>NC_092711.1:14902461-15202461 GCF_047496885.1 Scyliorhinus torazame
GGAGCACTGACAGTGCTGTCTGTGTGGGGGGAGGACACTGACAGTGCTGGCTGTGTAGGAGCAGCGCTGGCAGTGCTGGCTGAGTGGGGGAGCACTGACAGTGCTGGCTGTGTGGGGGAGCACTGACAGTGCTGTCTGCGTGGGGGGAGCTCTGACAGTGCTGGATGTGTGTGGTGGGAGCACTGACAGTGCTGGCTGTGTGAGGGGAGCACTGACATTGCTGTCTGTGTGTGAAGCACTGACAATGCTGGCTGTGTTGTGGGAGCACTGACAGTGCTGGCTGTGTGGTGGGAGCACTGACAGTGCTGGATGTGTGTGGGGAGCACAGACAGTGCTGGCTGTCTGGGGGGAGCACTGACAGTACTGGCTGTGTGGTGGGAGCACTGACAGTGCTGGCTGTGTGAGGGGAGCACTGACATTGCTGTCTCTGTGTGAAGCACTGACAATGCTGGCTGGGTGGTGGGAGCACTGACAGTGCTGTCTGTGTGGGCGTGCACTGACAGTGCTGGCTGTGTGGTGTGAGCACTGGCTGTGCTGGCTGTGTGGTGGGAGCACTGACAGTGCTGGCTGTGTGGGGGAGCAGTGACCGTGCTGGCTGTGGTGTTGGAGCACTGACAGTGCTGGCTGTGTGGGGGGAGCACTGACAGTGCTGGCTGTGTGGGGAGCACTGACAGTGCTGGCTGTGAGGGAGGAGCACAGACAGTGCTGGCTCTGTGGGGGGCACTGACAGTGTGGGCTGTATGGTGTGAGCACTGACAGTGCTGGCTGTGTGGGGGGAGCAATGACAGTGCTGTCTGTGTGGGGGAGCACTGCCAGTGCTGGCTGTGTTTGGGGAGCACTGACAGTGCTGGCTGTGTGGGGGAGCACTGACAGTGATGGCTGTGTGGGGGGAGCACTGACAGTGCTGGCTGTGACTGGGGAAGCACTGACAGTGCTGGCTGTGTGGTGGGAGCACTGACAGTGTTGGCTCTGTGGGGTAGCACTGACAGTGCTGGCTCTGTGGTGGGAGCACTGACAGTGCTGGCTGTGTGGTGGGAGCACTGGCAGTGCTGGCTGTGTGGGGGGAGCACTGACAGTGCTGGCTGTGTGGAGAGGGAGCACTGACAGTGCTGGCTGTGTGGGGGAGCATTGACAGTGCTGGATGTGTGGGGGAGCACTGACAGTGCTGGCTGCGTGGGGAGCACTGACAGTGCTGGCTGTGTGGGGGGAGCACTGACAGTGCTGGCTGTGAGGGTGGAGCACTGACAGCGCTGGCTGTATGGTCAGAGCACTGACAGTGCTGTCTGTGTGGGGGGATCACTGACAGTGCTGGCTGTGTGGTGGGAGCACTGACAGTGCTGGCTGTGTGGGGAGCACTGACAATGCTGGCTGTGTGGTGGGAGCACTGACAGTGATGGCTGTGTGGTGGGAGCACTGACAGTGCTGTCTGTGTGGTGGGAGAACTGACAGTGCTGGCTGTGTGGTGAGAGAACTGACAGTGCTGGCTGTGTGGGGGGAAGCACTGACAGTGATGGCTGTGTGGGGGAGCACTGACAGTGCTGTCTGTGTGGTGGGAGCACTGACAGTGCTGGCTCTGTGGGGAGCACTGACAGTGCTGGCTGAGTGGGGGTATCACTGACAGTGCTGTCTGTGTGGGGGGAGCACTGACAGTGCTGGCTGTGTGGTGGGAGCACTGACAGTGCTGGTTGTAGGTGTGGGAGCACTGACAGTGCTGGCTGTGTTTGGGGAGCACTGACAGTGCTGGCTGTGTGGTGGGAGCACTGACAGTGCTGGCTGTGTGGGGAGCACTGACAATGCTGGCTGTGTGGGGGGGAGCTCTGACAGTGCTGGCTGTGTGGGAAGCACTGACAGTGTTGGCTGTGTTGTGGGAGCACTGACAGTGCTGGCTGTGTGGGGGGAGCACTGACAGTGCTGGCTGGGTGGGGAGCACTGATAGTGCTGGCTGTGTGGGGGGAGCACTGGCAGTGCTGGCTGTGTGGGGAGCACTGACAATGCTGGCTGTGTGGGGAGCACTGACAGTGCTGGCTGTGTGGGGGGAGCACTGACAGTGCTGGCTGGGTGGGGAGCACTGATAGTGCTGGCTGTGTGGGGGGAGCACTGGCAGTGCTGGCTGTGTGGGGAGCACTGACAATGCTGGCTGTGTGGTGGGAGCACTGACAGTGCTGGCTGTGTGGGGGGAGCACTGACAGTGCTGGCTGTGTGGTGTGAGCACTGGCAGTGCTGGCTGTGTGGTGGGAGCACTGACATTGCTGGCTGTGTGGTGGGAGCACTGACAATGCTGGCTGGGTGGTCGGAGCACTGACAGTGCTGTCTATGTGGGCGTGCACTGACAGTGCTGGCTGTGTGGTGTGAGCACTGGCTGTGCTGGCTGTGTGGTGGGATCACTGACAGTGCTGGCTGTGTGGGGGTGCAGTGACCGTGCTGGCTGTGGTGTGGGAGCACTGACAGTGCTGGCTGTGTGGGGGAGCACTGACAGTGCTGGCTGTGTGGGGGAGCACTGACAGTGCTGGCTGTGTGGGAGGAGCACAGACAGTGCTGGCTCTGTGGGGAGCACTGACAGTGTGGGCTGTATGGTGTGAGCACTGACAGTGCTGGCTGTGTGGGGGGAGCAGTGACAGTGCTGTCTGTTGAGGTGAGCACTTACAGAGCTGTCTGTGTGGGGGAGCACTGACAGTGCTGGCTGTGCGGTGGGAGCACTGACAGTGCTGGCTGTGTGTGTGGGAGCCCTGACAGTGCTGGCTGTGTGGGGGAAACACTGACACTGCTGGCTGTATGGGGGGGGAGCACAGACAGTGCTGACTGTGTGGGGGACCACTGGCAGTGCTGTCTGTGTTGTGAGAGCACTGACAGTGCCGGCTCTGTGGGGGAGTACTGACAGTTTTGGCTGTGTGGGGGGAGCACAGACAGTGCTGGCTGTGTGGGGGAGCACAGACAGTGCTGTCTGTGTGGGGGAGCACTGACAGTGCTGTCTGCGTGGGGGGAGCACTGACAGTGCTGGCTGTGTGGTGAGAGCACTGACAGTGCTGGCTGTGTGGGGGGAAGCACTGACAGTGATAGCTGTATGGGGGAGGACTGACAGTGCTGGCTGTGTGGTGGGAGCCCTGACAGTGCTGGCTGTGTGGGGGGAGCACAGACAGTGCTGGCTGTGAGGGGGAGCACAGACAGTGCTGTCTGTGTGGGGGAGCACTGACAGTGCTGTCTGCGTGGGGGGAGCACTGACAGTGCTGGCTGTGTGGTGAGAGCACTGACAGTGCTGGCTGTGTGGGGGGAAGCACTGACAGTAATGGCTGTGTGGGGGAGCACTGACAGTGCTGGCTTTGTGGGGGAGCACTGACAGTGCTGACTGTGTGGGGGAGCACTGACAGTGCTGGCTGTGTGGGGGGAGCACTGACAGTGCTGGCTGTGTGGTGGGAGCACTGACAGTGCTGGCTGTGTGGCGGGAGCACTGACAGTGCTGGCTGTGTGGTGGGAGCACTTACAGTGCTGGCTGTGTGGGGGGAACACGGACATTGCTGTCTGTGTGTGAAGCACTGACAATGCTGGCTGTGTTGTGGGAGCACTGAATGTGCTGGCTGTGTGGGGGGAGCACTGACTGTGCTGGCTGTGTGGGGGGAGCACTGACTGTGCTGGCTGTGTGGGGGAGCACTGCCAGTACTGGCTGTGTGGGGGAGCACTGACAGTGCTGGCTGTGCGGTGGGAGCACTGACAGTGATGGCTGTGTGGTGGGAGCACTGACAGTGCTGTCTGTGTGGTGGGAGAACTGACAGTGCTGGCTGTGTGGTGGAGCACTGACAGTGCTGTCTGTGTGGGGGGAGGACACTGACAGTGCTGGCTGTGTAGGAGCAGCGCTGGCAGTGCTGGCTGAGTGGGGGAGCACTGACAGTGCTGGCTGTGTGGGGGAGCACTGACAGTGCTGTCTGCGTGGGGGGAGCTCTGACAGTGCTGGATGTGTGTGGTGGGAGCACTGACAGTGCTGGCTGTGTGAGGGGAGCACTGACATTGCTGTCTGTGTGTGAAGCACTGACAATGCTGGCTGTGTTGTGGGAGCACTGACAGTGCTGGCTGTGTGGTGGGAGCACTGACAGTGCTGGATGTGTGTGGGGAGCACTGACAGTGCTGGCTGTCTGGGGGGAGCACTGACAGTACTGGCTGTGTGGTGGGAGCACTGACAGTGCTGGCTGTGTGAGGGGAGCACTGACATTGCTGTCTCTGTGTGAAGCACTGACAATGCTGGCTGGGTGGTGGGAGCACTGACAGTGCTGTCTGTGTGGGCGTGCACTGACAGTGCTGGCTGTGTGGTGTGAGCACTGGCTGTGCTGGCTGTGTGGTGGGAGCACTGACAGTGCTGGCTGTGTGGGGGAGCAGTGACCGTGCTGGCTGTGGTGTTGGAGCACTGACAGTGCTGGCTGTGTGGGGGGAGCACTGACAGTGCTGGCTGTGTGGGGAGCACTGACAGTGCTGGCTGTGAGGGAGGAGCACAGACAGTGCTGGCTCTGTGGGGGGCACTGACAGTGTGGGCTGTATGGTGTGAGCACTGACAGTGCTGGCTGTGTGGGGGGAGCAATGACAGTGCTGTCTGTGTGGGGGAGCACTGCCAGTGCTGGCTGTGTTTGGGGAGCACTGACAGTGCTGGCTGTGTGGGGGAGCACTGACAGTGATGGCTGTGTGGGGGGAGCACTGACAGTGCTGGCTGTGACTGGGGAAGCACTGACAGTGCTGGCTGTGTGGTGGGAGCACTGACAGTGTTGGCTCTGTGGGGTAGCACTGACAGTGCTGGCTCTGTGGTGGGAGCACTGACAGTGCTGGCTGTGTGGTGGGAGCACTGGCAGTGCTGGCTGTGTGGGGGGAGCACTGACAGTGCTGGCTGTGTGGGGGGAGCACTGACAGTGCTGGCTGTGAGGGTGGAGCACTGACAGCGCTGGCTGTATGGTGAGAGCACTGACAGTGCTGTCTGTGTGGGGGGATCACTGACAGTGCTGGCTGTGTGGTGGGAGCACTGACAGTGCTGGCTGTGTGGGGAGCACTGACAATGCTGGCTGTGTGGTGGGAGCACTGACAGTGATGGCTGTGTGGTGGGAGCACTGACAGTGCTGTCTGTGTGGTGGGAGAACTGACAGTGCTGGCTGTGTGGTGAGAGAACTGACAGTGCAGGCTGTGTGGGGGGAAGCACTGACAGTGATGGCTGTGTGGGGGAGCACTGACAGTGCTGTCTGTGTGGTGGGAGCACTGACAGTGCTGGCTCTGTGGGGAGCACTGACAGTGCTGGCTGAGTGGGGGTATCACTGACAGTGCTGTCTGTGTGGGGGGAGCACTGACAGTGCTGGCTGTGTGGTGGGAGCACTGACAGTGCTGGTTGTAGGCGTGGGAGCACTGACAGTGCTGGCTGTGTTTGGGGAGCACTGACAGTGCTGGCTGTGTGGAGAGCACTGACAATGCTGGCTGTGTGGGGGGGAGCTCTGACAGTGCTGGCTGTGTGGGAAGCACTGACAGTGTTGGCTGTGTTGTGGGAGCACTGACAGTGCTGGCTGTGTGGGGGGAGCACTGACAGTGCTGGCTGGGTGGGGAGCACTGATAGTGCTGGCTGTGTGGGGGGAGCACTGGCAGTGCTGGCTGTGTGGGGAGCACTGACAATGCTGGCTGTGTGGTGGGAGCACTGACAGTGCTGGCTGTGTGGGGAGCACTGACAGTGCTGGCTGTGTGGGGGGAGCACTGACAGTGCTGGCTGGGTGGGGAGCACTGATAGTGCTGGCTGTGTGGGGGGAGCACTGGCAGTGCTGGCTGTGTGGGGAGCACTGACAATGCTGGCTGTGTGGTGGGAGCACTGACAGTGCTGGCTGTGTGGGGGGAGCACTGACAGTGCTGGCTGTGTGGTGTGAGCACTGGCAGTGCTGGCTGTGTGGTGGGAGCACTGACATTGCTGGCTGTGTGGTGGGAGCACTGACAATGCTGGCTGGGTGGTGGGAGCACTGACAGTGCTGTCTATGTGGGCGTGCACTGACAGTGCTGGCTGTGTGGTGTGAGCACTGGCTGTGCTGGCTGTGTGGTGGGATCACTGACAGTGCTGGCTGTGTGGGGGTGCAGTGACCGTGCTGGCTGTGGTGTGGGAGCACTGACAGTGCTGGCTGTGTGGGGGAGCACTGACAGTGCTGGCTGTGTGGGGGAGCACTGACAGTGCTGGCTGTGTGGGAGGAGCACAGACAGTGCTGGCTCTGTGGGGAGCACTGACAGTGTGGGCTGTATGGTGTGAGCACTGACAGTGCTGGCTGTGTGGGGGGAGCAATGACAGTGCTGTCTGTTGAGGTGAGCACTTACAGAGCTGTCTGCGTGGGGGGAGCACTGACAGTGCTGGCTGTGTGGTGAGAGCACTGACAGTGCTGGCTGTGTGGGGGGAAGCACTGACAGTAATGGCTGTGTGGGGGAGCACTGACAGTGCTGGCTTTGTGGGGGAGCACTGACAGTGCTGACTGTGTGGGGGAGCACTGACAGTGCTGGCTGTGTGGGGGGAGCACTGACAGTGCTGGCTGTGTGGTGGGAGCACTGACAGTGCTGGCTGTGTGGCGGGAGCACTGACAGTGCTGGCTGTGTGGTGGGAGCACTTACAGTGCTGGCTGTGTGGGGGGAACACGGACATTGCTGTCTGTGTGTGAAGCACTGACAATGCTGGCTGTGTTGTGGGAGCACTGAATGTGCTGGCTGTGTGGGGGGAGCACTGACTGTGCTGGCTGTGTGGGGGGAGCACTGACTGTGCTGGCTGTGTGGGGGAGCACTGCCAGTACTGGCTGTGTGGGGGAGCACTGACAGTGCTGGCTGTGCGGTGGGAGCACTGACAGTGATGGCTGTGTGGTGGGAGCACTGACAGTGCTGTCTGTGTGGTGGGAGAACTGACAGTGCTGGCTGTGTGGTGGAGCACTGACAGTGCTGTCTGTGTGGGGGGAGGACACTGACAGTGCTGGCTGTGTAGGAGCAGCGCTGGCAGTGCTGGCTGAGTGGGGGAGCACTGACAGTGCTGGCTGTGTGGGGGAGCACTGACAGTGCTGTCTGCGTGGGGGGAGCTCTGACAGTGCTGGATGTGTGTGGTGGGAGCACTGACAGTGCTGGCTGTGTGAGGGGAGCACTGACATTGCTGTCTGTGTGTGAAGCACTGACAATGCTGGCTGTGTTGTGGGAGCACTGACAGTGCTGGCTGTGCGGTGGGAGCACTGACAGTGCTGGATGTGTGTGGGGAGCACTGACAGTGCTGGCTGTCTGGGGGGAGCACTGACAGTACTGGCTGTGTGGTGGGAGCACTGACAGTGCTGGCTGTGTGAGGGGAGCACTGACATTGCTGTCTCTGTGTGAAGCACTGACAATGCTGGCTGGGTGGTGGGAGCACTGACAGTGCTGTCTGTGTGGGCGTGCACTGACAGTGCTGGCTGTGTGGTGTGAGCACTGGCTGTGCTGGCTGTGTGGTGGGAGCACTGACAGTGCTGGCTGTGTGGGGGAGCAGTGACCGTGCTGGCTGTGGTGTTGGAGCACTGACAGTGCTGGCTGTGTGGGGGGAGCACTGACAGTGCTGGCTGTGTGGGGAGCACTGACAGTGCTGGCTGTGAGGGAGGAGCACAGACAGTGCTGGCTCTGTGGGGGGCACTGACAGTGTGGGCTGTATGGTGTGAGCACTGACAGTGCTGGCTGTGTGGGGGGAGCAATGACAGTGCTGTCTGTGTGGGGGAGCACTGCCAGTGCTGGCTGTGTTTGGGGAGCACTGACAGTGCTGGCTGTGTGGGGGAGCACTGACAGTGATGGCTGTGTGGGGGGAGCACTGACAGTGCTGGCTGTGACTGGGGAAGCACTGACAGTGCTGGCTGTGTGGTGGGAGCACTGACAGTGTTGGCTCTGTGGGGTAGCACTGACAGTGCTGGCTCTGTGGTGGGAGCACTGACAGTGCTGGCTGTGTGGTGGGAGCACTGGCAGTGCTGGCTGTGTGGGGGGAGCACTGACAGTGCTGGCTGTGTGGAGAGGGAGCACTGACAGTGCTGGCTGTGTGGGGGAGCATTGACAGTGCTGGATGTGTGGGGGAGCACTGACAGTGCTGGCTGCGTGGGGAGCACTGACAGTGCTGGCTGTGTGGGGGGAGCACTGACAGTGCTGGCTGTGAGGGTGGAGCACTGACAGCGCTGGCTGTATGGTCAGAGCACTGACAGTGCTGTCTGTGTGGGGGGATCACTGACAGTGCTGGCTGTGTGGTGGGAGCACTGACAGTGCTGGCTGTGTGGGGAGCACTGACAATGCTGGCTGTGTGGTGGGAGCACTGACAGTGATGGCTGTGTGGTGGGAGCACTGACAGTGCTGTCTGTGTGGTGGGAGAACTGACAGTGCTGGCTGTGTGGTGAGAGAACTGACAGTGCTGGCTGTGTGGGGGGAAGCACTGACAGTGATGGCTGTGTGGGGGAGCACTGACAGTGCTGTCTGTGTGGTGGGAGCACTGACAGTGCTGGCTCTGTGGGGAGCACTGACAGTGCTGGCTGAGTGGGGGTATCACTGACAGTGCTGTCTGTGTGGGGGGAGCACTGACAGTGCTGGCTGTGTGGTGGGAGCACTGACAGTGCTGGTTGTAGGTGTGGGAGCACTGACAGTGCTGGCTGTGTTTGGGGAGCACTGACAGTGCTGGCTGTGTGGTGGGAGCACTGACAGTGCTGGCTGTGTGGGGAGCACTGACAATGCTGGCTGTGTGGGGGGGAGCTCTGACAGTGCTGGCTGTGTGGGAAGCACTGACAGTGTTGGCTGTGTTGTGGGAGCACTGACAGTGCTGGCTGTGTGGGGGGAGCACTGACAGTGCTGGCTGGGTGGGGAGCACTGATAGTGCTGGCTGTGTGGGGGAGCACTGGCAGTGCTGGCTGTGTGGGGAGCACTGACAATGCTGGCTGTGTGGGGAGCACTGACAGTGCTGGCTGTGTGGGGGGAGCACTGACAGTGCTGGCTGGGTGGGGAGCACTGATAGTGCTGGCTGTGTGGGGGGAGCACTGGCAGTGCTGGCTGTGTGGGGAGCACTGACAATGCTGGCTGTGTGGTGGGAGCACTGACAGTGCTGGCTGTGTGGGGGGAGCACTGACAGTGCTGGCTGTGTGGTGTGAGCACTGGCAGTGCTGGCTGTGTGGTGGGAGCACTGACATTGCTGGCTGTGTGGTGGGAGCACTGACAATGCTGGCTGGGTGGTCGGAGCACTGACAGTGCTGTCTATGTGGGCGTGCACTGACAGTGCTGGCTGTGTGGTGTGAGCACTGGCTGTGCTGGCTGTGTGGTGGGATCACTGACAGTGCTGGCTGTGTGGGGGTGCAGTGACCGTGCTGGCTGTGGTGTGGGAGCACTGACAGTGCTGGCTGTGTGGGGGAGCACTGACAGTGCTGGCTGTGTGGGGGAGCACTGACAGTGCTGGCTGTGTGGGAGGAGCACAGACAGTGCTGGCTCTGTGGGGAGCACTGACAGTGTGGGCTGTATGGTGTGAGCACTGACAGTGCTGGCTGTGTGGGGGGAGCAATGACAGTGCTGTCTGTTGAGGTGAGCACTTACAGAGCTGTCTGTGTGGGGGAGCACTGACAGTGCTGGCTGTGCGGTGGGAGCACTGACAGTGCTGGCTGTGTGTGTGGGAGCCCTGACAGTGCTGGCTGTGTGGGGGAAGCACTGACACTGCTGGCTGTATGGGGGGGGGGAGCACAGACAGTGCTGACTGTGTGGGGGACCACTGGCAGTGCTGTCTGTGTTGTGAGAGCACTGACAGTGCCGGCTCTGTGGGGGAGTACTGACAGTTTTGGCTGTGTGGGGGGAGCACAGACAGTGCTGGCTGTGTGGGGGAGCACAGACAGTGCTGTCTGTGTGGGGGAGCACTGACAGTGCTGTCTGCGTGGGGGGAGCACTGACAGTGCTGGCTGTGTGGTGAGAGCACTGACAGTGCTGGCTGTGTGGGGGGAAGCACTGACAGTGATAGCTGTATGGGGGAGGACTGACAGTGCTGGCTGTGTGGTGGGAGCCCTGACAGTGCTGGCTGTGTGGGGGGAGCACAGACAGTGCTGGCTGTGAGGGGGAGCACAGACAGTGCTGTCTGTGTGGGGGAGCACTGACAGTGCTGTCTGCGTGGGGGGAGCACTGACAGTGCTGGCTGTGTGGTGAGAGCACTGACAGTGCTGGCTGTGTGGGGGGAAGCACTGACAGTAATGGCTGTGTGGGGGAGCACTGACAGTGCTGGCTTTGTGGAGGAGCACTGACAGTGCTGACTGTGTGGGGGAGCACTGACAGTGCTGGCTGTGTGGGGGGAGCACTGACAGTGCTGGCTGTGTGGTGGGAGCACTGACAGTGCTGGCTGTGTGGCGGGAGCACTGACAGTGCTGGCTGTGTGGTGGGAGCACTTACAGTGCTGGCTGTGTGGGGGGAACACGGACATTGCTGTCTGTGTGTGAAGCACTGACAATGCTGGCTGTGTTGTGGGAGCACTGAATGTGCTGGCTGTGTGGGGGGAGCACTGACTGTGCTGGCTGTGTGGGGGGAGCACTGACTGTGCTGGCTGTGTGGGGGAGCACTGCCAGTACTGGCTGTGTGGGGGAGCACTGACAGTGCTGGCTGTGCGGTGGGAGCACTGACAGTGATGGCTGTGTGGTGGGAGCACTGACAGTGCTGTCTGTGTGGTGGGAGAACTGACAGTGCTGGCTGTGTGGTGGAGCACTGACAGTGCTGTCTGTGTGGGGGGAGGACACTGACAGTGCTGGCTGTGTAGGAGCAGCGCTGGCAGTGCTGGCTGAGTGGGGGAGCACTGACAGTGCTGGCTGTGTGGGGGAGCACTGACAGTGCTGTCTGCGTGGGGGGAGCTCTGACAGTGCTGGATGTGTGTGGTGGGAGCACTGACAGTGCTGGCTGTGTGAGGGGAGCACTGACATTGCTGTCTGTGTGTGAAGCACTGACAATGCTGGCTGTGTTGTGGGAGCACTGACAGTGCTGGCTGTGTGGTGGGAGCACTGACAGTGCTGGATGTGTGTGGGGAGCACTGACAGTGCTGGCTGTCTGGGGGGAGCACTGACAGTACTGGCTGTGTGGTGGGAGCACTGACAGTGCTGGCTGTGTGAGGGGAGCACTGACATTGCTGTCTCTGTGTGAAGCACTGACAATGCTGGCTGGGTGGTGGGAGCACTGACAGTGCTGTCTGTGTGGGCGTGCACTGACAGTGCTGGCTGTGTGGTGTGAGCACTGGCTGTGCTGGCTGTGTGGTGGGAGCACTGACAGTGCTGGCTGTGTGGGGGAGCAGTGACCGTGCTGGCTGTGGTGTTGGAGCACTGACAGTGCTGGCTGTGTGGGGGGAGCACTGACAGTGCTGGCTGTGTGGGGAGCACTGACAGTGCTGGCTGTGAGGGAGGAGCACAGACAGTGCTGGCTCTGTGGGGGGCACTGACAGTGTGGGCTGTATGGTGTGAGCACTGACAGTGCTGGCTGTGTGGGGGGAGCAATGACAGTGCTGTCTGTGTGGGGGAGCACTGCCAGTGCTGGCTGTGTTTGGGGAGCACTGACAGTGCTGGCTGTGTGGGGGAGCACTGACAGTGATGGCTGTGTGGGGGGAGCACTGACAGTGCTGGCTGTGACTGGGGAAGCACTGACAGTGCTGGCTGTGTGGTGGGAGCACTGACAGTGTTGGCTCTGTGGGGTAGCACTGACAGTGCTGGCTCTGTGGTGGGAGCACTGACAGTGCTGGCTGTGTGGTGGGAGCACTGGCAGTGCTGGCTGTGTGGGGGGAGCACTGACAGTGCTGGCTGTGTGGGGGGAGCACTGACAGTGCTGGCTGTGAGGGTGGAGCACTGACAGCGCTGGCTGTATGGTGAGAGCACTGACAGTGCTGTCTGTGTGGGGGGATCACTGACAGTGCTGGCTGTGTGGTGGGAGCACTGACAGTGCTGGCTGTGTGGGGAGCACTGACAATGCTGGCTGTGTGGTGGGAGCACTGACAGTGATGGCTGTGTGGTGGGAGCACTGACAGTGCTGTCTGTGTGGTGGGAGAACTGACAGTGCTGGCTGTGTGGTGAGAGAACTGACAGTGCTGGCTGTGTGGGGGGAAGCACTGACAGTGATGGCTGTGTGGGGGAGCACTGACAGTGCTGTCTGTGTGGTGGGAGCACTGACAGTGCTGGCTCTGTGGGGAGCACTGACAGTGCTGGCTGAGTGGGGGTATCACTGACAGTGCTGTCTGTGTGGGGGGAGCACTGACAGTGCTGGCTGTGTGGTGGGAGCACTGACAGTGCTGGTTGTAGGCGTGGGAGCACTGACAGTGCTGGCTGTGTTTGGGGAGCACTGACAGTGCTGGCTGTGTGGTGGGAGCACTGACAGTGCTGGCTGTGTGGAGAGCACTGACAATGCTGGCTGTGTGGGGGGGAGCTCTGACAGTGCTGGCTGTGTGGGAAGCACTGACAGTGTTGGCTGTGTTGTGGGAGCACTGACAGTGCTGGCTGTGTGGGGGGAGCACTGACAGTGCTGGCTGGGTGGGGAGCACTGATAGTGCTGGCTGTGTGGGGGGAGCACTGGCAGTGCTGGCTGTGTGGGGAGCACTGACAATGCTGGCTGTGTGGTGGGAGCACTGACAGTGCTGGCTGTGTGGGGAGCACTGACAGTGCTGGCTGTGTGGGGGGAGCACTGACAGTGCTGGCTGGGTGGGGAGCACTGATAGTGCTGGCTGTGTGGGGGGAGCACTGGCAGTGCTGGCTGTGTGGGGAGCACTGACAATGCTGGCTGTGTGGTGGGAGCACTGACAGTGCTGGCTGTGTGGGGGGAGCACTGACAGTGCTGGCTGTGTGGTGTGAGCACTGGCAGTGCTGGCTGTGTGGTGGGAGCACTGACATTGCTGGCTGTGTGGTGGGAGCACTGACAATGCGGGCTGGGTGGTGGGAGCACTGACAGTGCTGTCTATGTGGGCGTGCACTGACAGTGCTGGCTGTGTGGTGTGAGCACTGGCTGTGCTGGCTGTGTGGTGGGATCACTGACAGTGCTGGCTGTGTGGGGGTGCAGTGACCGTGCTGGCTGTGGTGTGGGAGCACTGACAGTGCTGGCTGTGTGGGGGAGCACTGACAGTGCTGGCTGTGTGGGGGAGCACTGACAGTGCTGGCTGTGTGGGAGGAGCACAGACAGTGCTGGCTCAGTGGGGAGCACTGACAGTGTGGGCTGTATGGTGTGAGCACTGACAGTGCTGGCTGTGTGGGGGGAGCAATGACAGTGCTGTCTGTTGAGGTGAGCACTTACAGAGCTGTCTGTGTGGGGGAGCACTGACAGTGCTGGCTGTGCGGTGGGAGCACTGACAGTGCTGGCTGTGTGTGTGGGAGCCCTGACAGTGCTGGCTGTGTGGGGGAAGCACTGACACTGCTGGCTGTATGGGGGGGGAGCACTGACAGTGCTGACTGTGTGGGGGACCACTGGCAGTGCTGTCTGTGTTGTGAGAGCACTGACAGTGCTGGCTCTGTGGGGGAGTACTGACAGTTTTGGCTGTGTGGGGGGAGCACAGGCAGTGCTGGCTGTGTGGGGGAGCACAGACAGTGCTGTCTGTGTGGGGGAGCACTGACAGTGCTGTCTGCGTGGGGGGAGCACTGACAGTGCTGGCTGTGTGGTGAGAGCACTGACAGTGCTGGCTGTGTGGGGGGAAGCACTGACAGTGATGGCTGTATGGGGGGAGGACTGACAGTGCTGGCTGTGTGGTGGGAGCCCTGACAGTGCTGGCTGTGTGGGGGGAGCACAGACAGTGCTGGCTGTGAGGGGGAGCACAGACAGTGCTGTCTGTGTGGGGGAGCACTGACAGTGCTGTCTGCGTGGGGGGAGCACTGACAGTGCTGGCTGTGTGGTGAGAGCACTGACAGTGCTGGCTGTGTGGGGGGAAGCACTGACAGTAATGGCTGTGTGGGGGAGCACTGACAGTGCTGGCTTTGTGGGGGAGCACTGACAGTGCTGACTGTGTGGGGGAGCACTGACAGTGCTGGCTGTGTGGGGGGAGCACTGACAGTGCTGGCTGTGTGGTGGGAGCACTGACAGTGCTGGCTGTGTGGCGGGAGCACTGACAGTGCTGGCTGTGTGGTGGGAGCACTTACAGTGCTGGCTGTGTGGGGGGAACACGGACATTGCTGTCTGTGTGTGAAGCACTGACAATGCTGGCTGTGTTGTGGGAGCACTGAATGTGCTGGCTGTGTGGGGGGAGCACTGACTGTGCTGGCTGTGTGGGGGGAGCACTGACTGTGCTGGCTGTGTGGGGGAGCACTGCCAGTACTGGCTGTGTGGGGGAGCACTGACAGTGCTGGCTGTGCGGTGGGAGCACTGACAGTGATGGCTGTGTGGTGGGAGCACTGACAGTGCTGTCTGTGTGGTGGGAGAACTGACAGTGCTGGCTGTGTGGTGGAGCACTGACAGTGCTGTCTGTGTGGGGGGAGGACACTGACAGTGCTGGCTGTGTAGGAGCAGCGCTGGCAGTGCTGGCTGAGTGGGGGAGCACTGACAGTGCTGGCTGTGTGGGGGAGCACTGACAGTGCTGTCTGCGTGGGGGGAGCTCTGACAGTGCTGGATGTGTGTGGTGGGAGCACTGACAGTGCTGGCTGTGTGAGGGGAGCACTGACATTGCTGTCTGTGTGTGAAGCACTGACAATGCTGGCTGTGTTGTGGGAGCACTGACAGTGCTGGCTGTGTGGTGGGAGCACTGACAGTGCTGGATGTGTGTGGGGAGCACTGACAGTGCTGGCTGTCTGGGGGGAGCACTGACAGTACTGGCTGTGTGGTGGGAGCACTGACAGTGCTGGCTGTGTGAGGGGAGCACTGACATTGCTGTCTCTGTGTGAAGCACTGACAATGCTGGCTGTGTTGTGGGAGCACTGACTGTGCTGGCTGTGTGGTGGGAGCACTGACAGTGCTGGATGTGTGCGGGGAGCACTGACAGTACTGGCTGTGTGGTGGGAGCACTGACAGTGCTGGCTGTGTGAGGGGAGCACTGACATTGCTGCCTGTGTGTGAAGCACTGACAATGCTGGCTGTGTTGTGGGAGCACTGACAGTGCTGGCTGTGTGGGGGGAGCACTAACAGTGCTGGCTGCGTGGTGGGAGCACTGACAGTGCTGGCTGTGTGGCGGGAGCACTGACAGTGCTGGCTGTGTGGTGGGAGCACTTACAGTGCTGGCTGTGTGGGGGGAGCACTGACATTGCTGTCTGTGTGTGAAGCACTGACAATGCTGGCTGTGTTGTGGGAGCACTGAATGTGCTGGCTGTGTGGTGGGAGCACAGACAGTGCTGGATGTGTGTTGGGAGCACTGACAGTGCTGGCTGTCTGGGGGGAGCACTGACAGTGCTGGCTGTGTGGGGGGAGCACTGACTGTGCTGGCTGTGTGGGGGAGCACTGCCAGTGCTGGCTGTGTGGGGGAGCACTGACAGTGCTGGCTGTGTTGGGAGCACTGACAGTGCTGGCTGTGCGGTGGGAGCACTGACAGTGATGGCTGTGTGGTGGGAGCACTGACAGTGCTGTCTGTGTGGTGGGAGAACTGACAGTGCTGGCTGTGTGGTGGAGCACTGACAGTGCTGTCTGTGTGGGGGGAGGACACTGACAGTGCTGGCTGTGTAGGACCAGCGCTGGCAGTGCTGGCTGAGTGGGGGAGCACTGACAGTGCTGGCTGTGTGGGGGAGCACTGACAGTGCTGTCTGCGTGGGGGAGCACTGACAGTGCTGGCTGGGTGGTGGGAGCACTGACAGTGCTGGCTGTGTGAGGGCAGCACTGACATTGCTGTCTGTGTGTGAAGCACTGACAATGCTGGCTGTGATGTGGGAGCACTGACAGTGCTGGCTGTCTGGGGTGAGCACTGACAGTGCTGGCTGTGTGGGGGGAGCACTGACTGTGCTGGCTGTGTGGGGGAGCACTGCCAGTGCTGGCTGTGTGGGGGAGCACTGACAGTGCTGGCTGTGTGTGGGGAGCACTGACAGTGCTGGCTGTCTGGGGGGAGCACTGACAGTACTGGCTGTGTGGTGGGAGCACTGACAGTGCTGGCTGTGTGAGGGGAGCACTGACATTGCTGTCTGTGTGTGAAGCACTGACAATGCTGGCTGTGTTGTGGGAACACTGACAGTGCTGGCTGTGTGGTGGGAGCACTGACAGTGCTGGATGTGTGTGGGGAGCACTGACAGTACTGGCTGTGTGGTGGGAGCACTGACAGTGCTGGCTGTGTGAGGGGAGCACTGACATTGCTGTCTGTGTGTGAAGCACTGACAATGCTGGCTGTGTTGTGGGAGCACGGATAGTGCTGGCTGTGTGGAGGGAGCACTGACAGTGCTGGCTGTGTGGTGGGAGCACTGACAGTGCTGGCTGTGTGGCGGGAGCACTGACAGTGCTGGCTGTGTGGTGGGAGCACTGACAGTGCTGGCTGTGTGGGGGAGCACTGACATTGCTGTCTGTGTGTGAAGCACTGACAATGCTGGCTGTGTTGTGGGAGCACTGAATGTGCTGGCTGTGTGGTGGGAGCACTGACAGTGCTGGATGTGTGTGGGGAGCACTAACAGTGCTGGCTGTCTGGAGGGGAGCACTGTCAGTGCTGGCTGTGTGGGGGGAGCACTGACTGTGCTGGCTGTGTGGGGGAGCACTGCCAGTGCTGGCTGTGTGGGGAGCACTGACAGTGCTGGCTGGGTTGGGAGCACTGACAGTGCTGGCTGTGTTTGGGGAGCACTGACAGTGCTGGCTGTGTGGGGGAGCACTGACAGTGATGGCTGTGTGGGGGGAACCCTGACAGTGCTGGCTGTGTGGGGTGAGCACTGACAGTGCTGGCTGTGTGGTGGGAGCACTGACAGTGTTGGCTCTGTGGGGGAGCACTGACAGTGCGTGCTGTGTGGTGGGAGCACTGACAGTGCTGGCTGTGTGGTGGGAGCACTGGCAGTGCTGGCTGTGTGGGGGGAGCACTGACAGTGGTGGCTGCGTGGGGAGGGAGCACTGACAGTGCTGGCTGTGTGGGGGAGCATTGACAGTGCTGGCTGTGTGGGGGAGCACTGACAGTGCTGGCTGTGTGGGGAGCACTGACAGTGCTGGCTGTGCGGGGGGGAGCACTGACAGTGCTGGCTGTGAGGGTGGAGCACTGACAGTGCTGGCTGTATGGTGAGAGCACTGACAGTGCTGTCTGTGTGGGGGGATCACTGACAGTGCTGGCTGTGTGGTGGGAGCACTGACAGTGCTGGCTGTGTGGGGAGCACTGACAATGCTGGCTGTGTGGGGGGGAGCTCTGACAGTGCTGGCTGTGTTGTGGGAGCATTGACAGTGCTGGCTGTGTGGGGGGAGCACTGAGTGCTGGCTGGGTGGGGAGCACTGACAGTGCTGGCTGTGTGGGGGGAGCACTGGCAGTGCTGGCTGTGTGGGGAGCACTGGCAATGCTGGCTGTGTGGTGGGAGCACTGACAGTGCTGGCTGTGTGGGGGGAGCACTGACAGTGCTGGATGTGTGTGGGGAGCACTGACAGTACTGGCTGTGTGGTGGGAGCACTGACAGTGCTGGCTGTGTGAGGGGAGCACTGACAGTGCTGTCTGCGTGGGGGGAGCTCTGACAGTGCTGGATGTGTGTGGTGGGAGCACTGACAGTGCTGGCTGTGTGAGGGGAGCACTGACATTGCTGTCTGTGTGTGAAGCACTGACAATGCTGGCTGTGTTGTGGGAGCACTGACAGTGCTGGCTGTGTGGTGGGAGCACTGACAGTGCTGGATGTGTGTGGGGAGCACTGACAGTGCTGGCTGTCTTGGGGGAGCACTGACAGTACTGGCTGTGTGGTGGGAGCACTGACAGTGCTGGCTGTGTGAGGGGAGCACTGACATTGCTGTCTCTGTGTGAAGCACTGACAATGCTGGCTGTGTTGTGGGAGCACTGACTGTGCTGGCTGTGTGGTGGGAGCACTGACAGTGCTGGATGTGTGTGGGGAGCACTGACAGTACTGGCTGTGTGGTGGGAGCACTGACAGTGCTGGCTGTGTGAGGGGAGCACTGACATTGCTGCCTGTGTGTGAAGCACTGACAATGCTGGCTGTGTTGTGGGAGCACTGACAGTGCTGGCTGTTTGGGGGGAGCACTAACAGTGCTGGCTGCGTGGTGGGAGCACTGACAGTGCTGGCTGTGTGGCGGGAGCACTGACAGTGCTGGCTGTGTGGTGGGAGCACTTACAGTGCTGGCTGTGTGGGGGAGCACTGACATTGCTGTCTGTGTGTGAAGCACTGACAATGCTGGCTGTGTTGTGGGAGCACAGAATGTGCTGGCTGTGTGGTGGGAGCACAGACAGTGCTGGATGTGTGTGGGGAGCACTGACAGTGCTGGCTGTCTGGGGGGAGCACTGACAGTGCTGGCTGTGTGGGGGGAGCACTGACTGTGCTGGCTGTGTGGGGGAGCACTGCCAGTGCTGGCTGTGTGGGGGAGCACTGACAGTGCTGGCTGTGTTGGGAGCACTGACAGTGCTGGCTGTGCGGTGGGAGCACTGACAGTGATGGCTGTGTGGTGGGAGCACTGACAGTGCTGTCTGTGTGGTGGGAGAACTGACAGTGCTGGCTGTGTGGTGGAGCACTGACAGTGCTGTCTGTGTGGGGGGAGGACACTGACAGTGCTGGCTGTGTAGGAGCAGCGCTGGCAGTGCTGGCTGAGTGGGGGAGCACTGACAGTGCTGGTTGTGTGGGGGAGCACTGACAGTGCTGTCTGCGTGGGGGGAGCACTGACAGTGCTGGCTGGGTGGTGGGAGCACTGACAGTGCTGGCTGTGTGAGGGGAGCACTGACATTGCTGTCTGTGTGTGAAGCACTGACAATGCTGGCTGTGATGTGGGAGCACTGACAGTGCTGGCTGTCTGGGGTGAGCACTGACAGTGCTGGCTGTGTGGGGGGAGCACTGACTGTGCTGGCTGTGTGGGGGAGCACTGCCAGTGCTGGCTGTGTGGGGGAGCACTGACAGTGCTGGCTGTGTGTGGGGAGCACTGACAGTGCTGGCTGTCTGGGGGGAGCACTGACAGTACTGGCTGTGTGGTGGGAGCACTGACAGTGCTGGCTGTGTGAGGGGAGCACTGACATTGCTGTCTGTGTGTGAAGCACTGACAATGCTGGCTGTGTTGTGGGAGCACTGACAGTGCTGGCTGTGTGGTGGGAGCACTGACAGTGCTGGATGTGTGTGGGGAGCACTGACAGTACTGGCTGTGTGGTGGGAGCACTGACAGTGCTGGCTGTGTGAGGGGAGCACTGACATTGCTGTCTGTGTGCGAAGCACTGACAATGCTGGCTGTGTTGTGGGAGCACGGACAGTGCTGGCTGTGTGGAGGGAGCACTGACAGTGCTGGCTGTGTGGTGGGAGCACTGACAGTGCTGGCTGTGTGGCGGGAGCACTGACAGTGCTGGCTGTGTGGTGGGAGCACTTACAGTGCTGGCTGTGTGGGGGAGCACTGACATTGCTGTCTGTGTGTGAAGCACTGACAATGCTGGCTGTGTTGTGGGAGCACTGAATGTGCTGGCTGTGTGGTGGGAGCACTGACAGTGCTGGATGTGTGTGGGGAGCACTAACAGTGCTGGCTGTCTGGAGGGGAGCACTGACAGTGCTGGCTGTGTGGGGGGAGCACTGACTGTGCTGGCTGTGTGGGGGAGCACTGCCAGTGCTGGCTGTGTGGGGAGCACTGACAGTGCTGGCTGTGTTGGGAGCACTGACAGTGCTGGCTGTGTTTGGGGAGCACTGACAGTGCTGGCTGTGTGGGGGAGCACTGACAGTGATGGCTGTGTGGGGGGAGCCCTGACAGTGCTGGCTGTGTGGGGTGAGCACTGACAGTGCTGGCTGTGTGGTGGGAGCACTGACAGTGTTGGCTCTGTGGGGGAGCACTGACAGTGCGTGCTGTGTGGTGGGAGCACTGACAGTGCTGGCTGTGTGGTGGGAGCACTGGCAGTGCTGGCTGTGTGGGGGAGCACTGACAGTGGTGGCTGCGTGGGGAGGGAGCACTGACAGTGCTGGCTGTGTGGGGGAGCACTGACAGTGCTGGCTGTGTGGGGAGCACTGACAGTGCTGGCTGTGCGGGGGGGAGCACTGACAGTGCTGGCTGTGAGGGTGGAGCACTGACAGTGCTGGCTGTATGGTGAGAGCACTGACAGTGCTGTCTGTGTGGGGGGATCACTGACAGTGCTGGCTGTGTGGTGGGAGCACTGACAGTGCTGGCTGTGTGGGGAGCACTGACAATGCTGGCTGTGTGGGGGGGAGCTCTGACAGTGCTGGCTGTGTTGTGGGAGCATTGACAGTGCTGGCTGTGTGGGGGGAGCACTGACAGTGCTGGCTGGGTGGGGAGCACTGACAGTGCTGGCTGTGTGGGGGGAGCACTGGCAGTGCTGGCTGTGTGGGGAGCACTGGCAATGCTGGCTGTGTGGTGGGAGCACTGACAGTGCTGGCTGTGTGGGGGGAGCACTGACAGTGCTGGATGTGTGTGGGGAGCACTGACAGTACTGGCTGTGTGGTGGGAGCACTGACAGTGCTGGCTGTGTGAGGGGAGCACTGACATTGCTGTCTGTGTGGCGGGAGCACTGACAGTGCTGGCTGTGTGGTGGGAGCACTTACAGTGCTGGCTGTGTGGGGGGAGCACTGACATTGCTGTCTGTGTGTGAAGCACTGACAATGCTGGCTGTGTTGTGGGAGCACTGAATGTGCTGGCTGTGTGGTGGGAGCACTGACAGTGCTGGATGTGTGTGGGGATCACTGACAGTGCTGGCTGTCTGGGGGGAGCACTGACAGTGCTGGCTGTGTGGGGGGAGCACTGACTGTGCTGGCTGTGTGGGGGAGCACTGCCAGTGCTGGCTGTGTGGGGGAGCACTGATAGTGCTGGCTGTGTTGGGAGCACTGACAGTGCTGCTGTGCGGTGGGAGCACTGACAGTGATGGCTGTGTGGTGGGAGCACTGACAGTGCTGTCTGTGTGGTGGGAGAACTGACAGTGCTGGCTGTGTGGTGGAGCACTGACAGTGCTGTCTGTGTGGGGGGAGGACACTGACAGTGCTGGCTGTGTAGGAGCAGCGCTGGCAGTGCTGGCTGAGTGGGGGAGCACTGTCAGTGCTGGCTGTGTGGGGGAGCACTGACAGTGCTGTCTGCGTGGGGGGAGCACTGACAGTGCTGGCTGTGTGGTGGGAGCACTGACAGTGCTGGCTGTGTGAGGGGAGCACTGACATTGCTGTCTGTGTGTGAAGCACTGACAATGCTGGCTGTGTTGTGGGAGCACTGACAGTGCTGGCTGTGTGGTGGGAGCACTGACAGTGCTGGATGTGTGTGGGGAGCACTGACAGTGCTGGCTGTCTGGGGGGAGCACTGACAGTACAGGCTGTGTGGTGGGAGCACTGACAGTGCTGGCTGTGTGAGGGGAGCACTGACATTGCTGTCTGTGTGTGAAGCACTGACAATGCCGGCTGTGTTGTGGGAGCACTGACAGTGCTGGCTGTGTGGTGGGAGCACTGACAGTGCTGGATGTGTGTGGGGAGCACTGACAGTGCTGGCTGTCTGGGGGGAGCACTGACAGTGCTGGCTGTGAGGGGGAGCACTGACTGTGCTGGCTGTGTGGGGGAGCACTGCCAGTGCTGGCTGTATGGGGGAGCACTGACAGTGCTGGCTGTGTTTGGGGAGCACTGACAGTGCTGGCTGTGTGGGGGAGCACTGACAGTGCTGGCTGTGTGGGGGGAGCACTGACAGTGCTGTCTGTGTGGTGGGAGAACTGACAGTGCTGGCTGTGTGGTGGAGCACTGACAGTGCTGTCTGTGTGGGGGGAGGACACTGACAGTGCTGGCTGTGTAGGAGCAGCGCTGGCAGTGCTGGCTGAGTGGGGGAGCACTGTCAGTGCTGGCTGTGTGGGGGAGCACTGACAGTGCTGTCTGCGTGGGGGGGAGCACTGACAGTGCTGGCTGTGTGGTGGGAGCACTGACAGTGCTGGCTGTGTGAGGGGAGCACTGACATTGCTGTCTGTGTGTGAAGCACTGACAATGCTGGCTGTGTTGTGGGAGCACTGACAGTGCTGGCTGTGTGGTGGGAGCACTGACAGTGCTGGATGTGTGTGGGGAGCACTGACAGTGCTGGCTGTCTGGGGGGAGCACTGACAGTACTGGCTGTGTGGTGGGAGCACTGACAGTGCTGGCTGTGTGAGGGGACCACTGGCAGTGCTGTCTGTGTTGTGAGAGCACTGACAGTGCTGGCTCTGTGGGGGAGTACTGACAGTGTTGGCTGTGTGGGGGGAGCACAGACAGTGCTGGCTGTGTGGGGGAGCACAGACAGTGCTGTCTGTGTGGGGCAGCACTGACAGTGCTGTCTGCGTGGGGGGAGCACTGACAGTGCTGGCTGTGTGGTGAGAGCACTGACAGTGCTGGCTGTGTGGGGGGAAGCACTGACAGTGATGGCTGTATGGGGGAGGACTGACAGTGCTGGCTGTGTGGTGGGAGCCCTGACAGTGCTGGCTGTGTGGGGGGAGCACAGACAGTGCTGGCTGTGAGGGGGAGCACAGACAGTGCTGTCTGTGTGGGGGAGCACTGACAGTGCTGTCTGCGTGGGGGGAGCACTGACAGTGCTGGCTGTGTGGTGAGAGCACTGACAGTGCTGGCTGTGTGGGGGGAAGCACTGACAGTAATGGCTGTGTGGGGGAGCACTGACAGTGCTGGCTTTGTGGGGGAGCACTGACAGTGCTGACTGTGTGGGGGAGCACTGACAGTGCTGGCTGTGTGGGGGGAGCACTGACAGTGCTGGCTGTGAGGTGGGACCACTGACAGTGCTGGCTGTGTGGCGGGAGCACTGACAGTGCTGGCTGTGTGGTGGGAGCACTTACAGTGCTGGCTGTGTGGGGGGAACACGGACATTGCTGTCTGTGTGTGAAGCACTGACAATGCTGGCTGTGTTGTGGGAGCACTGAATGTGCTGGCTGTGTGGGGGGAGCACTGACTGTGCTGGCTGTGTGGGGGGAGCACTGACTGTGCTGGCTGTGTGGGGGAGCACTGCCAGTACTGGCTGTGTGGGGGAGCACTGACAGTGCTGGCTGTGCGGTGGGAGCACTGACAGTGATGGCTGTGTGGTGGGAGCACTGACAGTGCTGTCTGTGTGGTGGGAGAACTGACAGTGCTGGCTGTGTGGTGGAGCACTGACAGTGCTGTCTGTGTGGGGGGAGGACACTGACAGTGCTGGCTGTGTAGGAGCAGCGCTGGCAGTGCTGGCTGAGTGGGGGAGCACTGACAGTGCTGGCTGTGTGGGGGAGCACTGACAGTGCTGTCTGCGTGGGGGGAGCTCTGACAGTGCTGGATGTGTGTGGTGGGAGCACTGACGGTGCTGGCTGTGTGAGGGGAGCACTGACATTGCTGTCTGTGTGTGAAGCACTGACAATGCTGGCTGTGTTGTGGGAGCACTGACAGTACTGGCTGTGTGGTGGGAGCACTGACAGTGCTGGATGTGTGTGGGGAGCACTGACAGTGCTGGCTGTCTGGGGGGAGCACTGACAGTACTGGCTGTGTGGTGGGAGCACTGACAGTGCTCGCTGTGTGAGGGGAGCACTGACATTGCTGTCTCTGTGTGAAGCACTGACAATGCTGGCTGTGTTGTGGGAGCACTGACTGTGCTGGCTGTGTGGTGGGAGCACTGACAGTGCTGAATGTGTGTGGGGAGCACTGACAGTACTGGCTGTGTGGTGGGAGCACTGACAGTGATGGCTGTGTGAGGGGAGCACTGACATTGCTGCCTGTGTGTGAAGCACTGACAATGCTGGCTGTGTTGTGGGAGCACTGACAGTGCTGGCTGTGTGGGGGGAGCACTAACAGTGCTGGCTGCGTGGTGGGAGCACTGACAGTGCTGGCTGTGTGGCGGGAGCACTGACAGTGCTGGCTGTGTGGTGGGAGCACTTACAGTGCTGGCTGTGTGGGGGGAGCACTGACATTGCTGTCTGTGTGTGAAGCACTGACAATGCTGGCTGTGTTGTGGGAGCACTGAATGTGCTGGCTGTGTGGTGGGAGCACTGACAGTGCTGGATGTGTGTGGGGAGCACTGACAGTGCTGGCTGTCTGGGAGGAGCACTGACAGTGCTGGCTGTGTGGGGGGAGCACTGACTGTGCTGGCTGTGTGGGGGAGCACTGACAGTGCTGTCTGTGTGGGGGGAGGACACTGACAGTGCTGGCTGTGTAGGAGCAGCGCTGGCAGTGCTGGCTGAGTGGGGGAGCACTGACAGTGCTGGCTGTGTGGGGAGCACTGACAGTGCTGTCTGCGTGGGGGGAGCACTGACAGTGCTGGCTGGGTGGTGGGAGCACTGACAGTGCTGGCTGTGTGAGGGGAGCACTGACATTGCTGTCTGTGTGTGAAGCACTGACAATGCTGGCTGTGATGTGGGAGCACTGACAGTGCTGGCTGTCTGGGGTGAGCACTGACAGTGCTGGCTGTGTGGGGGGAGCACTGACTGTTCTGGCTGTGTGGGGGAGCACTGCCAGTGCTGGCTGTGTGGGGAGCACTGACAGTGCTGGCTGTGTGTGGGGAGCACTGACAGTGCTGGCTGTCTGGGGGGAGCACTGAAAGTACTGGCTGTGTGGTGGGAGCACTGACAGTGCTGGCTGTGTGAGGGGAGCACTGACATTGCTGTCTGTGTGTGAAGCACTGACAATGCTGGCTGTGTTGTGGGAGCACTGACAGTGCTGGCTGTGTGGTGGGAGCACTGACAGTGCTGGATGTGTGTGGGGAGCACTGACAGTACTGGCTGTGTGGTGGGAGCACTGACAGTGCTGGCTGTGTGAGGGGAGCACTGACATTGCTGTCTGTGTGTGAAGCACTGACAATGCTGGCTGTGTTGTGGGAGCACGGACAGTGCTGGCTGTGTGGAGGGAGCACTGACAGTGCTGGCTGTGTGGTGGGAGCACTGGCAGTACTGGCTGTGTGGCGGGAGCACTGACAGTGCTGGCTGTGTGGTGGGAGCACTTACAGTGCTGGCTGTGTGGGGGAGCACTGACATTGCTGTCTGTGTGTGAAGCACTGACAATGCTGGCTGTGTTGTGGGAGCACTGAATGTGCTGGCTGTGTGGTGGGAGCACTGACAGTGCTGGATGTGTGTGGGGAGCACTAACAGTGCTGGCTGTCTGGGGGGGAGCACTGACAGTGCTGGCTGTGTGGGGGGAGCACTGACAGTGCTGGCTGTGTGGGGGAGCACTGACAGTGATGACTGTGTGGGGGGAGCCCTGACAGTGCTGGCTGTGTGGGGTGAGCACTGACAGTGCTGGCTGTGTGGTGGGAGCACTGACAGTGTTGGCTCTGTGGGGGAGCACTGACAGTGCGTGCTGTGTGGTGGGAGCACTGACAGTGCTGGCTGTGTGGTGGGAGCACTGGCATTGCTGGCTGTGTGGGGGGAGCACTGACAGTGGTGGCTGCGTGGGGAGGGAGCACTGACAGTGCTGGCTGTGTGGGGGAGCATTGACAGTGCTGGCTGTGTGGGGGAGCACTGACAGTGCTGGCTGTGTGGGGAGCACTGACAGTGCTGTCTGTGCGGGGGGGAGCACTGACAGTGCTGGCTGTGAGGGTGGAGCACTGACAGTGCTGGCTGTATGGTGAGAGCACTGACAGTGCTGTCTGTGTGGGGGGATCACTGACAGTGCTGGCTGTGTGGTGGGAGCACTGACAGTGCTGGCTGTGTGGGGAGCACTGACAATGCTGGCTGTGTGGGGGGGAGCTCTGACAGTGCTGGCTGTGTTGTGGGAGCACTTACAGTGCTGGCTGTGTGGGGGGAGCACTGACAGTGCTGGCTGGGTGGGGAGCACTGACAGTGCTGGCTGTGTGGGGGGAGCACTGGCAGTGCTGGCTGTGTGGGGAGCACTGGCAATGCTGGCTGTGTGGTGGGAGCACTGACAGTGCTGGCTGTGTGGGGGGAGCACTGACAGTGCTGGATGTGTGTGGGGAGCACTGACAGTACTGGCTGTGTGGTGGGAGCACTGACAGTGCTGGCTGTGTGAGGGGAGCACTGACATTGCTGTCTGTGTGGCGGGAGCACTGACAGTGCTGGCTGTGTGGTGGGAGCACTTACAGTGCTGGCTGTGTGGGGGGAGCACTGACATTGCTGTCTGTGTGTGAAGCACTGACAATGCTGGCTGTGTTGTGGGAGCACTGAATGTGCTGGCTGTGTGGTGGGAGCACTGACAGTGCTGGATGTGTGCGGGGAGCACTGACAGTGCTGGCTGTCTGGGGGGAGCACTGACAGTGCTGGCTGTGTGGGGGAGCACTGACGGTGCTGGCTGTGTGGGGGAGCACTGCCAGTGCTGGCTGTGTGGGGGAGCACTGATAGTGCTGGCTGTGTTGGGAGCACTGACAGTGCTGCTGTGCGGTGGGAGCACTGACAGTGATGGCTGTGTGGTGGGAGCACTGACAGTGCTGTCTGTGTGGTGGGAGAACTGACAGTGCTGGCTGTGTGGTGGAGCACTGACAGTGCTGTCTGTGTGGGGGGAGGACACTGACAGTGCTGGCAGTGTAGGAGCAGCGCTGGCAGTGCTGGCTGAGTGGGGGAGCACTGTCAGTGCTGGCTGTGTGGGGGAGCACTGACAGTGCTGTCTGCGTGGGGGGGAGCACTGACAGTGCTGGCTGTGTGGTGGGAGCACTGACAGTGCTGGCTGTGTGAGGGGAGCACTGACATTGCTGTCTGTGTGTGAAGCACTGACAATGCTGGCTGTGTTGTGGGAGCACTGACAGTGCTGGCTGTGTGGTGGGAGCACTGACAGTGCTGGATGTGTGTGGGGAGCACTGACAGAACTGGCTGTCTGGGGGGAGCACTGACAGTACTGGCTGTGTGGTGGGAGCACTGACAGTGCTGGCTGTGTGAGGGGAGCACTGACATTGCTGTCTGTGTGTGAAGCACTGACAATGCCGGCTGTGTTGTGGGAGCACTGACAGTGCTGGCTGTGTGGTGGGAGCACTGACAGTGCTGGATGTGTTTGGGGAGCACTGACAGTGCTGGCTGTCTGGGGGGAGCACTGACAGTGCTGGCTGTGAGGGGGAGCACTGACTGTGCTGGCTGTGTGGGGGAGCACTGCCAGTGCTGGCTGTATGGGGGAGCACTGACAGTGCTGGCTGTGTTTGGGGAGCACTGACAGTGCTGGCTGTGTGGGGGAGCACTGACAGTGCTAGCTGTGTGGGGGGAGCACTGACAGTGCTGTCTGTGTGGTGGGAGAACTGACAGTGCTGGCTGTGTGGTGGAGCACTGACAGTGCTGTCTGTGTGGGGGGAGGACACTGACAGTGCTGGCTGTGTAAGAGCAGCGCTGGCAGTGCTGGCTGAGTGGGGGAGCACTGTCAGTGCTGGCTGTGTGGGGGAGCACTGACAGTGCTGTCTGCGTGGGGGGGAGCACTGACAGTGTTGGCTGTGTGGTGGGAGCACTGACAGTGCTGGCTGTGTGAGGGGAGCACTGACATTGCTGTCTGTGTGTGAAGCACTGACAATGCTGGCTGTGTTGTGGGAGCACTGACAGTGCTGGCTGTGTGGTGGGAGCACTGACAGTGCTGGATGTGTGTGGGGAGCACTGACAGTGCTGGCTGTCTGGGGGGAGCACTGACAGTACTGGCTGTGTGGTGGGAGCACTGACAGTGCTGGCTGTGTGAGGGGAGCACTGACATTGCTGTCTGTGTGTGAAGCACTGACAATGCCGGCTGTGTTGTGGGAGCACTGACAGTGCTGGCTGTGTGGTGGGAGCACTGACAGTGCTGGATGTGTGTGGGGAGCACTGACAGTGCTGGCTGTCTGGGGGGAGCACTGACAGTGCTGGCTGTGAGGGGGAGCACTGACTGTGCTGGCTGTGTGGGGGAGCACTGCCAGTGCTGGCTGTATGGGGGAGCACTGACAGTGCTGGCTGTGTTTGGGGAGCACATACAGTGCTGGCTGTGTGGGGGAGCACTGACAGTGATGGCTGTGTGGGGGAGCACTGACAGTGCTGGCTGTGTCTGGGGAAGCACTGACAGTGCTGGCTGTGTGGTGGGAGCACTGGCAGTGCTGGCTGTGTGGGGGGAGCACTGCCAGTGCTGGCTGTGTGGGGAGGGAGCACTGACAGTGCTGGTAGTGTGGGAGAGCATTGACAGTGCTGGCTGTGTGGGGGAGCACTGACAGTGCTGGCTGTGTGGGGAGCACTGACAGTGCTGGCTGTGTGGGGGGAGCACTGACAGTGCTGGCTGTGAGGGTGGAGCACTGACAGTGCTGGCTGTATGGTGAGAGCACTGACAGTGCTGTCTGTGTGGGGGGATCACTGACAGTGCTGGCTGTGTGGTGGGAGCACTGACAGTGCTGGCTGTGTGGTGGGAGAACTGACAGTGCTGGCTGTGTGGTGAGAGAACTGACAGTGCTGGCTGTGTGGGGGGAAGCACTGACAGTGATGGCTGTGTGGGGGAGCACTGACAGTGCTGTCTGTGTGTTGGGAGCACTGACAGTGCTGGCTCTGTGGGGAGCACTGACAGTGCTGGCTGAGTGGGGGTATCACTGACAGTGCTGGCTGTGTGGGAGAGCACTGACAGTGCTGGTTGTAGGTGTGGGAGCACTGACAATGCTGGCTGTGTTTGGGGAGCACTGACAGTGCTGGCTGTGTGGGGGAGCACTGACAGTGATGGCTGTGTGGGGGGAGCCCTGACAGTGCTGGCTGTGTGTGAAGCACTGACAATGCTGGCTGTGTTGTGGGAGCACTGAATGTGCTGGCTGTGTGGTGGGAGCACTGACAGTGCTGGATGTGTGTGGGGAGCACTAACAGTGCTGGCTGTCTGGGGGGGAGCACTGACAGTGCTGGCTGTGTGGGGGGAGCACTGACAGTGCTGGCTGTGTGGGGGAGCACTGACAGTGATGACTGTGTGGGGGGAGCCCTGACAGTGCTGGCTGTGTGGGGTGAGCACTGACAGTGCTGGCTGTGTGGTGGGAGCACTGACAGTGTTGGCTCTGTGGGGGAGCACTGACAGTGCGTGCTGTGTGGTGGGAGCACTGACAGTGCTGGCTGTGTGGTGGGAGCACTGGCATTGCTGGCTGTGTGGGGGGAGCACTGACAGTGGTGGCTGCGTGGGGAGGGAGCACTGACAGTGCTGGCTGTGTGGGGGAGCATTGACAGTGCTGGCTGTGTGGGGGAGCACTGACAGTGCTGGCTGTGTGGGGAGCACTGACAGTGCTGTCTGTGCGGGGGGGAGCACTGACAGTGCTGGCTGTGAGGGTGGAGCACTGACAGTGCTGGCTGTATGGTGAGAGCACTGACAGTGCTGTCTGTGTGGGGGGATCACTGACAGTGCTGGCTGTGTGGTGGGAGCACTGACAGTGCTGGCTGTGTGGGGAGCACTGACAATGCTGGCTGTGTGGGGGGGAGCTCTGACAGTGCTGGCTGTGTTGTGGGAGCACTTACAGTGCTGGCTGTGTGGGGGGAGCACTGACAGTGCTGGCTGGGTGGGGAGCACTGACAGTGCTGGCTGTGTGGGGGGAGCACTGGCAGTGCTGGCTGTGTGGGGAGCACTGGCAATGCTGGCTGTGTGGTGGGAGCACTGACAGTGCTGGCTGTGTGGGGGGAGCACTGACAGTGCTGGATGTGTGTGGGGAGCACTGACAGTACTGGCTGTGTGGTGGGAGCACTGACAGTGCTGGCTGTGTGAGGGGAGCACTGACATTGCTGTCTGTGTGGCGGGAGCACTGACAGTGCTGGCTGTGTGGTGGGAGCACTTACAGTGCTGGCTGTGTGGGGGGAGCACTGACATTGCTGTCTGTGTGTGAAGCACTGACAATGCTGGCTGTGTTGTGGGAGCACTGAATGTGCTGGCTGTGTGGTGGGAGCACTGACAGTGCTGGATGTGTGCGGGGAGCACTGACAGTGCTGGCTGTCTGGGGGGAGCACTGACAGTGCTGGCTGTGTGGGGGAGCACTGACGGTGCTGGCTGTGTGGGGGAGCACTGCCAGTGCTGGCTGTGTGGGGGAGCACTGATAGTGCTGGCTGTGTTGGGAGCACTGACAGTGCTGCTGTGCGGTGGGAGCACTGACAGTGATGGCTGTGTGGTGGGAGCACTGACAGTGCTGTCTGTGTGGTGGGAGAACTGACAGTGCTGGCTGTGTGGTGGAGCACTGACAGTGCTGTCTGTGTGGGGGGAGGACACTGACAGTGCTGGCTGTGTAGGAGCAGCGCTGGCAGTGCTGGCTGAGTGGGGGAGCACTGTCAGTGCTGGCTGTGTGGGGGAGCACTGACAGTGCTGTCTGCGTGGGGGGGAGCACTGACAGTGCTGGCTGTGTGGTGGGAGCACTGACAGTGCTGGCTGTGTGAGGGGAGCACTGACATTGCTGTCTGTGTGTGAAGCACTGACAATGCTGGCTGTGTTGTGGGAGCACTGACAGTGCTGGCTGTGTGGTGGGAGCACTGACAGTGCTGGATGTGTGTGGGGAGCACTGACAGTGCTGGCTGTCTGGGGGAGCACTGACAGTACTGGCTGTGTGGTGGGAGCACTGACAGTGCTGGCTGTGTGAGGGGAGCACTGACATTGCTGTCTGTGTGTGAAGCACTGACAATGCCGGCTGTGTTGTGGGAGCACTGACAGTGCTGGCTGTGTGGTGGGAGCACTGACAGTGCTGGATGTGTTTGGGGAGCACTGACAGTGCTGGCTGTCTGGGGGGAGCACTGACAGTGCTGGCTGTGAGGGGGAGCACTGACTGTGCTGGCTGTGTGGGGGAGCACTGCCAGTGCTGGCTGTATGGGGGAGCACTGACAGTGCTGGCTGTGTTTGGGGAGCACTGACAGTGCTGGCTGTGTGGGGGAGCACTGACAGTGCTAGCTGTGTGGGGGGAGCACTGACAGTGCTGTCTGTGTGGTGGGAGAACTGACAGTGCTGGCTGTGTGGTGGAGGACTGACAGTGCTGTCTGTGTGGGGGGAGGACACTGACAGTGCTGGCTGTGTAAGAGCAGCGCTGGCAGTGCTGGCTGAGTGGGGGAGCACTGTCAGTGCTGGCTGTGTGGGGGAGCACTGACAGTGCTGTCTGCGTGGGGGGGAGCACTGACAGTGTTGGCTGTGTGGTGGGAGCACTGACAGTGCTGGCTGTGTGAGGGGAGCACTGACATTGCTGTCTGTGTGTGAAGCACTGACAATGCTGGCTGTGTTGTGGGAGCACTGACAGTGCTGGCTGTGTGGTGGGAGCACTGACAGTGCTGGATGTGTGTGGGGAGCACTGACAGTGCTGGCTGTCTGGGGGGAGCACTGACAGTACTGGCTGTGTGGTGGGAGCACTGACAGTGCTGGCTGTGTGAGGGGAGCACTGACATTGCTGTCTGTGTGTGAAGCACTGACAATGCCGGCTGTGTTGTGGGAGCACTGACAGTGCTGGCTGTGTGGTGGGAGCACTGACAGTGCTGGATGTGTGTGGGGAGCACTGACAGTGCTGGCTGTCTGGGGGGAGCACTGACAGTGCTGGCTGTGAGGGGGAGCACTGACTGTGCTGGCTGTGTGGGGGAGCACTGCCAGTGCTGGCTGTATGGGGGAGCACTGACAGTGCTGGCTGTGTTTGGGGAGCACATACAGTGCTGGCTGTGTGGGGGAGCACTGACAGTGATGGCTGTGTGGGGGAGCACTGACAGTGCTGGCTGTGTCTGGGGAAGCACTGACAGTGCTGGCTGTGTGGTGGGAGCACTGGCAGTGCTGGCTGTGTGGGGGGAGCACTGCCAGTGCTGGCTGTGTGGGGAGGGAGCACTGACAGTGCTGGTAGTGTGGGAGAGCATTGACAGTGCTGGCTGTGTGGGGGAGCACTGACAGTGCTGGCTGTGTGGGGAGCACTGACAGTGCTGGCTGTGTGGGGGGAGCACTGACAGTGCTGGCTGTGAGGGTGGAGCACTGACAGTGCTGGCTGTATGGTGAGAGCACTGACAGTGCTGTCTGTGTGGGGGGATCACTGACAGTGCTGGCTGTGTGGTGGGAGCACTGACAGTGCTGGCTGTGTGGTGGGAGAACTGACAGTGCTGGCTGTGTGGTGAGAGAACTGACAGTGCTGGCTGTGTGGGGGGAAGCACTGACAGTGATGGCTGTGTGGGGGAGCACTGACAGTGCTGTCTGTGTGTTGGGAGCACTGACAGTGCTGGCTCTGTGGGGAGCACTGACAGTGCTGGCTGAGTGGGGGTATCACTGACAGTGCTGGCTGTGTGGGAGAGCACTGACAGTGCTGGTTGTAGGTGTGGGAGCACTGACAATGCTGGCTGTGTTTGGGGAGCACTGACAGTGCTGGCTGTGTGGGGGAGCACTGACAGTGATGGCTGTGTGGGGGGAGCCCTGACAGTGCTGGCTGTATTGGGGAAGCACTGACAGTGCTGTCTGCGTGGGGGGAGCACTGACAGTGCTGGCTGTGTGGTGGGAGCACTGACAGTGTTGGCTCTGTGGGGGAGCACTGACAGTGCGTGCTGTGTGGTGGGAGCACTGACAGTGCTGGCTGTGTGGTGGGAGCACTGGCAGTGCTGGCTGTGTGGGGGGAGCACTGACAGTGGTGGCTGTGTGGGGAGGGAGCACTGACAGTGCTGGCTGTGTGGGGGAGCAGTGACCGTGCTGGCTGTGGTGTGGGAGCACTGACAGTGCTGGCTGTGTGGGGGGAGCACTGACAGTGCTGGCTGTGTGGGAGAGCACTGACAGTGCTGGCTGTGTGGGGAGGGAGCACTGACAGTGCTGGCTGTGTGGGGGAGCAGTGACCGTGCTGGCTGTGGTGTGGGAGCACTGACAGTGCTGGCTGTGTGAGGGGAGCACTGACAGTGCTGGCTGTGTGGGGGAGCACTGACAGTGCTGGCTGTGTGGGGGAGCACTGACAGTGCTGGCTGTGTGGGAGGAGCACAGACAGTGCTGGCTCTGTGGGGAGCACTGACAGTGTGGGCTGTATGGTGGGGGCACTGACAGTGCTGGCTGTGTGGGGGGAGCAATGACAGTGCTGCCTGTGTGGGGAGCACTTACAGTGCTGTCTGTGTGGGGGGAGCACTGACAGTGCTGGCTGTGCGGTGGGAGCACTGACCGTGCTGGCTGTGTGGTGGGAGCACTGACAGTGCTGGCTGTGTGGGGGGGAGCACTGACAGTGCTGGCTGTGTGGGGGACCACTGGCAGTGCTGTCTGTGTTGTTGGAGCACTGACAGTGCTGGCTCTGTGGGGGAGTACTGACAGTGTTGGCTCTGTGGGGGAGCACTGACAGTGCTGGCTGTGTGGGGGGAGCACTGACAGTGCTGCCTGTGTGGGGGGAAGCACTGACAGTGCTGGCTTTGTGGGGGGAAGCACTGACAGTGCTGGCTTTGTGAGGGAGCACTGACAGTGCTGGCTGTGGGGTGAGAGAACAGACAGTGCTGGCTGTGTGGGGGGAGCACTGACAGTGCTGCCTGTGTGGGGGGAAGCACTGACAGTGCTGGCTTTGTGGGGGGAAGCACTGACAGTGCTGGCTTTGTGAGGGAGCACTGACAGTGCTGGCTGTGGGGTGAGAGAACTGACAGTGCTGCCTGTGTGGGGGGAAGCACTGACAGTGCTGGCTTTGTGGGGGAGAACTGACAGTGCTGGCTGTATGGGGGGAGGACTGACAGTGCTGGCTTTGTGGTGGGAGCCCTGACAGTGCTGGCTGTGTGGGGGGAGCACTGACAGTGCTGGCTGTGTGGGGAGCACTGACAATGCTGGCTGTGTGGGGGGGAGCACTGACTATGCTGGCTGTGCTGTGGAAGCTTTGACAGTGCTGGCTGTGTGGGGGGAGCACTGACAGTGCTGGCTGGGTGGGGAGCACTGACAGTGCTGACTGTGTGGGGGAGCACTGGCAGTGCTGGCTGTGTGGGGAGCACTAACAATGCTGGCTGTGTGGTGGGAGCACTGACAGTGCTGGCTGTGTGGGGTGAGCACTGACAGTGCTGGCTGTGTGGTGTGAGCACTGGCAGTGCTGGCTGTGTGGTGGGAGCACTGACAGTGCTGGCTGTGTGGTGGGAGCACTGACAATGCTGGCTGGGCGGTGGGAGCACTGACAGTGCTGTCTGTGTGGGCGTGCACTGACAGTGCTGGCTGTGTGGTGTGAGCACTGGCTGTGCTGGCTGTGTGGTGGGAGCACTGACAGTGCTGGCTGTGTGGGGGAGCACTGACAGTGCTGGCTGTGTGGGGGAGCACTGACAGTGATGGCTGTGTGGGGGGAGCCCTGACAGTGCTGGCTGTATTGGGGAAACACTGACAGTGCTGTCTGCGTGGGGGGAGCACTGACAGTGCTGGCTGTGTGGTGGGAGCACTGACAGTGTTGGCTCTGTGGGGGAGCACTGACAGTGCGTGCTGTGTGGTGGGAGCACTGGCAGTGCTGGCTGTGTGGGGGGAGCACTGACAGTGGTGGCTGTGTGGGGAGGGAGCACTGACAGTGCTGGCTGTGTGGGGGGAGCACTGACAGTGCTGGCTGTGGTGTGGGAGCACTGACAGTGCTGGCTGTGTGGGGGGAGCACTGACAGTGCTGGCTGTGTGGGGGAGCACTGACAGTGCTGGCTGTGTGGGAGGAGCACAGACAGTGTGGGCTGTATGGTGGGAGCACTGACACTGCTGCCTGTGTGGGGGAGCACTTACAGTGCTGTCTGTGTGGGGGGAGCACTGACAGTGCTGGCTGTGCGGTGGGAGCACTGACAGTGCTGGCTGTGTGTGTGGGAGCCCTGACAGTGCTGGCTGTGTGGGGGAAGCACTGACACTGCTGGCTGTGTGGGGGACCACTGGCAGTGCTGTCTGTGTTGTGGGAGCACTGACAGTGCTGGCTCTGTGGGGGAGTACTGACAGTGTTGGCTCTGTGGGGGAGCACTGACAGTGCTGGCTGTGTGGTGGGAGCACAGACAGTGCTGGCTGTGTGGGGGGAGCACTGACAGTGCTGCCTGTGTGGGGGGAAGCACTGACAGTGCTGGCTTTGTGGGGGGAAGCACTGACAGTGCTGGCTTTGTGAGGGAGCACTGACAGTGCTGGCTGTGGGGTGAGAGAACTGACAGTGCTGCCTGTGTGGGGGGAAGCACTGACAGTGCTGGCTTTGTGGGGGAGAACTGACAGTGCTGGCTGTATGGGGGGAGGACTGACAGTGCTGGCTGTGTGGTGGGAGCCCTGACAGTGCTGGCTGTGTGGGGGGAGCACTGACAGTGCTGGCTGTGTGGGGAGCACTGACAATGCTGGCTGTGTGGGGGGGAGCACTGACTGTGCTGGCTGTGTTGTGGAAGCATTGACAGTGCTGGTTGTGTGGGGGGAGCACTGACAGTGCTGGCTGGGTGGGGAGCACTGACAGTGCTGGCTGTGTGGGGGGAGCACTGGCAGTGCTGGCTGTGTGGGGAGCACTGACAATGCTGGCTGTGTGGTGGGAGCACTGACAGTGCTGGCTGTATGGGGGGAGCACTGACAGTGCTGGCTGTGTGGTGTGAGCACTGGCAGTGCTGGCTGTGTGGTGGGAGCACTGACAGTGCTGGCTGTGTGGTGGGAGCACTGACAATGCTGGCTGGGTGGTGGGAGCACTGACAGTGCTGTCTGTGTGGGCGTGCACTGACTGTGCTGGCTGTGTGGTGTGAGCACTGGCTGTGCTGGCTGTGTGGTGGGAGCACTGACAGTGCTGGCTGTGTGGGGGAGCAGTGACCGTGCTGGCTGTGTTGTGGGAGCACTGACAGTGCTGGCTGTGTGGGGGGAGCACTGACAGTGCTGGCTGTGTGGTGGAGCACTGACAGTGCTGGCTGTGTGGGGGAGCACTGACAGTGCTGGCTGAGTGGGAGGAGCACAGACAGTGCTGGCTCTGTGGGGAGCACTGACAGTGTGGGCTGTATGGTGGGAGCACTGACAGTGCTGGCTGTGTGGGGGGAGCAATGACAGTGCTGTCTGTGTGGGGGAGCACGTACAGTGCTGTCTGTGTGGGGGAGCACTGACAGTGCTGGCTGTGCGGTGGGAGCACTGACAGTGCTGGCTGTGTGGGGGAAGCACTGACACTGCTGGCTGTGTGGGGGGGAGCACTGACAGTGCTGGCTGTGTGGGGGACCACTGGCAGTGCTGTCTGTGTTGTGGGAGCACTGACAGTGCTGGCTCTGTGGGGGAGTACTGACAGTGTTGGCTCTATGGGGAGCACTGACAGTGCTGGCTGTGTGGGGGAGCACTGACAGTGCTGCCTGTGTGGGGGGAAGCACTGACAGTGCTGGCTTTTTGGGGGGAAGCACTGACAGTGCTGGCTTTGTGGGGAGCACTGTCAGTGCTGGCTGTGGGGTGAGAGAACTGACAGTGCTGGCTGTGTGGTGGGAGAACTGACAGTGCTGGCTGTGTGGTGGAGCACTGACAGTGCTGGCTGCGTGGGCGGAGCACCGACAGTGCTGGCTGTGTCGGGGAAGCTCTGACAGGGCTGGCTGTGTGGGGGGGACCACTGCCAGTGCTGGCTGTGTGGTGAGAGCACTGACAGTGCTGGCTGTGTCGGGGGAGCTCTGACAGTGCTGGCTGTGTGGTGGGAGCACTGACAGTGCTGGCTGTGTGGGGGAGCACTGACAGTGCTGGCTGTGTGGTGGGAGCACTGACAGTGCTGGCTGTGTGGGGGAGCACTGACAGAGCTGGCTGTGTGGGGGGGACCACTGCCAGTGCTGGCTGTGTGGGGGCGCACTGACAGTGCTGGCTGTGTTGGGGAGCACTGACAGTGCTGGCTGTGTGGTGGGAGAACTGACAGTGCTGTCTGTGTGGGGGGAGCACTGACAGTGCTGGCTGTGTGGTGGAGCACTGACAGTGCTGTGTGTGTGGGGGGAGAACTGACAGTGCTGGCTGTGTGGTGGAGCACTGACAGTGCTGGCTGTGTGGGGGAGCACTGACAGTGCTGGCTGTGGGGTGGGAGCACAGACAGTGCTGGCTGTGTGGTGGGAGCACTGACAGTGCTGGCTGTGTGGTGGGAGCACTGACAGTGCTGGCTGTGTGGTGGGAGCACTGACAGTGCTGGCTGTGTGGTGGGAGCACTGACAGTGCTGGCTGTGGGGGGGAGCACTGACAGTGCTGGCTGTGTGGTGGGAGCACTGACAGTGCTGGCTGTGGGGGGGGAGCACTGACAGTGCTGGCTGTGTGGTGTGAGCACTGACAGTGCTGGCTGTGTGGTGGGAGCACTGACAGTGCTGGCTGTGTGGGGGAGCACTGTCAGTGCTGGCTGTGTGGGGAGCACTGACAGTGTTGGCTGTGTGGGGGGAGCACTGACAGTGCTGGCTGTGTGGGTGGAGCACGGGCAGTGCTGGCTGTGTGGGGGGAGCACTGGCAGTGCTGGCTGTGTGGGGGGAGCACGGGCAGTGCTGGCTGTGTGGGGGAGCACTGACAGTGCTGGCTGTGTGGGGGAGCACTGACAGTGCTGGCTGTGTGGGGGAGCACTGGCAGTGCTGGCTGTGGGATGGCTGAAAATTGCCAGAAATGGTTGCCGTGTACTGACATAAAAAGGCTGCCGTGAACTGACATAAAATGGCCACTGTGAACTGACATAAAATGGCTGCTGTGAACTGACATAAAATGGCTGCTGTGAACTGACATGAAATGACCACCGTGAACTGACATAAAATGGCTGCCGTGAACTGACATAAAATGGCCACTGTGAATGAACATAAAATGGCTGCCGTGAGCTGACATAAAATAGACACCGTGACCTGACATAAAATGGCCGCCGTGAACTGACATACAATGGCCACCGTGAACTGACATAAAATGGCCATTGCGAGCTGAAATAAAATGGCCACCTTCAAACGACATAAAATGACCACCGTGAATTGACATAAAATGGCCACCGTGTACTGACATTAAATGGCCCCTTCGACTGAATAAATGGGCCCCCGTGAACTGACATAAAATGGCCCCCGTGAACCAACATGAACTGGCCACCGCAACTGAGATTAAATGGACATTGCAAACTGACATAAAATGGCCATTGTGATCTGACATACAATGGCCACCATGAACTGACATACAATGGCCACCATGAACTGACATAAAATGGCCATTGTGAACAGACATAAAATGGCCATTGTGAACAGACATAAAATGACTATTGTGAACTGACATACAATGGCCACCGTGAACTTACATAAAATGGCCATTGTGAACTGACATAAAATGGACTCCGTGAACTGACATAAAATGGCCATTGTGAACTGACATACAATGGCCATTGTGAACTGACATACAATGGCCACCATGAACTGACATAAAATGGCGATTGTGAACTGACATAAAATGGCCATTGTGAACTGACATACAATGGCCATTGTGAACTGACATACAATGGCCACCATGAACTGACATAAAATGGCCATTGTGAACTGACATGAAATGGCCATTGTGAACTGACATACAATGGCCCCCGTGGACTGACAAAAAATGGCCATTGCGACCTGACATAAAAGGGCCCCCGTGAACTGACATAAAATGGCCACCGTCAACTGAAATAAAATGGCCATTGCAACCTGACGTAAAATGGCCATTGTGAACTGACATACAATGGCCATGGTGAACTGACATACAATGGCCACCATGAACTGACATACAATGGCCACCATGAACTGACATAAAATGGCCATTGTGAACAGACATAAAATGGCCATTGTGAACAGACATAAAATGACTATTGTGAACTGACATACAATGGCCACCGTGAACTTACATAAAATGGCCATTGTGAACTGACATAAAATGGACTCCGTGAACTGACATAAAATGGCCATTGTGAACTGACATGCAATGGCCATTGTGAACTGACATACAATGGCCACCATGAACTGACATAAAATGGCCATTGTGAACTGACATAAAATGGCCATTGTGAACTGACATACAATGGCCATTGTGAACTGACATACAATGGCCACCAAAATCTGACATAAAATGGCCATTGTGAACTGACATAAAATGGCCATTGTGAACTGACATACAATGGCCATTGTGAACTGACATACAATGGCCTCCATGAACTGACATAAAATGGCCATTGTGAACTGATATACAATGGCTACCGTGAATTGACATAAAATGGCCACTGTGAACTGATATACAATGGCTACCGTGAATTGACATAAAATGGCCACTGTGAACTGACATAAAATGGCCATTGAGAACTGACATACAATGGCCATTGTGAACTGACATACAATGGCCCCCGTGGACTGACATAAAATGGCCATTGCGACCTGACATAAAAGGGCCCCCGTGAACTGACATAAACTGTGCATTGTGAACTGACATACAATGGACGCCATGAACTCTCATACAATGGCCACCGTGAACTGACATAAAATGGCCATTGCGAGCTGACATAAAATGGCCCCCGTCAACCGACATAAAATGACCACCGTGAACTGACATAAAATGGCCACCATGTACTGACATGAAATGCCCCCCATCGACTGAATAAAATGGCCATTGCGAGCTGACATAAAATGGCCACTGTGAACTGAGATAAAATGACCACCGTGAACAGACATAAAATGACAATTGTGTACTGACATACAATAGCCACCATGAACTGACGTAAAATGGCCCCCGTGAACGGACATAAAATGGCCACCGTGAATTTACATAACATGGCCCCCGTGAACCAACATGAACTGGCCACCGCAACTGAGATAAAATGGCCATTGCAAACTGACATAAAATGGCCATTGTGAACTGACATACAATGGCCACCGTGAACTGACACAAAATGGCCACCGTCAACTGAGAAAAAATGGCCATTACAAACTGACATAAAATGGCCATTGTGAACTGACATACAATGGCCATTGTGAACTGACATAAAAGGGCCCCCGTGAACTGACATAAACTGTCCATTGTGAACTGACATAAAATGGCCATTGTGAACTGACATAAAATGGCCATTGTGAACTGACATAAAATGGACCCCGTGAACTGACACAAAATGGCCACCGTCAACTGACATAAAATGGCCATTGTGAACTGACATACAATGGCCTTTGCGACCTGACATAAAAAGGCCCCCATGAACTGACATAAACTGTCCATTCTGAACTGACATAAAATGGTTATTGCGACCTGACATAAAATGGCCCCCATGAACTGACATAAACTGTCCATTGTGAACTGACATAAAATGGCCCCCGTGAACTGACATTAACTGTCCATTGTGAACTGACATAAAATGGCCATTGTGAACTGACATAAAATGGCCATTGCGACCTGACATAAAATGGCCCCCGTGAACTGACATAAAATGGCCATTGTGAACTGACATAAACTGTCCATTCTGAACTGACATACAATGGTTATTGCGACCTGACATAAAATGGCCCCCGTGAACTGACATAAACTGTCCATTATGAACTGACATAAAATGGCCATTGCGACCTGACATCAAATGGCCCCTGTGAACTGACATAAAATGGCCACTGTGAACTGACATAAAATGGCCACCGCGAGCTGACATAAAATGGCCACCGTGAATTGAGATAAAATGGCCCCCGTGAACCGACATAAACTGTCCATTGCAAATTGACATAAAATGGCCATTCTGAACTTACATACAATGGCCACCGTGAACTGACATAAAATGGCCATTGCAAATTGACATAAAATGAATCTTGTGAACTGACATAAAATGGCCATTGTGAACTGACATACAATGGCCCCCGTGAACTGACATAAAATGGCCAATGTGAACTGACATAAAATGGCCCCCGTGAACTGACATAAAATGGCCATTGCGACCTGACATAAAAAGGCCCCCGTGAACTGACATAAAATGGCCATTGTGAACTGACATAAAATGGCCATTGCGACCTGACATAAAATGGCCCCCGTGAACTGACATAAAATGGCCATTGTGAACTGACATAAACTGTCCATTCTGAACTGACATACAATGGTTATTGCGACCTGACATAAAATGGCCCCCGTGAACTGACATAAACTGTCCATTATGAACTGACATAAAATGGCCATTGCGACCTGACATAAAATGGCCCCTGTGAACTGACATAAAATGGCCCCTGTGAACTGACATAAAATGGCCACTGTGAACTGACATAAAATGGCCACCGCGAGCTGATACAAAATGGCCACCGTCAACTGAGAAAATATGGCCATTGCAAACTGACATAAAATGGCCATTGTGAACTGACATACAATGGCCAATGTGAACTGACATACAATGGACCCCGTCAACTGACATAAAATGGCCATTGTGAACTGACATACAATGGCCTTTGCGACCTGACATAAAAAGGCCCCCATGAACTGACATAAACTGTCCATTCTGAACTGACATAAAATGGTTATTGCGACCTGACATAAAATGGCCCCCATGAACTGACATAAACTGTCCATTGTGAACTGACATAAAATGGCCCCCGTGAACTGACATTAACTGTCCATTGTGAACTGACATAAAATGGCCATTGTGAACTGACATAAAATGGCCATTGCGACCTGACATAAAATGGCCCCCGTGAACTGACATAAAATGGCCATTGTGAACTGACATAAACTGTCCATTCTGAACTGGCATACAATGGTTATTGCGACCTGACATAAAATGATCCCCGTGAACTGACATAAACTGTCCATTATGAACTGACATAAAATGGCCATTGCGACCTGACATCAAATGGCCCCTGTGAACTGACATAAAATGGCCACTGTGAACTGACATAAAATGGCCACCGCGAGCTGACATAAAATGGCCACCGTGAATTGAGATAAAATGGCCCCCGTGAACCGACATAAACTGTCCATTGCAAATTGACATAAAATGGCCATTCTGAACTTACATACAATGGCCACCGTGAACTGACATAAAATGGCCATTGCAAATTGACATAAAATGGCTCTTGTGAACTGACATAAAATGGCCATTGTGAACTGACATAAAATGGCCATTGTGAACTGATATACAATGGCCACCGTGAACTGATATAAAATGGCCATTGTGAACTGACATACAATGGCCCCCGTGAACTGACATAAAATGGCCAATGTGAACTGACATAAAATGGCCCCCGTGAACTGACATAAAATGGCCATTGCGACCTGACATAAAAGGGCCCCCGTGAACTGACATAAAATGGCCATTGTGAACTGACATGAACTGTCCATTCTGAACTGACATACAATGGTTATTGCGACCTGACATAAAATGGCCCCCGTGAACTGACATAAACTGTCCATTATGAACTGACATAAAATGGCCATTGCGACCTGACATAAAATGGCCCCTGTGAACTGACATAAAATGGCCCCTGTGAACTGACATAAAATGGCCACTGTGAACTGACATAAAATGGCCACTGTGAACTGACATAAAATGGCCCCCGTGAACCGACATAAACTGTCCATTGCAAATTGACATAAAATGGCCATTCTGAACTGACATACAATGGCCACCGTGAACTGACATAAAATGGCCATTGCAAATTGACATAAAATGGCTATTGTGAACTGACATAAAATGGCCATTGTGAACTGACATAAAATGGCCATTGTGAACTGTCATAAAATGGCCATTGTGAACTGACATAAAATGGCCATTGTGAACTGATATACAATGGCCACCGTGAACTGATATAAAATGGCCATTGCGACCTGACCTAAAAAGGCCCCCGTGAACTAACATGAACTGTCCATTGTTAACTGACATAAAATGGCTCCCGTGAACCGACATAAAATTGCCACCTTGAACTGACATACAATGTCCATTATGAACTGACATACTAATGGCTATCGCGAACTGATGTAAAATGGCCACCGTGAACTGACAGAAAATGACTCCGATGAACTGACATAAAATGGCCGACTGCTGATTGTGGATTTTGTTTTGGCAGAGTCCCAGAGAGAGACGGAGAGACGCAGAGACCGAGAGAAATGGAGAGGGGAGAACACCCTCCCCCCCCCCCCCCCCCGCCGAGATAGATGGAGAAGGGGAACCCCCCCACACCGAGAGAGATGGAGAAGGGGAACCCCCCCCCACCGAGCGAGATGGAGAAGGGGGACCCCCCCCCACAGAGAGAGATGGAGTGGGTGGAACCCCCCTCCACCCACCGAGAGAGATGGAGAAGGAGACCCCCACAAAGCGTGATGGAGAAAGGGGAACCCCCCCCCCACCGAGAGAGAGATGGAGAGGGTGGAACCACACCCCCCCCCACCGGGAGAGATGGAGAGGGGGGAACCCCCCCTCCACTGAGAGAGATGGAGAGGGTGGACCCCCCACCGAGAGAGATGGAGATGGGGGACTCCCCCAGCGAGAGAGATGGAGAGGGGGAAACTCCCCCTCCACCGAGAGAGATGGAGAGGGTGGACCCCCCCCCCCTGCCGAGAGAGATGGAGAGGGGTGAACCCTGCCCCCACCGAGAGAGATGGAGAGGGGAGAACTCCCCCTCCACCGAGAGAGATGGAGAGGGTGGACCCCCCCTCCCCCCGCCCAGAGAGATGGAGAGGGGGGACTCCCCCAGCGAGAGAGATGGAGAGGGGGGACCCCCCCCACCGAGAGAGATAGAGGCGGGAACCCCCCACCCACCGAGAGAGATGGAGAGGGAGGAACTCCCCCTCCACCGAGAGAGATGGAGAGGGTGGACCCCCCCTGGCGAGAGAGATGGAGGGGGGCCCCCCCTCTACCGAGAGAGATGGAGAAGGGGGAACCCTGACCCCACCGAGAGAGATGGAGAGGGGGGACTCCCCCACCGAGAGAGATGGAGAGGGTGGACCCACCCCAACGAGAGAGATGTAGAGGGGGGACCCCCCACCGAGAGAGATGGAGAGGGGGGACTCCCCCACCGAGAGAGATGGAGAGGGGGACCCCCCCACCGAGGGAGATGGAGAGGCGGGAACCCCCTACCCACCGAGAGAGATGGAGAGGGGGGACCCTTCCCCCACCCCCACCGAGACGGAGAGGAAAACTGCAGGGGATGGGCACAATGGAAATGTGGAGCTTGTGCAAGGAACAGCTACTGTGTGTCCTTGATAAGTATGTACCTGTCAGGCAGGGAGGAAGTGGTCGAGCAAGGGAACCGTGATTTACTAAGGCAGTTGAAACACTTGTCTAGAGGAAGAAGGAAGGAGACGTATGTAAAGATGAGACATGAAGGTTCAGTAAGGGCGCACGAGAGTTACAAGTTAGCTAGGAAGGACCTAAAGAGAGAGCTAAGAAGAGCCAGGAGGGGACATGAGAAGTCTTTGGAAGGTAGGATCAAGGATAACCCTAAAGCTTTCTGTAGATATGTCAGGAATAAAAGAATGACTAGGGTAAGAGTAGGGCCAGTCAAGGACAGTAGTGGGAAGTTGTGCTTGGAGTCCGAGGAGATAGGCGAGGTGCTATATGAATATTTTTCATCACTATTCACACAGCAAAAAGTCAATGTTGACGAGGAGAATACTGTGATTCAGGCTACTATACTAGAAGGGCTTGAGGTTCATAAGGAGGAGGTGTTAACTATTCTGGAAAGGGTGAAAATTGATAAGTCCCCTGGGCCGAATACGATTTATCCTAGGATTCTCTGGGAAGCTAGGGAGGAGATTACAGAGCCTTTGGCTTTGATCTTTAAGTCATCTTTGTCAACAGGAATAGTGCCAGAAGACTGGAGGATAGCAAATGTTGTCCCCTTGTTCAAGAAGGAGAGTAGAGACAACCCCGGTAAATATAGACCAGTGAGTCTAACTTCTGCTGTGGGCAAAATCTTGGAAAGGTTTATAAGAGATAGGGTGTATAATCATCTGGAAAGGAATAATTTGATTAGACATAGTCAAAACGGTTTCGTGAAGGGTCGGTTGTGCCTCACAAACCATATAGGGTTCTTTGAGAAGTTGAGAAACAGGTGGATGAGGGTAAAGCAGTTGATGTGGTGTATATGGATTTCAGTAAAGCATTTGACAAGGTTCCCCACGGTAGGCTACTGCAGAAAATACGGAAGCATGGGATTCAGGGAGATTTAGCAGTTTGGATCAGAAATTGGCTACCTGGAAGAAGACAAAGGGTGGTGGTTGATGGGAAGTGTTCAGACTGGAGTCCAGTTACTAGTGGTGTACCACAAGGATCTGTTTTGGGGCCACTGCTGTTTGTCATTTTTATAAATGACCTGGAGGAGGGCGTAGAAGGATGGGTGAGTAAATTTGCAGATGACACGAAAGTCGGTGCTGTTGTGGACAGTGCGGAATGATGTTACAAGTTACAGAGGGACATAGATAAGCTGCAGTGCTGGGCTGAGAGGTGGCAAATAGAGTTTAAAGCAGAAAAGTGTGATGTGATTCATTTAGGAAGGAATAACAGGAAGACAGAGTACTGGGCTAATGATAAGATTCTTGGCAGTGTGGATGAGCAGAGAAATCTCAGTGTCCATGTACATAGATCCCTGAAAGTTGCCACTCAGGTTGAGAGGGTTGTTAAGAAGGCGTACGGTGTGTTAGCTATTATTGATAGAGTGTCTGAGTTTCGGAGCCATGAGGTCATGTTGCAGCTGTACAAAACTCTGGTGCGGCCGCATTTGGAGTATTGCATGCAATTCTGGTCGCCGCATTATACGAAGGATGTGGAAGCATTGGAAAGAGTGCAGAGGAGATTGACCAGAATGTTGCCTGGTATGGTGGGAAGATCTCATGAGGAAAGGCTGAGGGACTTGAGGCTGTTTTCGTTAGAGAGAAGAAGGTTAAGAGGTGACTTAATTGAGGCACACAAGATGATCAGAGGATAGGATAGGGTGGACAGTGAGAGCCTTTTTCCTCGGATGGTGATGTCTAGCACGAGGGGACATAGCTTTAAATTGAGGGGAGATAGATATAAGACAGATGTCAGAGGTAGGTTCTTTACTCAGAGAGTAGTAAGGGCGTGGAATGCCCTGCCTGCAACAGTAGTGGACTCGCCAACACTAAGGGCATTCAAATGGTCATTGGATAGACATATGGGCGATAAGGGAATAGTGTAGATGGGCTTTAGAGTGGTTTCACAGGTCGGCGCAACATCGAGGGCCGAAGGGCCTGTAATGCGCCATAATGTTCTATGAGATAGATGGAGAGGGGGGACCCCCCACCGAGAGAGATGGAGAGGGGGGAACCCCCCCACCGAAAGGGATGGAGAGGGAGGAACCCCCACCCCACCGAGAGAGATGGAGAGGGGGGAACCCCCCCCACCGAGAGAGATGGAGAGGGGGACCCCCCCCCACACCGAGAGAGATGGAGGAGGGGAATCCCCCCCCCACCGAGAGTTGTGGAGAGGGGGGAACCAACCCCCCACCGAGAGGGATGGAGCGGGGGGACCCCCCCTCCACCGAGAGAGATTAAGAGGGGGGACCCCCCCACCGAGAGGGATGGAGAGGGGGAAGCCCCCCCACCGAGTGAGATGGAGAGGGGGAAACCCCCCCCCCACCGAGAGGGATGGAGAGGGGGGAACCCCCACCCCCACCGAGAGAGATGGAGAGGGGGAACTCCCACCCCCTACGAAAGGGAGGGAGAGGGGGAAACCCCCCCACCGAGAGGGATGGAGAGGGGGAACACCCCCCCCACCGAGAGTGATGGAGAGGGGGGACCCCCCACCGAGAGAGATGGAGAGGGGGGACCCCCCCACCGAGTGGGATGGAGAGGGGGGAACCCCCCCACCAAGAGAGATGGAGAGGGGGGACCCCCCCCCGAGAGTGATGGAGAGGGGGGACCCCCCACCGAGAGATGGAGAGGGGGGACCCCCCACCGAGAGTGATGGAGAGGGGGGAACCCCCACCCCATCGAGAGAGATGGAGAGGGGTGAACCCCCCCCCCCCCCACCGAGAGAGATGGAGAGGGGGGACCTCCCCACCTAGAGGGATGGAGAGGGGGGACCTCCCAAATCCACTGATAGAACACGGCTGAAACCGATGGAGGGAGAAAAGAAAGGGGGGGTAAGGGGGTAAACAAGGAGCAGGGGGTCACACACCAGGTCGGCCCGGAAGGGAATCACGGAGGGTCTGCGGGGGAGAGAGGGGAAGGGTTAGGGAAAGGGGTTGGGGGGGGGGGGGCAGACACGCCGAACTGAACGGCAACAGTTTGTAACTATAGAAACGTAAGAGAAAGCCTTTTCACTCTCTGAGAAATGTAAACAAGCCGCAATGCACAGAATTGTGGAAACGGCAATAAAAAGATTTTTACAATAAATTCAGAGCCCTGTTCAGTTTTTCCAATTCAGGGGCAATTTAGCGTGGCCAGTCCACCTGCCCTGCACATCTTTGGGTTGTGGGGGTGAAACACACGCAGACACAGGGAGAATGTGCAAACTCCACACGGACAGTGACCCAGAGCCGGGACTGAACAGTGGTTAGCACTGCTGCCTCACAGCTACAGGATCCCAGGTTCGATTCCCGGCTTAGGTCACTGTCTGGCGGAGTCTGGACGTCCTCCCCGTGTCTGCGTGAGCTTCCTCCGGGTGCTCCGGTTTCCTCCCACCGCCCAAAGACGTGCAGGTTAGGTGGGTTGGCCGTGATAAATCAAAATTGCCCACAGTATCTAAAGATGTTCAGGTTAGGTGGGGTGACAGCGACGGGGTAGGGGAGTGGGCCGAGGTATGGCGCTCTCTTCAGGGTTCACACTGCCTCTGTCATTATTGTTTACACCGACAATGCTGCCAAACTTTCTATCAAACTTTCTATCTCATTATCTTCAATCAGTACTAAACAAATTCAACCTGAGACACACAGATACACACACACACACACACACAGACACACACACACACACACACACACACACAGACACACACACACACACAGACACACACACACACACACGGACACACACAGACACACAGTCACACACTGCAATGAAGTTTCTGAGAAAAGTCCCTAGTCTCCAAACTCTGGCGCCTGTTCGGGTACACTGAGGGAGAATACATAATGTCCAATTCACCAAACAGCACGTCCTTCGGGACTTCAGGGGGGAAACCGGAGCACCCGGGAGAAACCCACGCGGACAAGGGGAGAACGTGCAGACTCCGCACAGACTGCGACCCAAGCTGGGATTCGACCTGGGGCTCTGGAGCTGTGAGGCCGCAGTGCTAACCACTGTGCTACCGTGTAACTTCCAGTGCCGCCTAAAGAATGCCACACATAACCCCCCCCCCCCCGCCCCCCCCAACACACACACAAGTGTACAGAAACACAGATACTCAAACTCAGACAGACTGGGTCAATACATCTTTCAAATGGAGCAAGATCCATTCTCCACCTTTAACTTGGAGAGGTGTATCTGGCCTGTGTGTGACCCAAGTCACACACTGACCCTGAACATCCTCACAGCAGCTTGGGGACAGATAATTCTGAAGCACTTTTCATAACCTTTGGGTATCACAAACTGTTTCACAGGCAATGGAGCGCTTTTGAAAGGTGGTAATTTAGGAAATGGACCAGCTAATTTCAGCGAGAGAGAGAGAGAGAGAGACACAGAAACAGGATGAGATTGTGCTGTACAAGTTTCAGAGCTGTCACTGAGACACACACGAGATGTACAATATCAATTATTATTCTGAAGCATTTTGATTAAATCAGCCCTGAGGCTGAATTCCAGTGTTTCAGAGTCAAGCTTCATCTCCACTGCCCATCAAACACTCACAACACAAATACTGTCTGGGGTTAAATACAGAGTCAAAATCCCTCTGTCCTGTCGAAGGAATTTTTCATTGCAGATAGTTATTTTTATTTTTTGGAAAAGCAGAACTCAAATTGCACCGAATCCCAGGGTGGACTCTTGTTTATTTCAGCCCTTCACATTCAAACGTGAAGTTTAAGCTCCGATTATAGGTGTCTGCTTGTCTCTGTCTGTGTATTCAATGTTCCTGTAGCTTATTCACTTGTCTGAAGTATTTGAATAACAGGCCTTGGTTAATCAATCCTTTCTCACAGCACATGGAAGTTGTGAAACTTCAAGGCTCTCAGTCTAATGTAGTTAAAAAACAACTGCTTCCTTTGATCCTCAATCCATTTCCCAACCCGAAATAGATCTCACACATTTCCATAATGCAGGAATATCTCCATCAAAACTTCTAATCAGTTCCCCATACACTTGTTAAACTTGCCTGTGTGAACTAAATTCCACTGACAGATTCCGAAAGCTGCACAGAAAAATGACTGGTTAATTTAAACTTTGAAATGAAACTATTTGAACTTGTGCTTCAATCCTATTAAACAGAAATGTTGTCCCTGTGGGCTGACAGTCTCTCAGCAAGATTGAAACATTGAGGGACCCCGCGTCCTGCATTTGACAACATTTGTGGCACTTCCACAATCTACGATACATTGCTGTCTGTATTGTGTGAATCCAGCTGTGAAATATTTGTACAGTTTAAACTTCCACTGTTTCCGCCTTCTCATCATTGATAAAGATCACGGTTTGATCACCCCTCTGCCTGAGGTGGGACTGGGACCATCCAGGGCTGCAGGCCCAGCCTCATGTCCTCCCACCCCTCTGCCTGAGGTGGGACTGTGACCATCCAGGACTGCAGGCCCAGCCTCCAGTCCTCCCACCCCTCTGCCTGAGGTGGGAGTGGGACCACCCAGGGCTGCAGGCCCAGCCTCATGTCCTCCCACCCCTCTGCCTGAGGTGGGACTGTGACCATCCAGGACTGCAGGCCCAGCCTCCAGTCCTCCCACCCCTCTGCCTGAGGTGGGAGTGGGACCATCCAGGGCTGAAGGCCCGGCCTCCTGTCCTTCCACCCCTCTGCCTGAGGTGGGAGTGTGACAATCCAGGCTGCAGGCCCAGCCTCCTGTCCTCCCAACCCTCTGCCTGAGGTGAGAGTGGGACCAACCAGGCTGCAGGCCCAGCCTCCTGTCCTCCCACCCCTCTGCCTGAGGTGGGAGTGGGACCATCCAGGGCTGCAGGCCCGGCCTCCTGTCCTCCCACCCCTCTGCCTGAGGTGGGAGTGGGACCATCCAGGGCTGCAGACCCAGCCTCCTGTCCTCCCAGACCTCTGCCTGAGGTGGGACTGGGGCCATCCAGGGATGCAGGTCCGGCCTCCTGTCCTCCCACCCCTCTGCCTGAGGTGGGAGTGAGACCATCCAGGACTGCAGGCCCGGCTTCATGTCGTCCCACCCCTCTGCCTGAGGTGGGAGTGGGACCGCCTATGGCTGCAGGCCCAGCCACCTGTCCTCGCACCCATCTGCCTGATTTGGGACTGGGACCATCCAGGGCGGCAGGCCCAGCCTCCTGTCCTCCCACCCCTCTGCCTGAGGTGGGACTGGGACCATCCAGGGCGGCAGGCCCAGCCTCCTGTCCTCCCACCCCTCTGCCTGAGGTGGGCGTGGGACCATCCAGGGCTGCAGGCCCAGCCTCCTGTCCTCCCACCCCTCTGCCTGAGGTGGGAATGGGACCATCCAGGGCTGCAGGCCCAGCCTCCTGTCCTCCCATCCCTCTGCCTGAGGTGGGAGCGGGACCATCCAGGGCTGCAGGCCCAGCCTCCTGTCCTCCCACCCCTCTGCCTGAGGTGGGCGTGGGACCATGCACGGCTGCAGGCCCGGCCTCCTGTCCTCCCACCCCTCTGCCTGAGGTGGGAGTGGGACCATCCAGGGCTGCAGGCCCAGCCTCCTGTCCTCCCACCCCTCTGCCTGAGGTGGGACTGGGACCATCCACAGCTGCAGGCCCAGCCTCCTGTCCTCCCACCCCTCTGCCTGAGGTGGGAGTGGGACCATCCAGGGCTGCAGGCCCAGTCTCCTGTCCTCCCACCCCTCTGCCTGAGGTGGGAGTGGGACCATCCAGGGCTGCAGGCCCGGCCTCCTGTCCTCCCACCCCTCTGTCTGAGGTGGGTGTGGGACCATCCAGGGCTGCAGGCACGGCCTCCTGTCCTCCCACCCCTCTGCCTGAGGTGGGAGTGGGACCATCCAGGGCTGCAGGCCCGGCCTCCTGTCCTCCCACCCCTCTGCCTGAGGTGGGACAGGGACCATCAAGGGCTGCAGGCCCGGCCTCCTGTCCTCCCACCCCTCTGCCTGAGGTGGGAGTGGGACCATCCAGGGCTGCAGGCCCGGCCTCCTGTCCTCCCACCCCTCTGCCTGAGGTGGGACTGGGACCATCCAGGGCTGCAGGCCCAGCCTCCTGTCCTCCCACCCCTCTTCCTGAGGTGGGACCATCCAGGGATGCCGGCCCAGCCTCCTGTCCCCCACCCCTCTGCCTGAGGTGGGACTGGGACCATCCAGGATTGCAGGCCCGGCCTCCTGTCCTCCCACTCCTCTGCCTGAGGTGGGACGGACCATCCAGGCTGCAGGCCCAGCCTCCTGTCCCCCACCCCTCTGCCTGAGGTGGGTGGGACCATCCAGAGCTGCAGGCCCGGCCTCCTGTCCTCCAACCCCAATGCTTGAGGTGGACTGGGACCATCCGGGGCTGCAGGCCCAGCCTCCTGTCCTCTCACCCGTCTGCCTGAGGTGGGAGTGGGACCATACAGGGCTGCAGCCCCGGCCTCCTGTCCTCTCACCCCTCTGCCTGAGGTGGGAGTGGGACCATCCAGGGCTGCAGGAGCGGCCTCCTGTCCTCGCACCCCTTTGCCTGAGGTGGGAGTGGGACCATCCAGGGCTGCAGGCCCGGCCTCCTATCCTCCCACTCCTCTGCCTGAGGTGGGAGTGGGACCGCCTGGGGCTGCAGGCCCAGCCTCCTGTCCTCCCGCTCCTCTGCCTGAGGTGGGAGTGGGACCATCCAGGGCTGCAGGCCCAGCCTCTTGTACTCCCACCCCTCTGCCTGAGGTGGGAGTGGGACCATCCGGGGCTGCAGGCCCAGTCTCCTGTCCTCCCACCCCTCTGCCTGAGGTGGGACTGGGACCATCCAGAGCTGCAGGCCCGGCCTCCTGTCCTCCCACCCCTCTGCCTGAGGTGGGACTGGGACCATCCGGGGCTGCAGGCCCAGCCTCCTCTCCTCCCACCCCTCTGCCTGAGGTGGGAGTGGGGCCATCCAGGGCTGCAGGCCCAGCCTCCTGCCCTCCCACCCCTCTGCCTGAGGTGGGAGTGGGGCCATCCAGGGCTGCAGGCCCAGCCTCCTGCCCTCCCACTCTCTGGCCAGCACCTCGGGGGCATCCTCCTCTCTGCCGGGGGCAGGGCAGAAAAGACATTATGTGGGGGCGGCAGCCTCCCGTCGCTCCGCTGCCCCCGCGGTGCCCTCGCCCTCCCGCCTGCTCACGCAGCAGCGGGGGGTGAAGTGCTATGCCCACCCTACCATGACCATTGAGGCGGGCACCCGTGCGATGGGCGGGGCTGTCGGCCCGTCGGCCATCGTAGCCGCCTCGCGGATGTACGGCAAGGCCGGGTTCTTCCTGCGGGCCGAGCAGGCGGCCCACCGGGCCCTGGAAAGGGGGCTCACGGTGGGCGGGACACACGTGGCGGTGGAGACGCTGGAGGCCACCGCAGAACGTGTTGTTCTATCAAACGTCCCGCCCTCCCTCCCCACCGAGCTCCTCCTGCCCCATCTCTCCCGTGTTGGTGCCCATCCCCCTGACGCCTGGCCCGGGGCACACAATGAAGAGAAGCAAGGCCGGGGGGGCCTCCGAGGCCCCCGAGCCACTCGAGCTGCTGTCGCCCCCCGAGCAGGAGGACCCGGGGTCGAGCGGAGACGAAGCCCCTGGGGGCCCGTCCCGCCCGGTGCAAGTTTCCTCCCCGGACGCCTCCTCTTCAGCATCGCCTGGGGCCGGCAGCAGCAGCGACCGCTCATCGTGCCGCTGTGGGCCGTGGATAGGGGAGGACGGGGAAGGCTCCCCGCCCTCTACACCCGAGCGGGCGACGCCGGAGAGCCCTGTTTTCAAGCCAGACATGTTTCCGGGGGGCTTCTCCGAGGTCCCGGAGTCGCCGGCGCGGGTGGAGGCGCCGTCCACGGGCCCTGAGCCGCGGGAGGAGCCTGCGAGGGACCTGCCTGAGGACGACCCTGGGGGTGGGGTCGACTCGGGCCAAGGGTTAGCCGGTGGGCCCGTGCCCCCACTCTCCATGTGGCGGGGGACTCGAGCTCGGGAGGTGACCGTTCGGAGGAGGAAGGCTGCTCGGTGGCGGGTGAGGAGGAGGATTTAGACTCTCTCTGCAGAGGCAGAGGGCACCCTCACACCCGGCACTGAGTCTCCCCTCGTCCCCCCTGGGGAACTCCGGACATTTCTGGGAACGCACCATGGTCACCCGGACTGTGTGCGGCTGGCCCTGGGCAGCTGGGGAAATCTGGGGCTGCTCCTTGGCTCCGCCCGGGCCTATGTCAGAGAGGCCCGGGAGTTCGATCAAGACCAGGAGGAGCAGTGCCAAGCTGCTCAGTTCCTTGTGGGACTCCTGAGGGAGTGGAGGGGGCGGTACCCCCACTCTGAGCACTGAAGGTGATGGATAACTATTGCTGCTGACATGGAGGTAACCATGGCCAGCCTCAACATCAACGGCAGCAGCCACGCGCACCACCGGTTCCAGTTCCTGTCTATCCTCCGGGACGGAAAGTACGGGGTGTTCTTCCTGCAGGAAACCCAGACCATCCGGGTGACGAAGCTCAGTGGACCCTGGAGGGGCAAGGAGGAGTCTTCATGAGTCACCTGGCCCCACGTTCGGGCGGGGTGGCTATCTTGTTGGCTCCACATTTTCAGCCGGAGATCTTGGGGGGTCAAGGAGCCGGTGCCAGGCCGTCTGCTGCACCTAAAGGCCCGTTTCGGGGCAGCGGTGATTCACTTTGTAAATGTATCCGCTCCCGTGGCCGGACCGCAGCAGGCGACTTCCTTCCAAAAGGTGTCCACCCTTCTTAGCACCATCCTGGTGGGCGAGTGCATCGTCCTCGGAGGGGATTTCAATTGCACCCTCCGGGACAAGGACCGCATCGGAGTCCAGCGCGGCCCGGCGGCGGTGGTGGAGTTGAGGGACCTGGTTAGGTCCTTTGACTTGGTGGATGTCTGGCGGACTCTCCATCCTGAATTGCGGGTGCGCACCTCTGTGCGGCCCCCGTTCAGAGCGTCCAGCATCGACCGTCTTTACATTTCCAAGACGTACTTGCCCAGCGTTCCGACGGCCTCCATGGAGCAGGTGCCGAGCTCGGATCACCACCTGGTGTGGGCGGGTCTCGCCCCGTCCCGCGCTCAGACACGGTCCGCGTGCTGGCACTTTAACAACCTGCTGCTGGAGGACGAGCGGTTCCTGGACTGGTTCTGCCGTTTCTGGGCCGGCTGGAGAAGGAAGCGGGGTGGCTTCCCCTCCTTGAGGCTACGGTGGGATGTGGGCAATGCCCAGAACCGTGCCATCTGTCAGGGGTACACGGAGGGGTCTTCGGCGGGACGGAACTCCACGATCGCCAACCTGGCTGAGGAACTCCTCGATCTGGAGTCACGTCTCGCTCTGCCCGATGAGGCCCGGCCCTGGGGCGGGTGTACAGGGAGAAGAGGGGCGCACTGCGGGACCTGCAACTGGCCGGGTCCCGCGGCGCGTACGTGAGGTCGCGGATCCGTCTCCTAACGGACATGGACCGGGGCTCCCGCTTCTTCTACTCGCTGGAAAGAGGACGCGGGGCCCGTCGGCAGATTTCTACGCTGTTGGCCGACGACGGGTCCCTCGTCTCGGATCCGGAGGGGGGTCAGGACCCTGATCAGGGATTTTTACTCCGACCTCTTCTCTCCGGGTCCGTCCAGCGAGGACGCTTGCAGAGTTTTATGGGAGGACCTGCCGCAGGTGGGCCCGGAGGGCACCGGGAAGCTCGATAATGCCATCAACCTCCAAGAGCTGACCGGCGCCCTGGACAGCCTCTCACGGGCAAATCCCCAGGGCTGGACGGGCTGACCGTGGAGTTCTTCAGGGCGTGCTGGGACGGCCTGGGGAGTGACTATGCAGGGGTCCTGGGGGAATGTATCGCGACCGGGGAGATGCCCCTTTCGTGGCACAGGGCCGTCATTGCCCGGCTGCCCAAGAAGGGGGATCTCCGCCGACTTAAGAACTGGCGACCGGTCTCCCTCCTCAGCACGGACTATAAAATCTTCGCCAAGGTGCTGTGTTTACGCCTTGGCCCCGAGCTGGACCACATGATCCACCCTGACCAGTCCTACACAGTCCCGGACCGCACAATCTATGACAATATCCACCTGGCCCGGCACATTACGCATTTTACCCAGAGGACTGGTATGTCGAGCGCCTCCCTGTCTCTTGACCAGGAGAAGGCGTTCGATAGGGTGGGGCCCGGGGATTTGCTCGGGACTCTGCGAGCTGTCGGGTTCGGGTGGTATTTTGCCGCCCGGATCCGGTTACTGTCCGCCGCCTCGGAGAGTCTGATTAAGGTTAACGGGTCCCTGACGGCGCCCCTTCGCTTTGGGAGAGGAGTGCGTCAGGGCTGCCCCCTGTCCGGCCAACATTATTCCCTCTGCGTGGAGCCTTTCCCGTGCCTCCTGCGGAGGGGGTTCACGGGGCTGGTTCTGCGCGAGCCGGACGGGGGGGTGGTCCTCTCGGCGGACGCTGATGCCGTGTTCCTCATGGTCACTGACCCCGGGGACCCCCGGAGGATGCGAGAGAGCCAAGCTGTCTACTCCGCCGCGTCCTCCGCACGGATCAACTGGGCCAAATGTTCCGGACTCCTGGTCGGTCCGTGGCAGGTGGACCCCCTCCCGGAGGAGCTCGGGCCCTTCAGCTGGAGTCGGACCAACAGCCTCGACCTGGGGGTCCATCTTTGCCCGGCAGAGGGAGCCTGGCCGGCGAACGGGCAGGAGCTGGAGACCAAGGTCACCGCTGGCCTGGGACGCTGGACAGGACGGCTCCGAGTGCTGTCCCACAGGGGCCGAGTTCTCGTCATAAACCAGCTGATCGCCTCCATGCTGTGGTCCCGGCTGGTCACTGACTCCCCCCCCTGGCTTTGTCCCACCACCCAGAGAGCCCGGCTTCGGTTCCTCTGGGACAACCGACTGCACGGGGTCGCTGCGGAGGTCTGGAGTCTCCCGATGGCGGAGGGCGGTCAGGCGCTGGTGTGCCTCCGCACCCAGACTGCCACTTTCCACCCTCAGACTCTGCAGCGTTACCTGTACGCTGAGCCTCCTCCACGGTGGGGCCCTGGCGACGGATTTCTCCCCCCAGGGGCTCGGCCTGAACTACGACGTGCGGCTCCTGTCTGTGGACCAGCAGGGTCTTCGGAACTCTCTGTTGGCGCTGCCCGTCTTGTACCAGGACCTCCTCAAAGTCTGGAACACGGTCTCCAGGCGCCGCAGCTCTCCCCCGTCAGGAGTGGCGGCTGTCGTAAGGGAGCCGCTGCTCAGGAATCCGCACCTCCGCCAATCTCCATTCGGGTGGCTGGCGGAGCGGAGGGCGGTGGGTGCCGTGGGAAGGGCTGGGTGGCGGAGGGCGGTGGGTGCCGTGGGCAGGGCTGGGTGGCGGAGGGCTGTGGGTGCCGTGGGAAGGGCTGGGTGGCGGAGGGCCGGGCTGTGGGAGCCGTGGGCAGGGCTGGGAGGCGGAGGGGTGTGGCTGCTCTGGGAAGGGCTGGGTGGTGGAGGGCTGTGGGTGCCGTGGGAAGGGCTGGGTGGTGGAGGGCTGTGGGTGCCGTGGGAAGGGCTGGGTGGCGGAGGGCCGGGCTGTGGGTGCCGTGGGCAGGGCTGGGTGGCGGAGGGCTGTGGGTGCCGTGGGAAGGGCTGGGTGGTGGAGGGCTGTGGGTGCCGTGGGAAGGGCTGGGTGGCGGAGGGCCGGGCTGTGGGTGCCGTGGGAAGGGCTGGGTGGGGAGGGCTGTGGGTGCCGTGGGAAGGGCTGGGTGGCGGAGGGCCGGGCTGTGGGTGCCGTGGGAAGGGCTGGGTGGGGAGGGCTGTGGGTGCCGTGGGAAGGGCTGGGTGGCGGAGGGCCGGGCTGTGGGTGCCGTGGGAAGGGCTGGGTGGCGGAGGGCGGTGGGTGCCGTGGGCAGGGCTGGGTGGCGGAGGGCTGTGGGTGCCGTGGGCAGGGCTGGGTGGCGGAGGGCGGTGGGTGCCGTGGGAAGGGCTGGGTGGCGGAGGGCTGTGGGTGCCGTGGGAAGGGCTGGGTGGCGGAGGGCCGGGCTGTGGGTGCCGTGGGAAGGGCTGGGTGGCGGAGGGCTGTGGGTGCCGTGGGAAGGGCTGGGTGGCGGAGCGGAGGGCGGTGGGTGCCGTGGGAAGGGCTGGGTGGCGGAGGGCCGGGCTGTGGGTGCCGTGGGAAGGGCTGGGTGGCGGAGGGCTGTGGGTGCCGTGGGCAGGGCTGGGTGGCGGAGGGCCGGGCTGTGGGTGCCGTGGGAAGGGCTGGGTGGGGGAAGGCCGGGCTGTGGATGCCGTGGGAAGGGCTGGGTGGCGGAGGGCCGGGCTGTGGGTGCCGTGGGAAGGACTCGGTGGCGGAGGGCTGTGGATGCCGTGGGAAGGGCTGGTTGGGGAGGGCCGGTCTGTGGATGCCCAGGGACCACTGTAAATAATGATATAATACCCAGGGACCATTGTAGATACGGATATACTACCCAGAGACAACTATAAATAATGAGATACTTCCCAGGGACCACTGTAAATAATGAGAGAATACTCGGGGTCCATTGTAGAAACGGATATACTACCCAGGGACCACTGTAAATAACGATATTCGACCCAGCGACCACAGTAAATAATGAGATAATACCCAGGGACCATTGAAGATAAGGATATACAACCCAGAGACAACTGTAATTAATGATATAAGACCCAGCGACCACTGTAATTAATTATATTCTACTCAGGCACCACAGTAAATAATGACATACTACCCAGGGACGACAGTAAATAATGATATTCAATCCAGGGTCCACTGTAAATAATGATATTCAAACCAGGGACCACTTGAAATAATGATGTTCTACCCAGGGACCACTGTAGATAATGATATAATAGCCAGGAACCACTGAAAATTATGGTATTCTACCCAGGGACCACTATAAATAATGATATACTACCTAGGGACCACTGTAAATAATGATATTCTACCGAGGGACCACTGTAAAGAATGATATCATACCCAGGGAACACTGTAAATAACTATATATTACCTAAGGACCACTGTAAATAATGATATTCTACCCAGGGACCACTGTAACTATTGATATTCTACCCAGGGAACACTGTAAATACTGATATACTACGCAGGGAACACTGTAAATAATGATATAATATCCAGGGACCACTGTAAATAATGATATTCTACACAGGGACCACTGTAAATAATGATATACTACCCAGGGACGACTGTAAATAATGATATAATACCGAGGGATCACTGACAATAATGATATTCTTCCCAGGGACCACTGTAAATAATGCTATACTCCCCAGTGAACACTGTAAATAATGATATTCTACCCAGGGACCACTGTAAATAATGATATAATACCGAGGGATCACTGACAATAATGATATTCTACCCAGGGACCACTGTAAATAATGCTATACTCCCCAGTGAACACTGTAAATAATGATATTCTACCCAGGGACCACTGTAAATAATGATATAATACCCAGGGACCATTGATGATAAGGATATACAACCCAGAGACAACTGTAAATAATGATATGAGACCCAGCGACAACTGTAATTAATTATATTCTACTCAGGCACCACAGTAAATAATGACATACTACCCAGGGACCACAGTAAATAATGATATTCCATCCAGGGACCACTGTAAATAATGATATAATACCCAGGGATCACTGGAAATAATAATATTCTACGCAGGGACCACTGCAAAGAATGATATAATACCCTGGGACCACTGTAAATAATGATATTCTACCAAGGGACCACTGTAAATAATGATATTCTACCAAGGTACCACTGTAAATAATGATATACTCCCCAGGGAACACCGTAAATAATGATATAATACCGAGGGACCACTGACAATAATGATATTCTACCCAGGGACCACTGTAAATAATGATATACTCCCCAGTGAACACTGTAAATAATGATATTCTACCCAGGGACCACTGTAATTAATGATATACTCCCCAGAGAACACTGTAAATAGTGATATTCTACCCAGGGACCACTGTAAAGAATGATATGATACCCAGGGACCATTGAAGATAACGATATACAACCCAGAGACAACTGTAAATAATGATATAAGACCCAGCGACCACTGTAATTAATTATATTCTACTCAGGCACCACAGTAAATAATGACATACTACCCAGGGACCACTGTAAATAATAATATTCTACCCAGGGACCGCTGCAAAGAATGATATAATACCCTGGGACCACTGTAAATAATGATATTCTACCCAGGGACCACGATAAATAATGATATACTACCCAGGGACCACTGTAGATAATGATATAATACCCAGGGATCAATGTAGATAATGATATAATACCCAGGGACCAATGTAAATTATGGTATTCTACCCAGGGACCACTGTAAAGAATGATATCATACCCAGGGAACACTGTAAATAATGGTATACTACCTAAGGACCACTGTAAGTAATGATATTCTACCCAGGGAACACTGTAAATAATGATATACTACCTAAGTCCCATTGTAAATAATGATATGCTACCCAGGGACAACTGTAAATAATGATGTACTATCCAGGGACCATTGTAAATAATGATATTCTACCCAGGGACCACTGTAAATAATGATATTCTACTCAGGGACCACTGTAAATAATGATATACTGCTCAGAGACCACTGTATTTCATGATATTCTAAACAGGGACCACTGTAAATAATGATATACTACCCAGGGACCACTGTAAATAATGATATTCTCCCCAGGGACCACTGTCAATAATGATGTACTATCCAGGGACCATTGTAAATAATGATATTCTACCCAGGGACCACTGTAAATAATGATATTCTACTCAGGGACCACTGTAAATAATGATATACTGCTCAGAGACCACTGTATTTCATGATATTCTAAACAGGGACCACTGTAAATAATGATATACTGCCCAGGGACCACTGTGTGAAGAATGATATATCTCGCAGAGACCACTGTAAATACTGATATACTACCCTGGGACGACTGTTAATAATGAAATACTTCCCAGACTCCACTGTAAATTAAGCGGTACTACACAGGGCACACTGTAACTGATGACATAATGTCCAGGGACCACTGTAAATCATGATGTATCACTCTGGGACCACTGTAAATAATACTACACTACACTGGGACCACTGTAAATAATGATATGTTACCCAGGGACCACTATAAATAATGATATACCGCCCAGAGACCACTGCAAATAATTATATATCACCAAGCGACAACTGTAAATAATGATAGACAATCCAGACCCCTTTAAATAATGATATACTACCCAGGTACCACTGCAAATAATGACATACTGCCCATGGTCCACTGTGAATAAAGATGTACTACACAGTGCACACTATAATTGATGACATACTGTCCAGGTACCATGGTAAATCATGACATAACACCCTGGGACCACTGTAAATAACGATATACTGCCCAGGGACCACTGTGGAAAATGATATACTCCCCAGGGACAACTGTAAATAATGATATTCTACACAGGAACCACTGTAAATTATGATATACTGCCCAGGGACCACTGTACATAATGATATTCTACACAGGAACCACTGTAAATAATGTTATACTATCCAGGGACCACTGTAAATAAGGATATACTATCCAGGGACCACTGCAAATAATGATGTACTGAACAGGGAACCCTGTCAATAATGAAATACTACCCGGGGCCCACTGTAAATAATGCTATACTACCCAGGGGCCATTGTAAAAAATTATATGCCACCCTGGAACCACTGTTTATAACGATATTCTACCCAGGAAACGCTGGACGTAATGAGATACAACCCAGTGACCACTGTAGATAATGTCACACTACCCAGGGACCACTGTAAATATTGATATTCTACCCAGGGACCACTGTAAATAATGATATTTTACTCTGGGACCACTGTAAATAACGATATACTGCCCAGGGACCACTGTGGAAAATGATATACTACCCAGGGACAACTGTAAATAATGATATTCTACACAGGAACCACTGTAAATTATGATATACTGCCCAGGGACCACTGTAAATAATGATATTCTACACAGGAACCACTGTAAATAATGTTATACTATCCAGGGACCACTGTAAATAAGGATATACTATCCAGGGACCACTGCAAATAATGATGTACTGAACAGGGAACCCTGTCAATAATGAAATACTACCCGGGGCCCACTGTAAATAATGCTATACTACCCAGGGGCCATTGTAAAAAATGATATGCCACCCTGGATCCACTGTTTATAACGATATTCTACCCAGGGAACGCTGGACGTAATGAGATACAACCTAGGGACCACTGTGGATAATGTCACACTACCCAGGGACCACTGTAAATATTGATATTCTACCCAGGGACCACTGTAAATAATGATATTTTACCATGGGACCACTGTAAATAATGATATTTTACCATGGGATCGCGGTAGATAAAGATATGCTGCACAGGGACCACTGGAAATAATGATATTCTACCCATGGACCACAGTAAATAATGATATACTATCCAGTGACAACTCTAAATAAAGATATACTACCGAAGGACCACTGTAGTTAAAGATACAGCATCCAGAGTCCATTGTAAAGGATGATAGACAATCCAGACCCCTGTAAATAATGATATTCTACCCAGGGATCACTGTAAATAATGATATTTTACCATGGGACCACTGTAAATAATGATATTTTACCATGGGACCACTGTAAATAATGATATTTTGCCATGGGATCGCGGTAGATAAAGATATGCTGCACAGGGACCACTGTAAATAATGATATTCTACCCATGGACCACAGTAAATAATGAGATATTATCCAGTGACAACTCTAAATAAAGATACACTACCGAGGGACCACTGTAATTAAAGATACACCATCCAGAGTCCACTGTAAATAATGAGTTACAATCCAGGGATCACGGTAAATAATGATATACAACCCAGGGATCACGGTAAATAATGATATACTACCCAGGGACCACTGTAAAAAAAGATATACTACCGACGGACCAATGTAATTAAAGGTACACCATCCAGAGTCCACTGTAAATAATGATACACTACCCAGGGACCACAGTATGTAATGAGACATTACCCAGGGACCAATGTAAAGAATGATATATTACCCAGGGACCACTGTAAATAATGATATTCTACCCAGGGACCAATGTAAATAGTGATATATTACCCTGGGACCACTGTCAATAATGATATTCTACTCAGGGACCACTGTAAATAATGATATACTACCCAGGGACCACTGTAAATAATGATATTCTACCCAGGGACCACTGTAATTGATGATATTCTACCCAGGGACCAGTGTAAATAATGATATACTGCACAGGGACCACTGAAAATAATGATATTCTACCCAGGGAACACTGTAAATAATGATATACTACCCAGGGACCACTGTAAATAATGATATACTGCCCAGGGACCATAGTATATAATGATATACTACCAAGGGACCACTAGAAATAATGATGTTCTACTCGGGGACCACCGTAAATAATGAGATACTACACAGAGACCACTGTAAATAATGATATTCTACCCAGGGAACACTGTCAATAATGATATACTACCCAGGGACCACTGTAAATAATGATATACTACTCAGGGACCACTGTAAATAATGATATACTGCCCAGGGACAACAGTAAATAATGATACACTACCAAGGGACCATTAGAAATAAAGATGTTCTACCCAGGGACCACTGTAGATAATGATATACCACTAGGGACCACTTTAAATAATGATATTCTACTAATGGACCACTGTAAAGAATGATATAATACGCAGGGACCACTATAAATAATGGTATTCTGCCCAGGGACCACTGTAAATAATGATATACTACCCAGGGAGCACTGTAAATAATGATTTACTACCCAGGGACCACTTTAAATAATGATATTCTACCCAGTGACCACTGTAATGAATGATATTCTACTGAGGGACCACTGTAAAAAATGATATAATACGCAGGGACCACTATAAATAATGATATTCTACCCAGGGACCACTGTAAATAATGATATACTACCCAGGGACCACTGTAAATAATTATATACTACCCAGGGACCACTGTAAAAAATGATATACTACCCAGGGACCACTGTAAATCATGATATAATACCCAGGGACCACTGTAAATAATGATATTCTACACAGGAACCAATGTAAATCATGATATAATACCCAGGGACCACTGTAAATAATGATATTCTACACAGGAACCAATGTAAATCATGATATAATACCCAGGGACCACTGTAATGAATGATATTCTACTGAGGGACCACTGTAAAAAATGATATAATACGCAGGGACCACTATAAATAATGATATTCTACCCAGGGACCACTGTAAATAATGATATACTACCCAGGGACCACTGTAAATAATTATATACTACCCAGGGACCACTGTAAAAAATGATATACTACCCAGGGACCTCTGTAAATCATGATATAATACCGAGGGACCACTGTAAATAATGATATTCTACACAGGAACCAATGTAAATAATGATATAATACCCAGGGACCACTGTAAACATTGATATTCTACAGAGGGACCACTGCAAATAATGATATACGACCCCGGGGGCCCCTGTAAATAATGATATTCTACCCAGGGACCACTGTAAATAATGATATACTGCTCAGGGTCCACTTTTTATAATGATATTCTACACAGGGACCACTGTAAATAATGATATACTGCCGAGGGACCACTGTAAGTAATGATATTCTACCCAGGGACCACTGTAAATAATGATATACTGCCCAGGGTCCACTTTATATAATGATACAGTATCAGGGACCACTGTAAATAATGATACACTGCCCAGAGACCATTGAAAATGGTGATATTCTCCCCAGGGACCACAGTAAATAATGAGATAACACCCAGGGGCATTGGAGATACTGATATACCGCTCAGGGACCATTGAAAATAATGATATTCTACCCAGGCACCACTGTAAATGATGACATACTACCCGGTGACCATTGTAGATATGGATATACTACCCAAGGACCCCTGTAAATAATGTTATTCTGCGCAGGAACCACCGTGAATAATGATATTATAGTTTTATAATAGAGAGTATTATAGTTAGCTATCGCATTTCTATTAGAAATCTAGTGCTAGGAAACAGATAGTTGACTTTGCAATTTAAAAAAAAAGTATTTAAAAAAAAAAAGACAAATTTTAATTTTAATTAATTGACGCAATGTCAGTTAGAGGGGTGCTGTGCTCTGACTGTGAGATGTGGCAGGTCCGGGAGGCTTCCAGCGTCCCGGATGGCTTCATCTGCAGAAAGTGCACCCAACTGCAGCTCCTCACAGACCGCATGGTTCGGTTGGAGCAGCAATTGGATGCACTTAGGAGCATGCAGGTGGCGGAAAGCGTCATAGATCGCAGTTATGTAAATGTGGTCACACCCAAGGTGCAGGCAGAGAAATGGGTGACCACCAGAAAGGGCAGGCAGTCAGTGCAGGAATCCCCTGTTGTTGTCCCCCTCTCGAACAGATGTACCCCTTTGGATACTGTCGGGGGGGATAGCCTAACAGGGGAAAACAGCAGCAGCCAGAGCAGTGGCACCACGGCTGGCTCTGATGTTCAGAAGGTAGGGTCAAAGCGCAGAAGAGTAATAGTAATAGGGGACTCTATAGTCAGGGGCACAGATAGGCGCTTCTGTGGACGTGAAAGAGACTCCAGGATGGTATGTTGCCTCCCTGGTGCCAGGGTCCAGGATGTCTCCGAACGGGTAGAGGGAATCCTGAAGGGGGAGGGAAAACAGACAGAGGTCGTTGTACATATTGGTACTAACGACATAGGCAGGAAGGGGCATGAGGTCCTGCAGCAGGAGTTCAGGGAGCTAGGCAGAAAGTTAAAAGACAGGACCTCGAGGGTTGTAATCTCGGGATTACACCCTGTGCCACGTGCCAGTGAGGCTAGAAATAGGAAGATAGAGCAGACAATCACGTGGCTAAACAGCTGGTGTAGGAGGGAGGGTTTCCGTTATCTGGACCACTGGGAGCTCTTCCGGGGCAGGTGTGACCTGTATAAGATGGACGGGTTGCATCTAAACCGGAGAGGCATAAATATCCTGGCCGCGAGGTTTGCTAGTGTCACACGGGAGGGTTTAAACTAGTATGGCAGGGGGGTGGGCACGGGAGCAATAGGTCAGAAGGTGAGAGCATTGAGGGAGAACTAGGGAATAGGGACAGTGTGGCTCTGAGGCAGAGCAGACGGGGAGAAGTTGCTGAACACAGCGGGTCTGGTGGCCTGAAGTGCATATGTTTTAATGCAAGGAGCATTACGGGTAAGGCAGATGAACTTAGAGCTTGGATTACTACTTGGAACTATGATGTTGTTGCCATTACAGAGACCTGGTTGAGGGAAGGGCAGGATTGGCAGCTAAACGTTCCAGGATTTAGATGTTTCAGGCGGGATAGAGGGGGATGTAAAAGGGGAGGCGGAGTTGCGCTACTTGTTCGGGAGAATATCACAGCTATACTGCGAGAGGACACCTCAGAGGGCAGTGAGGCTATATGGGTAGAGATCAGGAATAAGAAGGGTGCAGTCACAATGTTGGGGGTATACTACAGGCCTCCCAACAGCCAGCGGGAGATAGAGGAGGAGATCGGTAGACAGATTTTGGAAAAGAGTAAAAACAACAGGGTTGTGGTGATGGGAGACTTCAACTTCCCCAATATTGACTGGGACTCACTTAGTGCCAGGGGCTTAGACGGGGCGGAGTTTGTAAGGAGCATCCAGGAGGGCTTCTTAAAACAATATGTAAACAGTCCAACTAGGGAAGGGGCGGTACTGGACCTGGTATTGGGGAATGAGCCCGGCCAGGTGGTAGATGTTTCAGTAGGGGAGCATTTCGGTAACAGTGACCACAATTCAGTAAGTTTTAAAGTACTGGTGGACAAGGATAAGAGTGGTCCGAGGATGAATGTGCTAAATTGGGGGAAGTCTAATTATAACAATATTAGGCGGGAACTGAAGAACATAGATTGGGGGCGGATGTTTGAGGGCAAATCAACATCTGACATGTGGGAGGCTTTCAAGTGTCAGTTGAAAGGAATACAGGACAGGCATGTTCCTGTGAGGAAGAAAGATAAATACGGCAATTTTCGGGAACCTTGGATGACGAGTGATATTGTAGGCCTCGTCAAAAACAAAAAGGAGGCATTTGTCAGGGCTAAAAGGCTGGGAACAGACGAAGCCTGTGTGGCATATAAGGAAAGTAGGAAGGAACTTAAGCACGGAGTCAGGAGGGCTAGAAGGGGTCATGAAAAGTCATTGGCAAATAGGGTTAAGGAAAATCCCAAGGCTTTTTACACGTACATAAAAAGCAAGAGGGTAGCCAGGGAAAGGGTTGGCCCACTGAAGGATAGGCAAGGGAATCTATGTGTGGAGCCAGAGGAAATGGGCGAGGTACTAAATGAATACTTTGCATCAGTATTCACCAAAGAGAAGGAATTGGTAGATGTTGAGTCTGGAGAAGGGGGTGTAGATAGCCTGGGTCACATTGTGATCCAAAAAGACGAGGTGTTGGGTGTCTTAAAAAATATTAAGGTAGATAAGTCCCCAGGGCCTGATGGGATCTACCCCAGAATATTGAAGGAGGCTGGAGAGGAAATTGCTGAGGCCTTGACAGAAATATTTGGATCCTCGCTGTCTTCAGGGGATGTCCCGGAGGACTGGAGAATAGCCAATGTTGTTCCTCTGTTTAAGAAGGGTAGCAAGGATAATCCCGGGAACTACAGGCCGGTGAGCCTTACTTCAGTGGTAGGGAAATTACTGGAGAGAATTCTTCGAGACAGGATCTACTCCCATTTGGAATCAAATGGACGTATTAGTGAGAGGCAGCACGGTTTTGTGAAGGGGAGGTCGTGTCTCACTAACTTGATAGAGTTTTTCGAGGAGGTCACTAAGATGATTGATGCAGGTAGGGCAGTAGATGTTGTCTATATGGACTTCAGTAAGGCCTTTGAGAAGGTCCCTCATGGTAGACTAGTACAAAAGGTGAAGTCACACGGGATCAGGGGTGAACTGGCAAGGTGCATACAGAACTGGCTAGGCCATAGAAGGCAGAGTGTAGCAATGGAGGGATGCTTTTCTAATTGGAGGGCTGTGATCAGTGGTGTTCCACAGGGATCAGTGCTGGGACCTTTGCTCTTTGTCGTATATATAAATGATTTGGAGGAAAATGTAACTGGTCTGATTAGTAAGTTTGCAGACGACACAAAGGTTGGTGGAATTGCGGATAGCGATGAGGACTGTCTGAGGATACAGCAGGATTTAGATTGTCTGGAGACTTGGGCGGAGAGATGGCAGATGGACTTTAATCCGGACAAATGTGAGGTAATGCATTTTGGAAGGGCTAATGCAGGTAGGGAATATACAGTGAATGGTAGAACCCTCAAGAGTATTGAAAGTCAAAGAGATCTAGGAGTACAGGTCCACAGGTCATTGAAAGGGGCAACACAGGTGGAGAAGGTAGTCAAGAAGGCATACGCATGCTTGCCTTCATTGGCCGGGGCATTGAGTATAAGAATTGGCGAGTCATGTTGCAGCTGTATAGAACCTTAGTTAGGCCACACTTGGAGTATAGTGTTCAATTCTGGTCGCCACACTACCAGAAGGATGTGGAGGCTTTAGAGAGGGTGCAGAAGAGATTTACCAGAATGTTGCCTGGTATGGAGGGCATAAGCTATGAGGAGCGATTGAATAAACTCGGTTTGTTCTCACTGGAACGAAGGAGGTTGAGGGGCGACCTGATAGAGGTATACAAAATTATGAGGGGCATAGACAGAGTGGATAGTCAGAGGCTTTTCCCCAGGGTAGAGGGGTCAATTACTAGGGGGCATAGGTTTAAGGTGAGAGGGGCAAGGTTTAGAGTAGATGTACGAGGCAAGTTTTTTACGCAGAGGGTAGTGGGTGCCTGGAACTCACTACCGGAGGAGGGAGTGGAAGCAGGGACGATAGGGACAATTAAGGGGCATCTTGACAAATATATGAATAGGATGGGAATAGAAGGATACGGACCTCTGGTTCGACCTCTGGCAAGTCCCCCCCCCCCCCCCCCCCCAAACCAATAAATTCTGGTGGAGAGGAAACCCGAGACACTACACGTGTAGTGTCTCCCACCCGCCCTCCTCCTCTAACCTAATAATAAGACCCATTGGTGTAAGGTAAGTGCCATATTATATTATTATATTATTAGCATTGTGCAGGTCAAGGATCGGAGGTGGAGGAGCAGTCTCTGTCAGCGAGAGAACCTGAGAACATCTCAGACACTCAGAAGGTAAGAAGGTAAGTAAGTGATTTTTACTTTTATACCTTTTTTCAAATTGTGTGTCGGGGGGAAACTGAAGTGACATCACAGAAAAGCTGTGACCTGAGTGGCTGGTTGGGATTCTAACCGAAATTTAAAAAAAGAAATTTGAGTATTTGGGAACTAATTAAACATAATAACTTAATTATAATTTAGAGGATATCTAAGCCAGAGATCGGAGAGTATTATAGTTAGCTATCGCATTTATATTAGAAATCTAGTGCTAGGAAACAGATAGTTGACAGTAACTTTGCAATTTAAAAAAAAAGTATTTAAAAAAAAAAAAGACAAATTTTAATTTTAATTAATTGACGCAATGTCAGTTAGAGGGGTGCTGTGCTCTGACTGTGAGATGTGGCAGGTCCGGGAGGCTTCCAGCGTCCCGGATGGCTTCATCTGCAGAAAGTGCACCCAACTGCAGCTCCTCACAGACCGCATGGTTCGGTTGGAGCAGCAATTGGATGCACTTAGGAGCATGCAGGTGGCGGAAAGCGTCATAGATCGCAGTTATGTAAATGTGGTCACACCCAAGTGCAGGCAGAGAAATGGGTGACCACCAGAAAGGGCAGGCAGTCAGTGCAGGAATCCCCTGTGGTTGTCCCCCTCTCGAACAGATATACCCCTTTGGATACTGTCGGGGGGATAGCCTATCAGGGGAAAACAGCAGCAGCCAGAGCAGTGGCACCACGGTTGGCTGTGATGTTCAGAAGGGAGGGTCAAAGCGCAGAAGAGTAATAGTAATAGGGGACTCTATAGTCAGGGGCACAGATAGGCGCTTCTGTGGACGTGAAAGAGACTCCAGGATGGTATGTTGCCTCCCTGGTGCCAGGGTCCAGGATGTCTCCGAACGGGTAGAGGGAATCCTGAAGGGGGAGGGCAAACAGGCAGAGGTCGTTGTACATATTGGTACTAACGACATAGGCAGGAAGGGGCATGAGGTCCTGCAGCAGGAGTTCAGGGAGCTAGGCAGAAAGTTAAAAGACAGGACCTCGAGGGTTGTAATCTCGGGATTACTCCCTGTGCCACGTGCCAGTGAGGTTAGAAATAGGAAGATAGAGCAGACAAACACGTGGCTAAACAGCTGGTGTAGGAGGGAGGGTTTCCGTTATCTGGACCACTGGGAGCTCTTCCGGGGCAGTTGTGACCTGTATAAGATGGACGGGTTGCATCTAAACCGGAGAGGCATAAATATCCTGGCCGCGAGGTTTGCTAGTGTCACACGGGAGGGTTTAAACTAGTATGGCAGGGGGGTGGGCACGGGAGTAATAGGTCAGAAGGTGAGAGCATTGAGGGAGAACTAGGGAATAGGGAGAGTGTGGCTCTGAGGCAGAGCAGACGGGGAGAAGTTGCTGAACACAGCGGGTCTGGTGGCCTGAAGTGCATATGTTTTAATGCAAGGAGCATTACGGGTAAGGCAGGTGAACTTAGAGCTTGGATTACTAATTGGAACTATGATGTTGTTGCCATTACAGAGACCTGGTTGAGGGAAGGGCAGGATTGGCAGCTAAACGTTCCAGGATTTAGATGTTTCAGGCGGGATAGAGGGGGATGTAAAAGGGGAGGCGGAGTTGCGCTACTTGTTCGGGAGAATATCACAGCTATACTGCGAGAGGACACCTCAGAGGGCAGTGAGGCTATATGGGTAGAGATCAGGAATAAGAAGGGTGCAGTCACAATGTTGGGGGTATACTACAGGCCTCCCAACAGCCAGCGGGAGATAGAGGAGCAGATAGGTAGACAGATTTTGGAAAAGAGTAAAAACAACAGGGTTGTGGTGATGGGAGACATCAACTTCCCCAATATTGACTGGGACTCACTTAGTGCCAGGGGCTTAGACGGGGCGAAGTTTGTAAGGAGCATCCAGGAGGGCTTCTTAAACCAATATGTAAACAGTCCAACTAGGGAAGGGGCGGTACTGGACCTGGTATTGGGGAATGAGCCCGGCCAGGTGGTAGATGTTTCAGTAGGGGAGCATTTTGGTAACAGTGACCACAATTCAGTAAGTTTTAAAGTACTGGTGGACAAGGATAAGAGTGGTCCGAGGATGAATGTGCTAAATTGGGGGAAGGCTAATTATAACAATATTAGGCGGGAACTGAAGAACATAGATTGGGGGCGGATGTTTGAGGGCAAATCAACATCTGAATGTGGGAGGCTTTCAAGTGTCAGTTGAAAGGAATACAGGACAGGCATGTTCCTGTGAGGAAGAAAGATAAATACGGCAATTTTCGGGAACCTTGGATGACGAGTGATATTGTAGGCCTCGTCAAAAACAAAAAGGAGGCATTTGTCAGGGCTAAAAGGCTGGGAACAGACGAAGCCTGTGTGGCATATAAGGAAAGTAGGAAGGAACTTAAGCAAGGAGTCAGGAGGGCTAGAAGGGGTCATGAAAAGTCATTGGCAAATAGGGTTAAGGAAAATCCCAAGGCTTTTTACACGTACATACAAAGCAAGAGGGTAGCCAGGGAAAGGGTTGGCCCACTGAAGGATAGGCAAGGGAATCTATGTGCGGAGCCAGAGGAAATGGGCGAGGTACTAAATGAATACTTTGCATCAGTATTCACCAAAGAGAAGGAATTGGTAGATGTTGAGTCTGGAGAAGGGGGTGTAGATAGCCTGGGTCACATTGTGATCCAAAAAGACGAGGTGTTGGGTGTCTTAAAAAATATTAAGGTAGATAAGTCCCCAGGGCCTGATGAGATCTACCCCAGAATACTGAAGGAGGCTGGAGAGGAAATTGCTGAGGCCTTGACAGAAATCTTTGGATCCTCGCTGTCTTCAGGGGATGTCCCGGAGGACTGGAGAATAGCCAATGTTGTTCCTCTGTTTAAGAAGGGTAGCAAGGATAATCCCGGGAACTACAGGCCGGTGAGCCTTACTTCAGTGGTAGGGAAATTACTGGAGAGAATTCTTCGAGACAGGATCTACTCCCATTTGGAAGCAAATGGACGTATTAGTGAGAGGCAGCACGGTTTTGTGAAGGGGAGGTCGTGTCTCACTAACTTGATCGAGTTTTTCGAGGAGGTCACTAAGATGATTGATGCAGGTAGGGCAGTAGATGTTGTCTATATGGACTTCAGTAAGGCCTTTGACAAGGTCCCTCATGGTAGACTAGTACAAAAGGTGAAGTCACACGGGATCAGGGGTGAACTGGCAAGGTGGATACAGAACTGGCTAGGCCATAGAAGGCAGAGGGTAGCAATGGAGGGATGCTTTTCTAATTGGAGGGCTGTGACCAGTGGTGTTCCACAGGGATCAGTGTTGGGACCTTTGCTGTTTGTAGTATATATAAATGATTTGGAGGAAAATGTAACTGGTCTGATTAGTAAGTTTGCAGACGACACAAAGGTTGGTGGAATTGCGGATAGCGATGAGGACTGTCTGAGGATACAGCAGGATTTAGATTGTCTGGAGACTTGGGCGGAGAGATGGCAGATGGACTTTAATCCGGAAAAATGTGAGGTAATGCATTTTGGAAGGGCTAATGCAGGTAGGGAATATACAGTGTATGGTAGAACCCTCAAGAGTATTGAAAGTCAAAGAGATCTAGGAGTATAGGTCCACAGGTCATTGAAAGGGGCAACACAGGTGGAGAAGATAGTCAAGAAGGCATATGGCATGCTTGACTTCATTGGCCGGGGCATTGAGTATAAGAATTGGCAAGTCATGTTGCAGCTGTATAGAACCTTAGTTAGGCCACACTTGGAGTATAGTGTTCAATTCTGGTCGCCACACTACCAGAAGGATGTGGAGGCTTTAGAGAGGGTGCAGAAGAGATTTACCAGAATGTTGCCTGGTATGGAGGGCATAAGCTATGAGGAGCGATTGAATAAACTCAGTTTGTTCTCACTGGAACGAAGGAGGTTGAGGGGCGACCTGATAGAGGTATACAAAATTATGAGGGGCATAGACAGAGTGGATAGTCAGAGGCTTTTCCCCAGGGTAGAGGGGTCAATTACTAGGGGGCATAAGTTTAAGGTGAGAGGGGCAAGGTTTAGAGTAGATGTACGAGGCAAGTTTTTTACGCAGAGGGTAGTGGGTGCCTGGAAATCGCTACCGGAGGAGGTAGTGGAAGCAGGGACGATAGGGACATTTAAGGGGCATCTTGACAAATATATGAATAGGATGGGAATAGAAGGATACGGACCCAGGAAGTGTAGAAGATTGTAGTTTAGTCGGGCAGTATGGTCGGCACGGGCTTGGAGGGCCGAAGGGCCTGTTCCTGTGCTGTACATTTCTTTGTTCTTTGTTGTTCTTTGACCCAGGAAGTGTAGAAGATTGTAGTTTAGTCGGGCAGTATGGTCGGCACGGGCTTGGAGGGCCGAAGGGCCTGTTCCTGTGCTGTACATTTCTTTGTTCTTTGTTCTTTGATATTCTACCCAGGGATCACTGGAAATAATGATATACTGCTCAGGGACCCCTGTAAATTATGATATTCAACCCGCAGACCACTATAAAAATTTTTATACTATCCATTGACTACTGTAAATAATGATATACAATGCAGGGACCACTATAAATGATGACATACTACTCAGCGCACAATTGTAAATAATGATATCCTACTCTGCGACAACTGAAAAAAAATGATATGCTGCCCAGGGACCACTGCAAACAATGATATGCCACCCTGGGACCACTATAAATAATGATATACCGTCCAGAGACCACCGCAAATAATTATATATAACCAAGGGACAACTGTGAATAATGATATACAACCCAGGGACAACTGTAAATAAGAATATAATACCCAGGGACCACTGTAAATAATGATATTCCACACAGGGACCACTGTAAATAATGACATTCGAACCAGGGACCACTGTAAATAATGATATACTGCAGGGACCACTGTACATGATGATATACTACCCAGTGAATACTGTAAATAATTATATCCTGCCCAGGGACAACTGTAAATAATTAAAAACTACCCAGGGACGACTGTGATTAATGATATATTTCCCAGGGACCACTGCAAATAATGGTATACTACACCATGGACCACTGTAAATAATGATATATTACCCAGGGGCCACTGTGAATCCTGATATATTGCCCAGGGACACTGTAAAGAATGAAATACTATCCAGGAGCCACTGTAAATAAAGATGTATTACACAGGGCACACTATAATTGATGACATACTGTCCAGGGACAACTGTAAATCATCATATACCACACTGTGAACACTGTCACTAATGATATACCACAGTGGGATCACTGTAAATAATGATATACTACCCAGGGAACACTTTAAATAATGATACGTTACCCAGGAACAACAGTAAATAAAGACATACTATCCAGAGAACACTGTAAATAATGATATCCTACCCAAGGACAACTGTAAATAATGATATCCTACCCAGGGACAACTGTAAATAATGATATACTGCTCAGGGACCACTGCAAATAATGATGTACTGCAGAGGGATCCGTGTAAATAATGAAACACTACCTGGGGCCCAATGGAAATAATGGTAGACAACCCAGGGACCACTGTAAATAATGATATACTCCCCAGGGACCACTGTAAATTACGATATACTACGCAGGGACCACTGTAAAAAATGCTATACTACCCTGTGACCACTGTAAATAATGATATACTACCCAGGGACCATTGTAAATAATGATATACTGCTCAGGGACCACTGTAAATAATGATATCCTACTCAGGGACAAATGTAAATAATGATATACTGCCCAGGGACCACTGTAAATAACGATATACTGCTCAGGGACCAATGTAAATAATGATATTCTACCCAGGGACCATTGTAAATAATGATATTCTACACAGGGACCACTGTAAATAATGATATTCTACACAGGGACCACTGTAAATAATGATATCCTACCCAGGGACAACTGTAAATAATGATATCCTACCCAGGGACAACTGTAAATAATGATATACTGCTCAGGGACCACTGCAAATAATGATATCCTACCCAGGGACAACTGTAAATAATGATATACTGCCCAGGGACCATTGTAAATAATGATGTACTGCTCAGGGACCACTGCAAATAATGATGTACTGCAGAGGGATCCCTGTAAATAATGAAACACTACCTGGGGCCTAATGTAAATAATGGTATACAACCCAGGGACCATTGTAAATAATGATATACTCCCCAGGGACCACTGTAAATTACGATATACTACGCAGGGACCACTGTAAAAAATGCTATACTACCCTGTGACCACTGTAAATAATGATATACGACCCAGGGACCAATGTAAATAATGATATTCTACCCAGGGACCACTGTGAATTACGATATACGACTCAGGGACCACTGCAAATAATTAAATCCTACCCAGCGACCGCTGAAAATAATCATATTCTTCACAGGGCCCACTGTAAATAATGATATTCTTCACAGGGACCACTGTAAATAATGAGATATTGCCCACGGACCACTGGAAATAATCATATTCTTCACAGGCACCACTGTAAATAATGATATATTACCCAGGGCCCACTGTAAATAATCATATTCTTCTCAGGGCCCACTGTATATAATGATATACTACACAGCGACCACTGTAAATAATTATGTTCTTCACAGGGACCACTGTAAATATTGATATTCTACCCAGGGACAACTGTAAATAATGATATATTGCCCAGGGACCATTGTAAATAATGATATACTACTCAGCGACGACTGTAAATAATGATTTACCACCCAAGTACCGCTGAATATAATGATATTCTACCCAGGGGACACTGTAAAAAATGATATTCGAACCAGGGACTACTGAAAATAATGATATACTATCCAGGGACCACTGTAAATAATGATATTCTACCCAAGGACCACTGCAAATAATGATATACTATCCAGAGACCACTGCAAATAATGATATACTGCCCAGGGACCACTGCAAATAATGATATTCGAACCAGGGAACACTGTAAATAATGATATTCTACCAAGGGAACACTGTAAATAATGATATTCTACCAAGGGAACACTGTAAATATTGATATTCTAACCAGGGACCACTGTAAATAATGATATTCTACCCAGGGAACACTGTAAATAATGATATTCTACCCAGGAAACACTGTAAATAATGATATTCTAACCAGGGACCACTGTAAGTAATGACAGACTGCCCAGGGACTACTGTAAATAATGATATTCTAACCAGGGACCACTGTAAATAATGATATTCTAACCAGGGACCACTGTAAATAATGATATTCTACCCAGGGAACACTGTATATAATGATACACTACCCCGGGACCACTGCATATAATGATATTCTACCCAGGGACCACTGAATAAAATGATACACTATCCAGAGACCACTGTAAATAATGATACACTACCCAGGGACCACTGTATCTAATGATATACTACCCAGGGACCACTGTAAATTATGGTGAACTACCCAGGGACCACTGCACATAATGATAAAATACCCAGGGACCACTGTATATAAGGATATTCTACCCAGGGACCACTGTATATAATGATATTCTACCCAGGGACCACTGTATATAATGATACACTACCCAGAGACCACTGTCAATAACGATACACTACACACGGACCACTGTATATAATGATATATTACCCAGGAACCACTGTAAATAATGGCAAACTACCCAGGGCACACTGTAAATAAGATACACAACCCAGAGACCACTGTAAATAATGATACACTACCAACGCACCACTGTATATAATGATATTCTACCCAGGGACCACTGTAAATAATGATATACTGCCCAGGGACCACTGTAAATAATGGTAAACTACCCAGGGACCACTGTATATTATGATACACTACCCAGGGACCACTGTATATAATGATATTCTACCCAGGGATCACTGTACATAATGATATACGACCCAGGGACCACTGTATATAATGATATTCTACCCAGAGACCACTGTATATAATGATACACTACCCAGGGACCACTGTATATAATGATATTCTACCCAGGGACCACTGTATCTAATGGTATACTACCCAGGGACCACTGTAAATAATGGTAAACGACCCAGGGACCACTGTACATAATGATATACTACCCAGGGACCACTGTATATAATGATACACTACCCAGGGACCACTGTATATAATGATACACTACCCAGGGACCACTGTAAATAATGATATTCTACCTAGGGAACACTGTAAATAATGATATTCTAACCAGGGACCACTGTAAATAATGATATTCTAACCAGGGACCACTGTATATAATGATATACTAACCAGGGACCACGGTAAATAATGATATTCTACCCAGGGAACACTGTAAATAATGATATTCTTACCAGGGACCACTGTATATAATGTTATTCTACCCAGGGACCACTGTGCATAATGAAATACTGCACAGGGACCACAGTAAATAACGATATGCTTCCCAGGGACCACTGTAAATAATGAGATACTACTCAGGGACCACTGTAAATAATGATATTCTACCCAGGGAACACTGTATATAATGATATTCTAACCAGGGACCACTGTATATAATGATATACTAACCAGGGACCACTGTAAATAATGATATTCTACCCAGGGAACACTGTAAATAATGATATTCTAACCAGGGACCACTGTATATAATGATATTCTAACCAGGGACCACTGTAAATATGGATATTCTACCCAGGGAACACTGTAAATAATGATATTCTTACCAGGGACCACTGTATATAATGTTATTCTACCCAGGGACCACTGTGCATAATGATATACTGCACAGGGACCACAGTAAATAACGATATGCTTCCCAGGGACTACTGTAAATAATGAGATACTACTCAGGGACCCGTGTTAAAAATGCAATACAACAAAGGACCACTGCAAATGATAATACTCTACCCAGGGGTCACTGTAAATAATGATGCACTATCCAGGGACCACTGTAAATAATGATATACTGCCCAGGGACCACTGTAACTAATGAAATACTATCCAGTGGCCACTGTTAATTATGCTACCTACCTAAGGCCTCTGTACATAATGCCATACAACCCAGGAGCCGCTGAAGATAATGATATTCTACTCAGGGACCACTGTAAGTAATGACAGACTGCCCAGGGACTACTGTAAATAATTATATTCTGCACAGAGACCACTGTAAATAATGATATACAACCCAAGGACCACTGTAAAGTATGATATTCTACCCAGGGACCACTGTAAATGATGATATACGACCCATTGAGGGACCACTGTCAATAATGGTAAACTACCCAGGGACCACTGTAAATAATGATATACTACCCAGGGACCACTGTATATAATGATGTACTACCCAGGGACCACTGTAAATAATGATATACTGCCCAGGGACCACTGTAAATAATGGTAAACTACCCAGGGACCACTGTATATTATGATACACTACCCAGGGACCACTGTATATAATGATATTCTACCCAGGGATCACTGTACATAATGATATACGACCCAGGGACCACTGTATATAATGATATTCTACCCAGAGACCACTGTATATAATGATACACTACCCAGGGACCACTGTATATAATGATATTCTACCCAGGGACCACTGTATCTAATGGTATACTACCCAGGGACCACTGTAAATAATGGTAAACGACCCAGGGACCACTGTACATAATGATATACTACCCAGGGACCACTGTATATAATGATACACTACCCAGGGACCACTGTATATAATGATACACTACCCAGGGACCACTGTAAATAATGATATTCTACCTAGGGAACACTGTAAATAATGATATTCTAACCAGGGAACTGTAAATAATGATGTACTTCCCAGGGACCACTGTAAATAATGATATTCTAACCAGGGACCACTGTATATAATGATATACTAACCAGGGACCACGGTAAATAATGATATTCTACCCAGGGAACACTGTAAATAATGATATTCTTACCAGGGACCACTGTATATAATGTTATTCTACCCAGGGACCACTGTGCATAATGAAATACTGCACAGGGACCACAGTAAATAACGATATGCTTCCCAGGGACCACTGTAAATAATGAGATACTACTCAGGGACCACTGTAAATAATGATATTCTACCCAGGGAACACTGTATATAATGATATTCTAACCAGGGACCACTGTATATAATGATATACTAACCAGGGACCACTGTAAATAATGATATTCTACCCAGGGAACACTGTAAATAATGATATTCTAACCAGGGACCACTGTATATAATGATATTCTAACCAGGGACCACTGTAAATATGGATATTCTACCCAGGGAACACTGTAAATAATGATATTCTTACCAGGGACCACTGTATATAATGTTATTCTACCCAGGGACCACTGTGCATAATGATATACTGCACAGGGACCACAGTAAATAACGATATGCTTCCCAGGGACTACTGTAAATAATGAGATACTACTCAGGGACCCGTGTTAAAAATGCAATACAACAAAGGACCACTGCAAATGATAATACTCTACCCAGGGGTCACTGTAAATAATGATGCACTATCCAGGGACCACTGTAAATAATGATATACTGCCCAGGGACCACTGTAACTAATGAAATACTATCCAGTGGCCACTGTTAATTATGCTACCTACCTAAGGCCTCTGTACATAATGCCATACAACCCAGGAGCCGCTGAAGATAATGATATTCTACTCAGGGACCACTGTAAGTAATGACAGACTGCCCAGGGACTACTGTAAATAATTATATTCTGCACAGAGACCACTGTAAATAATGATATACAACCCAAGGACCACTGTAAAGTATGATATTCTACCCAGGGACCACTGTAAATGATGATATACGACCCATTGAGGGACCACTGTCAATAATGGTAAACTACCCAGGGACCACTGTAAATAATGATATACTACCCAGGGACCACTGTATATAATGATGTACTACCCAGGGACCACTGTATATAATGATATTCTACCCAGGGACCACTGTAAATAATGATATTCTACCCTGGGACCACTGTAAATAATGATATACTACCCAGGGACCACTGTAAATAATGATACCCTACCCAGGGACCACTGTATATAATGATACACTACCCAGGGACCACTGTATATAATGATATTCTACCCAGGGACCACTGCATATAATGATACACTACCCAGAGACCACTGTAAATAATGATATACGACCCAGGGACCACTGTAAATAAGATACACAACCCAGAGACCACTGTAAATAATGATACACTACCAAGGGACCACTGTATATAATGATATTCTACCCAGGGACCACTGTATATAATGATATACTGCCCAGAGACCCAGGTAAATAATGGTAAACTACCCAGGGACCACGGTATACAATGATACAGTACCCAGGGACCACTGCATATAATGATATTCTACCCAGGGACCACTGTATAAAATGATACACTATCCAGTGACCACTGTTAATAATGATACTCTACCCAGGGACCACTGTATCTAATGATATACTACCCAGGGACCACTGTAAAGAATGGTAAACTACCCAGGGACCACTGTACATAATGATATACTACCCAGGGATCACTGTATATAAGGATATTCTACCCAGGGACCACTGTATATAATGATATTCTACCCAAGGACCATTGTATATAATGATACACTGCCCAGAGACCACTGTAAATAACGATACACTACACAAGGACCACTGTATATAATGATATACTACCCAGGGACCACTGTAAATAATGGGAAACTACCCAGGGCACACTGTAAAAAAGATACACAACCCAGAGACCACTGTAAATAATGATACACTACCAAGGGACCACTGTATATAATGATATTCTACCCACGGACCACTGTAAATAATGATATACTGCCCAGGGACCACTGTAAATAATGGTAAACTACCCAGGGACCAGTGTATATAATGATACACTACCCAGGGACCACTGTATATAATGATATACTACCCAGGGACCACTGTATATAATGATATTCTACCCAAGGACCACTGTATATAATGATACACTACCCAGGGACCACTGTATATAATGATATTCTACCCAGGGACCACAGTATCTAATGATATACTACCCACGGACCACTGTAAATAATGGTAAACTACCCAGGGACCACTGTACATAATGATATACTGCCCAGGGACCACTGTATCTAATGATATTCTACCCAGGGACCACTGTATATAATGATACAATACCCAGGGACCACTGTATATAATTCTATTCTACCCAGGGACCACTGTAAATAATGGTAAACTACCCAGGGACCACTGTATATAATGATACCCTACCCAGGGACCACTGTAAATAATGATACCCTACCCAGGGACCACTGTAAATTATTCCCTGGAAAAAATGAAATAAATGGGGCGAGTTTCTAGAACACGCAAGACGATACTACAATGAGGAGCAGGTGGGAGGCCTGGCCCTGCTGAATATTCTGTTGTATCACTGGGCAGTCAGCGTGGAGAGGGTGAAGGGATGTGTAAGGGAGCTGGAGGTGGACTGGGTCTGACTGGAGAAGGCCTCCTGCGCGGGTAACTCTCCCTGCGCGCTGACTACCAGGTAACTCCCGGCCAGCCCACAGACACACTCCAGGCCACTCCCGGCCTCCCACACACACACTCCAGCCCACTCCCGGCCAGCCCACACACACACTCCAGGCCACTCCCGGCCAGCCCACACACACACTCCAGGCCACTCCCGGACAGCCCACACACACACTCCAGGCCACTCCCGGCCAGCCCACACACACACTCCAGGCCACTCCCGGCCAGCCCACACACACACTCCAGGCTACTCCCGTACAGCCCACACACACACTCCAGGCCACTCCCGGACAGCCCACACACACACTCCAGGCCACTCCCGGCCTCCCACACACACACTCCAGCCCACTCCAGGCCAGCCCACACACACACTCCAGGCCACTCCCGGCCAGCCCACACACACACTCCAGGCCACACCCGTCCAGCCCACACACACACTCCAGGCCACTCCCGGCCTCCCACACACACTCCAGGCCACTCCCGGACAGCCCACACACACACTCCAGGCCACTCCCGGCCAGCCCACACACACACTCCAGGCCACTCCCGTCCAGCCCACACACACACTCCAGGCCAGGCCACTCCCGGCCAGCCCATACACACACTCCAGGCCACTCCCGGACAGCCCACACACACACTCCAGGCCACTCCCGGCCAGCCCACACACACACTCCAGGTCACTCCCGGACAGCCCACACACACACACTCCAGGCCACTCCCGGCCAGCCCACACACACACTCCAGGCCACTCCCGGCCAGCCCACACACACACTCCAGGTCACTCCCGGCCAGCCCACACACACACTCCAGGCCACTCCCGGCCAGCCCACACACACACTCCAGGCCACTCCCGGCCAGACCACACACACACTCCAGGCCACTCCCGGCCAGCCCACACACACACTCCAGGCCACTCCCGGCCAGCCCACACACACACTCCAGGCCACTCTCGGCCAGCCCACACACACACTCCAGGCCACTCCCGGCCAGCCCACACACACACTCCAGGCCACTCCCGGCCAGCCCACACACACACTCCAGGCCACTCCCGGCCAGCCCACACACAGACTCCAGGCCACTCCCAGCCAGCCCACACACACACTCCAGGCCACTCCCGGCCAGCGCACACACACACTCCAGGCCACTCTCGGCCAGCCCACACACACACTCCAGGCCACTCCCGGTCAGCCCACACACAGACTCCCGGCAACTCCCGGCCAGCCCACACACACACTCCCGGCCACTCCCGGCCAGCGCACACACACACTCCAGGCTACTCCCGACCAGCCCATACACACAGTCCAGGCCACTCCCGGCCAGCCCACACACACACTCCAGGTCACTCCCGGCCAGCCCACACACACACTCCAGGCCACTCCCGGCCAGCCCACACACACACTCCAGGCCACTCCCGGCCAGCCCACACACACTCCAGGCCACTCCCGGTCAGCCCACACACAGACTCCCGGCCAGCCCACACACACACTCCCGGCCACTCCCGGCCAGCGCACACACACACTCCCGGCCACTCCCGACCAGCCCATACACACAGTCCAGGCCACTCCCGGCCAGCCCACACACACACTCCAGTCCTCCCCCGGCCAGCCCACACACACACTCCAGGCCACTCCCGGCCAGCCCACACACACTCTCCAGGCCACTCCCGGCCAGCCCACACACACACTCCAGGCCACTCCCGGCCAGCCAACACACACTCCAGGCCACTCCCGGCCTGCCCACACACACACTCCAGGCCACTCCCGGCCAGCCCACACACACACTCCAGGCCAACCCGGCTAGCCCACACACACACTCCAGGCCACTCCCTGCCACCCACACACACACTCCAGGCCACTCCCGGCCAGCCCATACACACACTCCAGGCCTCCCTCGGCCAGCCCACACACACACTCCAGGCCACTCCCTGCCAGGCCACACACACACTCCAGGCCACTCCCAGCCAGCCCACACACACACTCCAGGCCAGGCCACTCCCGGCCAGCCCACACACACACTCCAGGCCACTCCCGGCCAGCCCACACACACACTCCAGGCCAGGCCACTCCCGGCCAGCCAACACACACACTCCAGGCCACTCCCGGCCAGCCCACACACACACTCCAGGCCACTCCCGGCCAGCCCACACACACACTCCAGGCCACTCCCGGCCAGCCCACACACACACTCCAGGTCACTCCCGGCCAGCCCACACACACACTCCAGGCCAGGCCACTCCCGGCCAGCCCACACACACACTCCAGGCCACTCCCGGCCAGCCCACACACACACTCCAGGCCACTCTCCCCAGCCCACACACACTCCCGGCCAGCACACACACACTCTCCAGGCCACTCCCGGCCAGCCCACACACACACTCCAGGCCACTCCCGGCCAGCACACACACACACTCCAGGCCACTCCCGGCCAGCCCACACACACACTCCAGTGGAACCCTTTCTGCTCACTCTCTCTAAACCCCTTCCTAATTTGGAGTCGTTTGTGAAATTGCTCTTTACCTTAAACTGATCTACAGATTACAATTCCAGTTCACTAATCCCACCATTCAACTGAAATCCTCCATCCCTGACAACACTCCATTAAATATCCTTTGTTTTGTCTCCAAGATCCTCACATCCTTTTGTATATTTAGCGGCAGAACAAGAAGCAATTCCTCAGCTACGGTCCTATCTATAAACCTGGTTATAACTCTATAGGCTATTGGCAAAGTGTTAGAAAGTGGGATTCAAATACTCAGGTGGTTGTTTTTGACCTGCCCAGTCCAGATGGGCCGAATGGCCTTCCTGTGCTCTGGACCTCGATGACTCTATGATCCTAACATCCTTCTTTTCGGAGTCTCCGCCTCTATTGATCAAGTTAAATATCTTCTGAGGTTTTTCCAATCTTATCCCCATGACCTTCCAGTGCAAAGTGTGGACATGTCCCCGCTCCCTTCCTGTACACTTTTTAAACTTGCCCCGTTTAGTTTATATTTCCTGTCCTCTGCCCTCCTCCCTAATGCATCACCCACACGACAGTGATTTAAATTTACTTTCCCCGTGACCCTCCCTTTCACAGATCTGGGAAAATGCTGCTGAAGATTGCTGCTACCCTGTTCACTGTGTCATTGCTGAGTGTCTGTCATTTGTGAATGTTGAAAGTCTTTCCATTGAAGCCTATCGCAGTGAATTGTATCTTGAAGAGCAATTGTCCTCATGTGGACCCCGAGTGAACATCAGTGTCTCCTCCCCTCCTGTCTGAATAACTATCATTCACCGCTTCTCTCTGCTTTCTGTTTCTTAGCCAATCTCACATTCTCACTGTCACAGACCCTTTAATCCACGGCTTTGGGACTCGATAACAACTCTAATAAATGACATTTGATCACACTATGTCCCAGTACATAAATTTATATCAGTTCCCTCATTAATCCTCCAGTTATATCGAAATATAACTGCAATAACAACATGCGATGTGATTTCCCACGAATATCGCCGTGTTTCTGGTCACATAACACCATTTCCTCGCGAAGGAGCAATATTCCTGTTGCCCAGTCTGCCCTAGAAATGTCCTGGTGACTAACATTATACTGACTGCTCTGTCACTCCAGGGTTTATCCCTCTCTCTCCTTTTACAAACAGGATGGGGCAGTGAAAATGCCCCAGTCCCCTGGAACCACTCAGGTATCAATGAGGATTGAGTATCAGGGTCAGTGTGTCCACTATTTCCACACTCCATCCCTCAGTCACTGTCACACAGCCAATCCAGACCCGGCTAATATTCTATTTCATTGTGATAGAAAAAGTATTGGACTGAAAGGGGTTAACTGAGCCTGTTTGTTTAGTGACTGTGATTAATGTCAGTCTCTCTGGATCTAACCGTGTCACTGGAGGGTTTGTCGCTGCTATTAATAAGCGATTCCTTTCACTGTGTTATCTCAAACAGTCAGCGGGAGCGTCAATTCCAACACTGCCAGAGATCAGCGGCCCCAGAGAGACCGAGAGGAGGGATCAGAATCTGGGAACTACCCAGAGGAACGTTAGAGCAATGGATCAGAGTCTGGGAACTACCCACAGGAACGTTACAGCAATGGATCAGAATCTGGGAACTATCCACAGGAACGTTACAGCAATGGATCAGAATCTGGGAACTATCCACAGGAACGTTATAGCAATGGATCAGAATCTGGGAACTATCCACAGGCACGTTACAGCAATGGATCAGAATCTGGGAACTACCCACAGGACCGTTACAGCAATGGATCAGAATCTGGGAACTATCCACAGGGACGTTACAGCAATGGATCAGAATCTGGGAACTATCCACAGGAACGTTACAGCAATGGATCAGAATCTGGGAACTACCCACAGGAACGTTACAGCAATGGATCAGAATCTGGGAACTATCCACAGGAACGTTACAGCAATGGATCAGAATCTGGGAACTAACCACAGGGACTTTACAGCAATGGATCAGAATCTGGGAACTACCCACAGGGACTTTACATCAATGGACAGGAGTTTATCTTCGGGTCTTTATTGGATTGCTCGAGATCCTTTCCCTTCACCAGGTTGGATCGAAGATGTGCTTTTGATAATTCAGGCGGGTTATTATCCGCTCCTGGCTGTTGTCGGTGTCCCTGGTAAGTCTCACTATCCAGTTATTTATTGTATAAACTACTTTAAGTGTATTATTGCTCTGGACATTTCCATCTTGGAAAGATTGAATGCATGTTCTTCAGTTCCAGTCACTAATCTCAGTCCCTATCCACTATCCACACCGCTCTCTGGCTGAAATCGGAGACTGGGGTCACAATCTCCGCGCTCCCTTTGACACTGAAATTATTTATATCCAGATGTTCTTTCTATTCCCAATCCTGCCCACTTGCCATCGCCTCATCACAGCCGCAGAATAATACATCATCTGTGTCTGTGTCAAATCCAGACTCGACTAGAGCGATTAAAATACCCAATTCCTGTTACTAATCTTCAGGAAGCACAGATCACCCCCAACTCTGCTGTCCGTATCCTAACCCACACACAATACCAGTCACGTACCATCCCTGTGCTCACTGATCTACATTGGTTCCCAATCTGGCTGCATCTCAATATCAATGTTCTCATTCTGTGATTGAAATTCTGCACAGTCTCACACAATAATTTCTACCATTTCCAACGAATGGGAAAACAGTTAATTTTCATTCCATGTCCAGTTATATTATTTTTGAGATAGTGGAGTGGCTGTGGATGGGTCTCTGGAGGTTGTGTTATTGGGAAGTTAGTGGAGGTGATGAGGATGTGTTATTGGGGAGTTAGTGGAGGTGAAGTGGATGTGTTTCTGGCGGTTGTGTTATTGGGAAGATAGTGGAGGTGATGTGGATGTGTTTCTGGAGGTTCTGTTATTGGGAAGTTAGTGGAGGTGATGTGGATGTTTTTCTGGCGGTTGTGTTATTGGGAAGATAGTGGAGGTGATGTGGATGTGTTTATGGAGATTGTGTTATTGGGAAGTTAGTGGTGGTGATGTAGATGGGTTTCTGGAGGTTGTGTTATTGGGGAGTTAGTGGAGGTGATGTGGATGGGTCTCTGAAGGTTGTGTTATTGGGAAGTTAGTGGAGGTGATGTGGATGTGTTTCTGGAGATTGTGTTATTGGGAAGTTAGTGGTGGTGATGAGGATGTGTTATTGGGGAGTTAGTGGAGGTGAAGTGGATGTGTTTCTGGAGGTTGTGTTATTGGGGAGTTAGTGGTGGTGATGTAGATGGGTTTCTGGAGGTTATGTTACTGGGGAGTTAGTGGAGGTGATGTGGATGGGTCTCTGAAGGTTGTGTTATTGGGAAGTTAGTGGAGGTGATGTGGATGTGTTTCTGGAGATTGTGTTATTGTGAAGTTAGTGGTGGTGATATGCATGTGTTGCTGGAGGTAGTGTTTTAGGCGATATAGTGGAGGTGATTTGTATGTGTTTCTGGAAGTTATTATTGCGTCCATAAGGGGGGTGTTTGCTAGAGCTGTTGGGGAGGGTTGGAACTGCTGTGGCAGGGTGATGGGAACCGATATAGGAAGTCGGAAGTGAGTAAAACAGCGTCAGAAGCAAAAGGCAGTGAGGGCGTAAGTGTAAGGCAGAGGAGCCATAGTCAAAAATCAAAAAACGGCGACAGTACAAGGAACAGTGAATATTAATATTAAACAGTGAACAGTAATATTAAAAGGAATACAACGGGAAGTAAAAACATTAATGGTAAGCGACGCGGCAGGTTGTTACTTGAAGATATGGGTTCAACGACAAGGAAAATTCGGAGAAAACTTAAGAGGAATTATAACTTAGGAGAGGTTACTGATCGAGGTGTTAAGATTCAAAACAGAGGTATAAAAGCCGACATAAGTGCACTTTAGCTGAATGCTCGTAGTATTCGGAATAAGCTAAATGAGTTGATGGCGCAAATCATCGTGAATGACTGTGATTTAGTGGCCATGACTGAAACATGGTTAAAGGATGGTCACGACTGGGAGTTAAATATCCGAGGGTATCAAACTATTCGGATTGACAGATTGAATGGTAAGGGAGGTGGTGTAGCTCTGTTATTTAAGGATGACATCCGGGCAATTGTCAGGGATTACATCAGTGTTATGCAGGATAAGTTTTAATTCGTTTGCGTGTAACTCTGGGATAATAAGGCGAAAAAGTCACTGATAGGAGGAGTCTATAGGCCACCAAATAATAACATTATGGTGGGGCAGGCAATAAACAAAGAAATAACGGATGCATGTAGAAATGGTACAGCAGTTATCATGGGGATTTTAATCTTCATGTCGATTGGTTTAACCAGGTCGGTCAAGACAGCCTTGAGGAGGAGTTTATAGAATGTATCCGTGATAGTTTCCTAGAACAGTACGTAATGGAATCTACGAGGGAACAATCGGTCCTAGATCTGGTCCTGTGTAATGAGACAGGATTGATTAATGATCTCATAATTAGGGATCCTCTCAGAAGGAGCGATCACAATATGGTGGAATTTGAAATACAGATGAAGGGCGAGAAGGTAAAATCAAACACTAGTGTTTTGTGCTTAAACAAAGGAGATTACAATGGGATGAGAGAAGAGCTAGTTAAGGTAGACTGGGAGCAAAGACGTCATGGTGAAACAGTTGAGGAACAGTGGAGATCCTTCCAAGTGATTTTTCTCAGTGCTCAGCAAAGGGTTATACCAACAAAAAGGAAGGAAGGTAAAAAGAGAGAAAATCGACCGTGGATATTTAAGGAAATAAGGGAGAGTATCAAATTGCAGGAAAACACATACAAAATGGCAACTATTAGTGGGAGACTAGAGGACTGGGAAATCTTCAAGGGGCAACAGAAAGCTACTAAAAAAGCTATAAAGAAGAGTAAGATAGATTATGAGAGTAACCATGCTCAGAATATAAAAACAGATAGTAAACGTTTCTACAAATATATAAAACAAAAATGAGTGGCTAAGGTAAATATTGGTCCTTTAGAGGATGAGAAGGGAGATGAAGAAATGGCTGAGGAACTAAACTGGTGTTTTGGGTCGGTCTTCACAGTGGAAGACACAAATAACATGCCAGTGACTGATTGAAATGAGGCTTTGACAGGTGAGGACCTTGAGATGATTGTTATCAGTAAGGAGATAGTGATGGGCAAGCTAATGGGGCTAAAGGTAGACAAGTCTCCTGGCCCTGATGGAATGCATCCCAGAGTGCTAAAAGAGATGGCTAGGGAAATTGCAAATGCACTAGTGATAATTTACCAAAATTCATTAGACTCTGGGGTGATCCCGGCAGATTGGAAGTTAGCAAACGTGACACCACTGTTTAAAAAAGGAGGTAGGCAGAAAGCGGGTAATAAGCGGGTGAGCTTAACTTCGGTAGTAGGGAAGATGCTGGAATCTATCATCAAGGAAGAAATAGCGAGGCATCTGGATGGAAATTGTCCCATTGGGCAGGCGCAGCATGGGTTCATAAAGGGCAGGTCGTGCCGAACTAAATTAGTGGATTTCTTTGAGGGCATTGCCACTGCGGCAGATAACGGGGAGACAATGGATGTGGTATATCCGGATTTCCAGAAAGCCTTTGACTTGTCACATCTTGGTGCCACACAAAAGGTTGATGCTTAAGATAAAGATGCATGGCATTAAGGGGAAAGTAGTAGCATGGATAGAGGATTGGTTAATTAATAGAAAGCAAAAAGTGGGGATTAATGGGTGTTTCTCTGGTTGGCAATCAGTAGCTAGTGGTGTCCCTCAGGGATGTTGAGCCCACAATTGTTGACAATTTACATGGATGATTTGGAGTTGGGGACCAAGTGCAATGTGTCCAAGTTTGCAGACGATACTAAGATGAGTGGTAAAGCAAAAAGTGCAGAGGATACCGGAAGTCTGCAGAGGGATTTGGATAAGTTAAGTGAATGGCCTTGGCTCTGGCAGATGGAATACAATGTTGACAAGTGTGAGGTAATCCATTTTGGTAGGAATAACAGCAAAAGGGATTATTATTTAAATGATAAAATATTAAAACATGCTGCTATGCAGAGAGACATGGGTGTGCTAGTGCATGAGTCGCAAAAAGTTGGTTCACAGGTGCAACAGGTGTTTAAGAAAGCGAATGGAATTTTGTCCTTCATTGCTAGATGGATGGAGTTTAAGACTAGGGAGGTTATGCTGCAATTGTATAAGGTGTTAGTGAGGCCACACCTGGAGTATTTTGTTCAGTTTTGGTCACCATACATGAGAAAGGACGTACTGGCGCTGGAGGGTGTGCAGAGGAGATTCACTTGTTTAATCTCGGAGCTGAATGGGTTGGATTACGAGGCAATGTTGAGGAGACTGGGACTGTACTCGTTGGAATTTAGAAGGATGAGGGGGGATCTGACAGAAACATATAAGATTATGAAGGGAATAGATAGGATAGATGCGGGCAGGTTGTTTCCACTGGCGGGTGAAAGCAGAACAAGGGGGCATAGCCTCAAAAGGGGAAGTAGATTTAGGATTGAGTTTAGAAGCAACTTCTTCTCCCAAAGGGTTGTGAATCTATGGAATTCCTTGCGCAGTGAAGCAGTAGAGGCTCCTTCATTAAATGTTTTTAAGATAAAGATAGATGTTTTTTTTGAAGAATAAAGGGATTAAGGGTTCTGGTGTTCGAGCGGGAAAGTGGAGCTGAGTCCACAAAAGATCAGCCATGACCTCATTGAATGGTGGAGCAGGCTCGAGGGGCCAGATGGCCTACTCCTGCTCCTAGTTCTTATGTTCTGTTCTTGAAGGTCATTGTGATGTGGATGGGTTTCTGGAGGTTGTGCTATTGGGAAGTTAATGGAGGTGATGAGGTTGTGTTTCCGGATGTTGTGTTATTGGGACGTTAGTGGCGGTGATGAGGATGTGTTTCTGGATGTTGTGTTATTGGGAAGTTAGTGGAGGTGATGAGGATGGGTTTCTGGATGTTGTGTGATTGGGAAGTTAGTGGAGGTGATGTGGATGGGTTTCTGGAGGTTGTGTTATTGGGAAGTTAGTGGAGGTGATGAGGATGGGTTTCTGGATGTTGTGTGATTGGGAAGTTAGTGGAGGTGATGTGGATGGGTTTCTGGAGGTTGTGTTATTGGGGAGTTAGTCGAGATGGTGAGCATGTGTTTCTGGGGGTTGCGTTATTGGGAGGTTAGTGGAGGTGATGTGGATGGGTTTCTGGAGGTTGTGTTATTGGGGTGTTAGTGGTGGTGATGAGGATGTGTTTCTGGAGGTTGTGTTATTGGGAAGTTATTGGAGGTGATGAGGATGTGTTTCTGGAGGTTGTGTTATAGGGACGTTAGTGGAGGTGATGAGGATGGGTTTCTGGAGGTTGTGTTATTGGGGAATTAGTGAAGGTGATGTGGATGGGTTTCTGGAGGTTGTGTCATTGGGAGGTTTAAGGGGGTGATGTGAATGGTTTTCTGGAGTTTGTGTTATTGGGGAGTTCGTGGAGGTGATGTGCATGTGTTTACTGGAGGTTGTGTTCTTGGATGGTTAGTGGAGCTGATATGGATCGGTTTCTATAGGTTGTGTTGTTGGTAAGTTCGTGGTGGAGATGTGGATGTGTTTCTGATGATTTTGTTATTGGGAAGTTAATCGAGATGGTGAGGATGTGTTTCTGGAGGTTGCGTTATTGGGAAGTTATTGGAGTTGATGTGGATGTGTTTCTGGAGGTTGTGTTATTGGGAAGTTAGTGGAGGTGATGAGGATGTGTTTCTGGAGGTTGTGTTATTGGGAGGTTAGTGGAGGTGATGGGGATGTGTTTCTGGAGGTTGTGTTATTGGGAAGTTAGTTGAGGTGATGTGGATGGGTTTCTGGAGATTGTGCGATTGGGAAATTAGTCGAGATGGTGAACATGTGTTTCTGGGGGTTGTGTTATTGGGAGGTTAGTGGAGGTGATGAGGATGTGTTTCTGGAGGTTGTGTTATTAGGATGTTAATGGAGGTGATGAGGATGTGTTTCTGGAGTTTGTGTTATTGGGAAGTTAGTGGAGTTGATGTGGATGTGTTTCTGGGGGTTGTGTTATTGGGAGGTTAGTGGTGGTGATGAGGATGTGTTTCTGGAGGTTGTGTTATTGGGAAGTTAGTGGAGGTGATGAGGATGTGTTTCTGGAGGTTCTGTTATTGGGAAGTCAGTGGCGGTGATGAGGATGTGTTTCTGGAGGTAGCGTTATTGGGAAGTTATTGGAGTTGATGTGGATGTGTTTCTGGAGGTTGTGTTATTGGGAAGTTAGTGGAGGTGATGAGGATGTGTTTCTGGAGGTTGTGTTATTGGGAGGTTAGTGGAGGTGATGGGGATGTGTTTCTGGAGGTTGTGTTATTGGGAAGTTAGTTGAGGTGATGTGGATGGGTTTCTGGAGATTGTGCGATTGGGAAATTAGTCGAGATGGTGAACATGTGTTTCTGGGGGTTGTGTTATTGGGAGGTTAGTGGAGGTGATGAGGATGTGTTTCTGGAGGTTGTGTTATTAGGATGTTAATGGAGGTGATGAGGATGTGTTTCTGGAGTTTGTGTTATTGGGAAGTTAGTGGAGTTGATGTGGATGTGTTTCTGGGGGTTGTGTTATTGGGAGGTTAGTGGAGGCGATGTGGATGTGTTTCTGGAGGTTGTGTTATTGGGAAGTTAGTGGAGGTGATGAGGATGTGTTTCTGGTGGTTGTGTTATTGGGAATTTAGTGGAGGCGATGTGGATGTATTTCTGGAGGTTGTGTTATTGGGAAGTTAGTGGAGGTGATGAGGATGTGTTTCTGGAGGTTGTGTTATTGGGAGGTTAGTGGAGGTGATGAGGATGTGTTTCTGGAGGTTGTGTTATTGGGAAGTTAGTGGAGTTGGTGTGGATGTGTTTCTGGGGGTTGTGTTATTGGGAGGTTAGTGGAGTTGATGTGGATGTGTTTCTGGAGGTTGCGTTATTGGGAAGTTATTGGAGTTGATGTGGATGTGTTTCTGGAGGTTGCGTTATAGGGACGTTTAAGGGGGTGATGTGAATGGGTTTCTGGAGGTTGTGTGATTGGGAAGTTAGTGGAGGTGATGAGGATGTGTTTCTGGAGGTTGTGTGATTGGGAAGTTAGTGGAGGTGATGAGGATGTGTTTCTGGAGGTTGTGTTATTGGGAGGTTAGTGGAGGTGATGAGGATGTGTTTCTGGAGGTTGTGTTATTGGGATGTTAGTGGAGTTGAAGTGGATGTGTTTCTGGAGGTTGCGTTATTGGGAAGTTAGTGCAGTTGATGTGGATGTGTTTCTGGAGGTTGCGTTATTGGGAAGTTAGTGGAGTTGATGTGGGTAGTTTCTGGAGGTTGCGTTATAGGGACGTTTAAGGGGGTGATGTGAATGGGTTTCTGGAGGTTGTGTGATTGGAAAGTTAGTGGAGGTGATGAGGATGTGTTTCTGGAGGTTGTGTTATTGGGAAGTTAGTGGTGGTGATGAGGATGTGTTTCTGGAGGTTGTGTTATTGGGAAGTTAGTGGAGGTGATGAGGATGTGGTTCTGGTGGTTGTGTTATTGGGAAGTTAGTGTAGATGATGAGGATGTGTTTCTGGCGGTTGTGTTATTGGGAAGTTAGTGGTGGTGATGAGGATGTGTTTCTGGAGGTTGTGCTATTGGGACGTTAGTGGAGGTGATGAGGATGTGGTTCTGGAGGTTGTGTTATTGGGAAGTTAGTGGAGGTGATGAGGATGTGGTTCTGAAGGTTGTGTTATAGGCAGGTTAGTGGCGGTGATGAGGATGTGTTTCTGGAGGTTGTGTTATTGGGAAGTTAGTGGAGGTGATGAGGATGTGGTTCTGGAGGTTGTGTTATTGGGAAGTTAGTGGAGGTGGTGAGGACGTGTTTCCGGAGGTTGTGTTATTGGGACGTTAGTAGAGGTGATCAGGATGTGATTCTGGAGGTTGTGTTATTGTGAAGTTAGTGGAGGTGATGTGGATGTGTCTCTGGAGGTTGTGTTATTGGGAAGTTAGTGGAGGTGATAAGGATGTGTTTCTGGAGGTTCTGTTATAGGGAAGTTAGTGGTGGTGATGAGGATGTGTTTCTGGAGGTTGTGTTATTGGGAAGTTAGTGGAGGTGATGTAGATGGGTTTGTCGAAGCTTTCTAATTGGGAAGTTAGTGTTGGTGATGTGGATGTGTTTCTGGAGGTTGTGTTATTGTGAAGTTAGTGGAGGTGATGAGGATGTGTTTCTGGAGGTTGTGTTATTGTGAAGTTAGTGGAGGTGATGAGGATGTGTTTCTGGAGGTTGTGTTATTGTGAAGTTAGTGGAGGTGATGTGAATGGGTTTCTGGTGGTTGTGTGATTGGGACGTTAGTGGAGAGGATGAGGATGTGTTTCTGGAGGTTGTGTTATTGGGAAGTTAGTGGAGGTGATGAGGATGTGTTTCTGGAGGTTGTGTTATTGGGGTGTTAGTGGAGGCCATGAGGATGGGATTCTGAAGTTTGTGTTATTGGGAAGTAAGTGCAGATGATGAGGATGTGTTTCTGGAGGATTTGTTATTGGGAAGTTAGTGGAGGTGATGTAGATGGGTTTGTCGAAGCTTTCTAATTGGGAAGTTAGTGTTGGTGATGTGGATGGGTTTCTGGTGGTTGTGTTATTGGGAAATTAGTGGAGGTGATGTGGATGTGTTTCTGGAGGTTGTGTTATTGGGAAGTTAGTGGCGGTGATGAGGATGAGTTTCTGGAAGTTGTGTTATTGGAAGTTAGTGGAGGTTAAGTGGATGTGTTTCTGGAGGTTGTGTTACTGGGAAGTTATTGGAGGTGATGTGGATGTGTTTCTGGTGGTTGTGTTATTGGCAGGTTAGTGGAGGTGATGAGGATGTGTTTCTGGTGGTTGTGTAATTGGGAGGTTAGTGGAGGTGATGTGAATGTTTTTCTGGAGGTTGTGTTATTGGGAAGTTAGTGGAGGTGTTCAGGATGGGTTTCTGGAGGTTGTGTTATTGGGAAGTTAGCGGAGGTGATGATGGTGGGTTTCTGGAGGTTGTTTTATTGGGACGTTAATGGAGGTGATGAGGACGTGTTTCTGGAGGTTGTGTTATTGGGAAGTTATTGGAGGTGATGTGGGTATGTGTCTGGAGGTTGCGTTATTGGGAGGTTAGTGGAGGTGATCAGGATGGGTTTCTGGAGGTTGTGTTATTGGGATGTTAGTGGCGGTGATGAGGATGTGTTTCTGGGGGTTGTGTTATTGGGAAGTTAGTGGAGGTGATGAGGATGTGTTCCTGGAGGTTGTGTTATTGGGAAGTTAGTGGAGGTGATGTGGATGTGTTTCGGGAGGTTGTGTTATTGGGAGGTTAGTGGAGGTGATGAGGATGTGTTTCTGGGGGTTGTGTTATTGGGAAGTTAGTGGAGGTGATGAGAATGTGTTTCTGGAGGTTGTGTTATTGGGAAGTTAGTGGAGGTGATGTGGATGTGTTTCGGGAGTTTGTGTTATTGGGAAGTTAGTGGAGGTGATGAGGATGTGTTTCTGGAGGTTGTATTATTGGGAAGTTAGTGGAGGTGATGTGGATGTGTTTCGGGAGGTTGTGTTATTGGGAGGTTAGTGGAGGTGATGAGGATGTGTTACTGGGGGTTGTGTTATTGGGAAGTTAGTGGAGGTGATGTGGATGTGTTTCTGGAGGTTGTGTTATTGGGAAGTTAGTGGAGGTGATGTGGATATGTTTCGGGAGTTTGTGTTATTGGGAAGTTAGTGGAGGTGATGAGGATGTGTTTCTGGAGGTTGTATTATTGGGAAGTTAGTGGAGGTGATGTGGATGTGTTTCGGGAGGTTGTGTTATTGGGAGGTTAGTGGAGGTGATGAGGATGTGTTTCTGGGGGTTGTGTTATTGGGAAGTTATTGGAGATGATGAGGACGTGTTTCTGGAGGTTGTGTTATTGGGAGGTTAGTGGAGGTGATGAGGATGTGTTTCTGGAGGTTGTGTTATTGGGAAGTTAGTGGAGGTGATGTGGATGTGTTTCTGGAGGTTGTGTTATTGGGAATTTTGTGGGGTTGTTGTGGTTGGGTTTCTTGAGATTGTGTTGTTGGAAGTTTCGTGGAGGTGATGAGGATGTGTTTACCAAGGTTGTGTTATTGGGATGTTGGTGGGGGTGCTGTGGATGTGTTTCTGGAGGTTGTATTATTGAAATGAAAAGAAAAATTGAAAATCGCTTATTGTTACAAGTAGGCTTCAAATTAAAGTCCCCAGTCGCCACATTCCGGCGACTGTTCGGGGAAGCTGGGACGGGGATTGAACCGTGCTGCTGGCCCGTTTGGTCTGCTTTCAAAGCGAGCGATTTAGCCCTGTGCTAAACCAGTCCCTACTGTAAACAGTGGAGGTTCGCTGGATGTGGTTCTGGAGGTTGTGTTATAGGGAAGTTATTGGCGGTGATGAGGATGTGTTTCTGGAGGTTGTGTTATTGAGGAGTTAGTGGAGGTGATGAGGATGTGTTTCTGGTGGTTGTGTTATTGGGAAGTTATTGGAGGTGATGAGGATGTGTTTCTGGTGGTTGTGTTATTGGTAAGTTAGTGGAGGTGATGAGGATGTGTTTCTGGTGGTTGTGTTATTGGGAAGTTAGTGGAGGTGATGAGGATGTGTTTCTGGTGGTTGTGTTATTGGGAGGTTAGTGGCGGTGATGAGTATGTGTTTCTGGAGGTTGTGTTATTGGGAAGTTAGTTGAGATGATGTGATGTGTTTCTGTAGGTTGTGTTATTGGGAAGTTAGTGGCGGTGATGAGGATGTGTTTCTGGAGGTCGTGTTATTGAGGAGTTAGTGGAGGTGATGAGGATGTGTTTCTGGAGGTTGTGTTATTGGGAGGTTAGTGGCGGTGATGAGGATGTGTTTCTGGAGGTTGTGTTATTGAGGAGATAGTGGAGGTGATGAGGATGTGTTTCTGGAGGTTGTGTTCTTGGGAAGTTAGTGGCGGTTGATGAGGATGTGTTTCTGGAGGTAGTGTTATTGAGGAGTTAGTGGAGGTGATGAGGATGTGTTTCTGGAGGTTGTGTTATTGCGAGGTTAGTGACGGTGATGAGGATGTGTTTCTGGAGGTTGTGTTTTTGGGAAGTTAGTTGAGGTGATGTGATGTGTTTCTGGAGGTTGTGTTATTGGGAAGTTAGTGGCGGTGATGAGGATGTGTTTCTTGAGGTTGTGTTATTGGGAAGTTAGTTGGGTTGATGAGGATGTGTTTCTGAAGGTTGTGTTATTGAGGAGTCAGTGGAGGTGATGAGGATGTGTTTCTGGAGGTTGTGTTATTGGGACGTTAGTGGAGGTGATGATGATGTGTTTCTGGAGGTTGTGTTATTGGGAAGTTAGTTGGGTTGATGAGGATGGGTTTCTGGAGGTTGTGTTATTGGGAAATTAGTGGAGGTGATGTGGATGTGTTTCTGGAGGTTGTGTTATTGGGAAGTTATTGGGGGTGATGTGGATGTGTTTCTGGTGGTTGTGTTATTGGGAGGTTAGTGGAGGTGATGAGGATGTGTTTCTGGTGGTTGTGTTATTGGGAGGTTAGTGGCGGTGATGAGGATGTGTTTCTGAAGGTTGTGTTATTGAGGAGTTAGTGGAGGTGATGAGGATGTGTTTCTGGAGGTTGTGTTATTGGGAAGTTAGTGGCGGTGATGAGGATGTGTTTCTGGAGGTTGTGTTCTTGAGGAGTTAGTGGAGGTGATGAGGATGTGTTTCTGGAGGTTGTGTTATTGGGACGTTAGTGGCGGTGATGAGGATGTGTTTCTGGAGGTTGTGTTATTGGGAAGTTAATGGAGGTGATGTGGATATGTTTCTGGAGGTTGTGTTATTGGGAAGTTAGTGGAGGTGATGAGCATGTGTTTCTGGAGGTTGTGTTATTGGGAAGTTAGTGGAGGTGATGAGGATGTGTTTCTGCAGGCTGTGTTATTGGGAGGTTAGTGGAGGTGAAGTGGATGTGTTTCTGAAGGTTGTGTTATTGGGAAGTTAGTGGAAGTGAAGTGGATGGGTTTCTGGAGGTTGTGTTATTGGGAAGTTATTGGAGGTGATGTGGGTATGTGTCTGGAGGTTGCGTTATTGGGAGGTTAGTGGAGGTGATCAGGATGGGTTTCTGGAGGTTGTGTTATTGGGATGTTAGTGGCGGTGATGAGGATGTGTTTCTGGGGGTTGTGTTATTGGGAAGTTAGTGGAGGTGATGAGGATGTGTTCCTGGAGGTTGTGTTATTGGGAAGTTAGTGGAGGTGATGTGGATGTGTTTCGGGAGGTTGTGTTATTGGGAGGTTAGTGGAGGTGATGAGGATGTGTTTCTGGGGGTTGTGTTATTGGGAAGTTAGTGGAGGTGATGAGAATGTGTTTCTGGAGGTTGTGTTATTGGGAAGTTAGTGGAGGTGATGTGGATGTGTTTCGGGAGTTTGTGTTATTGGGAAGTTAGTGGAGGTGATGAGGATGTGTTTCTGGAGGTTGTATTATTGGGAAGTTAGTGGAGGTGATGTGGATGTGTTTCGGGAGGTTGTGTTATTGGGAGGTTAGTGGAGGTGATGAGGATGTGTTACTGGGGGTTGTGTTATTGGGAAGTTAGTGGAGGTGATGTGGATGTGTTTCTGGAGGTTGTGTTATTGGGAAGTTAGTGGAGGTGATGTGGATATGTTTCGGGAGTTTGTGTTATTGGGAAGTTAGTGGAGGTGATGAGGATGTGTTTCTGGAGGTTGTATTATTGGGAAGTTAGTGGAGGTGATGTGGATGTGTTTCGGGAGGTTGTGTTATTGGGAGGTTAGTGGAGGTGATGAGGATGTGTTTCTGGGGGTTGTGTTATTGGGAAGTTATTGGAGATGATGAGGACGTGTTTCTGGAGGTTGTGTTATTGGGAGGTTAGTGGAGGTGATGAGGATGTGTTTCTGGAGGTTGTGTTATTGGGAAGTTAGTGGAGGTGATGTGGATGTGTTTCTGGAGGTTGTGTTATTGGGAATTTTGTGGGGTTGTTGTGGTTGGGTTTCTTGAGATTGTGTTGTTGGAAGTTTCGTGGAGGTGATGAGGATGTGTTTACCAAGGTTGTGTTATTGGGATGTTGGTGGGGGTGCTGTGGATGTGTTTCTGGAGGTTGTATTATTGAAATGAAAAGAAAAATTGAAAATCGCTTATTGTTACAAGTAGGCTTCAAATTAAAGTCCCCAGTCGCCACATTCCGGCGACTGTTCGGGGAAGCTGGGACGGGGATTGAACCGTGCTGCTGGCCCGTTTGGTCTGCTTTCAAAGCGAGCGATTTAGCCCTGTGCTAAACCAGTCCCTACTGTAAACAGTGGAGGTTCGCTGGATGTGGTTCTGGAGGTTGTGTTATAGGGAAGTTATTGGCGGTGATGAGGATGTGTTTCTGGAGGTTGTGTTATTGAGGAGTTAGTGGAGGTGATGAGGATGTGTTTCTGGTGGTTGTGTTATTGGGAAGTTATTGGAGGTGATGAGGATGTGTTTCTGGTGGTTGTGTTATTGGTAAGTTAGTGGAGGTGATGAGGATGTGTTTCTGGTGGTTGTGTTATTGGGAAGTTAGTGGAGGTGATGAGGATGTGTTTCTGGTGGTTGTGTTATTGGGAGGTTAGTGGCGGTGATGAGTATGTGTTTCTGGAGGTTGTGTTATTGGGAAGTTAGTTGAGATGATGTGATGTGTTTCTGTAGGTTGTGTTATTGGGAAGTTAGTGGCGGTGATGAGGATGTGTTTCTGGAGGTCGTGTTATTGAGGAGTTAGTGGAGGTGATGAGGATGTGTTTCTGGAGGTTGTGTTATTGGGAGGTTAGTGGCGGTGATGAGGATGTGTTTCTGGAGGTTGTGTTATTGAGGAGATAGTGGAGGTGATGAGGATGTGTTTCTGGAGGTTGTGTTCTTGGGAAGTTAGTGGCGGTTGATGAGGATGTGTTTCTGGAGGTAGTGTTATTGAGGAGTTAGTGGAGGTGATGAGGATGTGTTTCTGGAGGTTGTGTTATTGCGAGGTTAGTGACGGTGATGAGGATGTGTTTCTGGAGGTTGTGTTTTTGGGAAGTTAGTTGAGGTGATGTGATGTGTTTCTGGAGGTTGTGTTATTGGGAAGTTAGTGGCGGTGATGAGGATGTGTTTCTTGAGGTTGTGTTATTGGGAAGTTAGTTGGGTTGATGAGGATGTGTTTCTGAAGGTTGTGTTATTGAGGAGTCAGTGGAGGTGATGAGGATGTGTTTCTGGAGGTTGTGTTATTGGGACGTTAGTGGAGGTGATGATGATGTGTTTCTGGAGGTTGTGTTATTGGGAAGTTAGTTGGGTTGATGAGGATGGGTTTCTGGAGGTTGTGTTATTGGGAAATTAGTGGAGGTGATGTGGATGTGTTTCTGGAGGTTGTGTTATTGGGAAGTTATTGGGGGTGATGTGGATGTGTTTCTGGTGGTTGTGTTATTGGGAGGTTAGTGGAGGTGATGAGGATGTGTTTCTGGTGGTTGTGTTATTGGGAGGTTAGTGGCGGTGATGAGGATGTGTTTCTGAAGGTTGTGTTATTGAGGAGTTAGTGGAGGTGATGAGGATGTGTTTCTGGAGGTTGTGTTATTGGGAAGTTAGTGGCGGTGATGAGGATGTGTTTCTGGAGGTTGTGTTCTTGAGGAGTTAGTGGAGGTGATGAGGATGTGTTTCTGGAGGTTGTGTTATTGGGACGTTAGTGGCGGTGATGAGGATGTGTTTCTGGAGGTTGTGTTATTGGGAAGTTAATGGAGGTGATGTGGATATGTTTCTGGAGGTTGTGTTATTGGGAAGTTAGTGGAGGTGATGAGCATGTGTTTCTGGAGGTTGTGTTATTGGGAAGTTAGTGGAGGTGATGAGGATGTGTTTCTGCAGGCTGTGTTATTGGGAGGTTAGTGGAGGTGAAGTGGATGTGTTTCTGAAGGTTGTGTTATTGGGAAGTTAGTGGAAGTGAAGTGGATGGGTTTCTGGAGGTTGTGTTATTGGGAAGTTAGTGGAGGTGCTGTGGATGTGTTTCTGGTGGTTGTGTTACTGGGAAGTTATTGGATGTGATGTGGATGCATTTCTGGAGGTTGTGTTATTGGGAAGTTAGTGGAGGTGATGAGGTTGTGTTTCTGGAGGTTGTGTTATTGGGAGGTTAGTGGAGGTGATGTGGTTGTATTTCTGGAGGTTGTGTTATTGGGAAGTTATTGGAGGTCATGATGATGGGTTTCTGGAGGTTGTGTTATTGGGAAGTTAGTGGAGGTGATGTGGATGTGTTTCTGGAGGTTGTGTTATTGGGAAGTTAGTGGAGGTGATGTGGATGTGTTTCTGGAGGTTGTGTTATTGGGAAGTTAGTGGAGGTGATGATGATGGGTTTCTGGAGGTTGTGTTATTGGGGAGTTAGTGGAGGTGATGTGTATGCGTTTCCGTAGGTTGTCTGTGTTATTGGGGAGTTAGTGGAGATGGTGTGAATGTGTTTCTGGATTTTGTGTTTTTAGGTGTTTAGTGGAGGTGATGTAAATGTGTTTCTGGAGGATGTGTTAAAGGGAAGTTAATGAAGGTGCTGTGGATGTGTTTCTGGAGGTTGTGTTATTGGGAAGTTAGTGGAGGGGATAAAGATCGGCATGTGGACGTTGTGTTGTGAGCTGCTGCAGATATTCAGTGAGAACAGATAGTTTGGTGACCCAGTTCTGGACTAGGTCTTGGGACTGTAGTTACCGTGAAACTGGGTCTGGGACATGACCAACAAATGGAGCAAACTCTGCCGAGAGTGGAAAGGCTGGAAAGAGAGAGGAGGAAGGTCTCTGTGCCAGAATCTTGGGGAATTACAAGAACACGTTAACAATCTACTCCTAAACCAGGAGCAGAGCGTCTGGCACATCTGATACAACAAGGAGCTGGTTACAGAACGGTGTCACCTCCTTCAGCACGGCCTGGAGCCTGATACCAGGCTGTGGATGGTCCTGTCAAATCTGATATAACAAGGAGCTGGTTACAGAACGGTGTCGTCTCCTTCAGCACGGCCTGGAGCCTGACACCAGGCTGTGGATGGTCCTGTCAAATCTGATACAACAAGGAGCTGGTTACAGAACGGTGTCGCCTCCTTCAGCACGGCCTGGAGCCTGATACCAGGCTGTGGATGATCCTGTCAAATCTGATATAACAAGGAGCTGGTTACAGAACGGTGTCGCCTCCTTCAGCACGGCCTGGAGCCTGACACCAGGCTGTGGATGGTCCTGTCAAATCTGATATAACAAGGAGCTGGTTACAGAACGGTTTCACCTCCTTCAGCACGGCCTGGAGCCTGACACCAGGCTGTGGAAGGTCCTGTCAAATCTGATATAACAAGGAGCTGGTTACAGAACGGTGTCACCTCCTTCAGCACGGCCTGGAGCCTGACACCAGGCTGTGGATGGTCCTGTCAAATCTGATATAACAAGGTGCTGGTTACAGAACGGTGTCGCCTCCTTCAGCACGGACTGGGGCCTGACACCAGGCTGTGGATGGTCCTGTCAAATCTGATATAACAAGGTGCTGGTTACAGAACGGTATCGCCTCCTTCAGCACGGCATGGAGCCTGACACCAGTCTGTGGATGGTTCTGTCAAATCTGATATAACAAGGTGCTGGTTACAGAACGGTGTCAACTCCTTCAGCGCGGCCTGGAGCCTGACACCAGGCTGTGGATGGTCCTGTCAATTCTGATATAACAAGGAGCTGGTTACAGAACGGTGTCGCCTCCTTCAGCACGGCCTGGAGCCTGACACCCGGCTGTGGATGGTCCTGTCAAATCTGATACAACAAGGAGCTGGTTACAGAACGGTGTCGCCTCCTTCAGCACGGCCTGGAGCCTGACACCAGGCTGTGGATGGTCCTGTCAAATCTGATATAACAAGGAGCTGGTTACAGAACGGTGTCGCCTCCTTTAGCACGGCCTGGAGCCTGACACCAGGCTGTGGATGGTCCTGTCAAATCTGATATAACAAGGTGCTGGTTACAGAACGGTGTCGCCTCCTTCAGCACGGCCTGGAGCCTGACACCAGTCTGTGGATGGTTCTGTCAAATCTGATATAACAAGGAGCTGGTTACAGAACGGTGTCGCCTCCTTCAGCACGGCCTGGAGCCTGACACCAGTCTGTGGATGGTTCTGTCAAATCTGATATAACAAGGAGCTGGTTACAGAACGGTGTCGCCTCCTTCAGCACGGCCTGGAGCCTGACACCAGTCTGTTGATGGTCCTGTCAAATCTGATACAACACGGTGATAGTTACAGAACGGTGTCGCCTCCTTCAGCACGGCCTGGAGCCTGACACCAGTCTGTGGATGGTTCTGTCAAATCTGATATAACAAGGAGCTGGTTACAGAACGGTGTCGCCTCCTTCAGCACGGCCTGGAGCCTGACACCAGGCTGTGGATGGTCCTGTCAAATCTGATATAACAAGGAGCTGGTTACAGAACGGTGTCGCCTCCTTCAACACGGCCTGGAGCCTGACACCAGGCTGTGGATGGTCCTGTCAAATCTGATATAACAAGGAGCTGGTTACAGAACGGTGTCGCCTCCTTCAGCTCGGCCTGGAGCCTGACACCAGGCTGTGGATGGTCCTGTCAAATCTGATATAACAAGGAGCTGGTTACAGAACGGTGTCGCCTCCTTCAGCACGGCCTAGAACCTGACACCAGGCTGTGGATGGTTCTGTCAAATCTGATATAAAAAGGAGCTGGTTACAGAACGGTGTCGCCTCCTTCAGCACGGCCTGGAGCCTGACACCAGGCTGTGGATGGTCCTGTCAAATCTGATACAACAAGGAGCTGGTTACAGAACGGTGTCGCCTCCTTCAGCACGGCCTGGAGCCTGACACCAGGCTGTGGATGGTCCTGACAAATCTGATATAACAAGGAGCTGGTTACTGAACGGTGTCGCCTCCTTCAGCACGGCCTGGAGCCTGACACCAGGCTGTGGATGGTCCTGTCAAATCTGATATATCAAGGTTCTGGTTACAGAACGGTGTCACCTCCTTCAGCCCGGCTGGAGCCTGACACCAGGCTGTGGATGGTCCTGACAAATCTGATATAACAAGGAGCTGGTTACAGAACGGTGTCACCTCCTTCAGCACGGCCTGGAGCCTGACACCAGGCTGTGGATGGTCCTGACAAATCTGATATAACAAGATGCTGGTTACAGAACGGTGTCGCCTCCTTCAGCGCGGCCTGGAGCCTGACACCAGGCTGTGGATGGTCCTGTCAAATCTGATATAACAAGGTGCCGGTTACAGAACGGTGTCGCCTCCTTCAGCACGGCCTGGAGCCTGACACCAGGCTGTGGATGGTCCTGTCCAATCTGATATAACAAGGAGCTGGTTACAGAACGGTGTCACCTCCTTCAGCACGGCCTGGAGCCTGACACCAGGCTGTGGATGGTCCTGTCAAATCTGATATAACAGGGAGCTGGTTACAGAACGGTGTCGCCTGCTTCAGCACGGCCTGGAGCCTGACACCAGGCTGTGGATGGTCATGTCAAATCTGATATAACAAGGACCTGGTTACAGAACGGTGTCGCCTTCTTCAGCACGGCCTGGAGCCTGACACCAGGCTGTGGATGGTCCCGTCAAATCTGATATAACAAGGAGGTGGTTACAGAACGGTGTCGCCTCCTTCAGCACGGCCTGGAGCCTGACACCAGGCTGTGGATGGTCCTGTCAAATCTGATATAACAAGGAGGTGGTTACGGAACGGTGTCGCCTCCTTCAGCACGGCCTGGAGCCTGACACCAGGCTGTGGATGGTCCTGTCAAATCTGATATAACAAGGAGGTGGTTACAGAACGGTGTCGCCTCCTTCAGCACGGCCTGGAGCCTGACACCAGGCTGTGGATGGTCATGTCAAATCTGATATAACAGGGAGCTGGTTACAGAACGGTGTCGCCTCCTTCAGCACGGCCTGGAGCCTGACACCAGTCTGTGGATGGTTCTGTCAAATCTGATATGACAAGGAGCTGGTTACAGAACGGTGTCGCCTCCTTGAGCACGGCCTGGAGCCTGACACCAGTCTGTGGATGGTCCTGTCAAATCTGATATAACAAGGTGCTGGTTACAGAACGGTGTCGCCTCCTTCAGCACGGCCTGGAGCCTGACACCAGGCTGTGGATGGTTCTGTCAAATCTGATATGACAAGGAGCTGGTTACAGAACGGTGTCGCCTCCTTCAGCACGGCCTGGAGCCTGACACCAGTCTGTGGATGGTTCTGTCAAATCTGATATGACAAGGAGCTGGTTACAGAACGGTGTCGCCTCCTTGAGCACGGCCTGGAGCCTGACACCAGTCTGTGGATGGTCCTGTCAAATCTGATATAACAAGGTGCTGGTTACAGAACGGTGTCGCCTCCTTCAGCACGACCTGGAGCCTGACACCAGGGTGTGGATGGTCCTGTCAATTCTGATATAACAAAGGGCTTGTTACGGAACGGTGTCGCCTCCTTCAGCACGGCCTGGAGCCTGACACCAGGCTGTGGATGGTCCTGTCAAATCTGATACAACAAGGAGCTGGTTACAGAACGGTGTCGCCTCCTTCAGCACGGCCTGGAGCCTAACACCAGGCTGTGGGTGGTTCTGTCTAATCTGATATAACAAGGAGCTGGTTACAGAACGGTGTCGCCTCCTTCAGCACGGCCTGGAGCCTGACACCAGGCTGTGGATGGTCCTGTCAAATCTGATATAACAAGGAGCTGGTTACAGAAGGGTGTCGCCTCCTTCAGCACGGCCTGGAGCCTGACACCCGGCTGTGGATGGTCCTGTCAAATCTGATATAACAGGTAGCTGGTTACAGAACGGTGTCGCCTCCTTCAGCACGGCCTGGAGCCTGACACCAGGCTGTGGATGGGCCTGTCAAATCTGATATAACAAGGAGCTGGTTACAGAACGGTGTCACCTCCTTCAGCACGGCCTGGAGCCCGACACCAGGCTGTGGATGGTCCTGTCAAATCTGATATAACAAGGTGCTGGTTACAGAACGGTGTCAACTCCTTCAGCACGGCCTGGAGCCTGACACCAGTCTGTGGATGGTTCTGTCAAATCTGATATAACAAGGTGCTGGTTACAGAACGGTGTCGCCTCCTTCAGCACGGCCTGGAGCCTGACACCAGGCTGTGGATGGTACTGTCAAATCTGATATAAAATGGAGCTGGTTACAGAACGGTGTTGCCTACTTCAGCACGGCCTGGAGCCTGACACCAGGCTGTGGATGGTCCTGTCAAATCTGATATAAAATGGAGCTGGTTACAGAACGGTGTCGCCTCCTTCAGCACGGCCTGGAGCCTGACACCAGGCTGTGGATGGTCCTGTCAAATCTGATATAACAAGGAGCTGGTTACAGAACGGTGTCACCTCCTTCAGCACGGCCTGGAGCCTGACACCAGGCTGTGGATGGTCCTGTCAATTCTGATATAACAAGGAGCTGGTTACAGAACGGTGTCGCCTCCTTCAGCACGGCCTGGAGCCTGACACCAGGCTGTGGATGGTCCTGTCAAATCTGATATAACAAGGAGCTGGTTACAGAACGGTGTCGCCTCCTTCAGCATGGCGTGGAGTCTGACACCAGGCTGTGGATGGTCCTGTCAAATCTGATACAACAGGTAGCTGGTTACAGAACGGTGTCGCCTCCTTCAGCACGGCCTGGAGCCTGACACCAGGCTGTGGATGGTCCTGTCAAATCTGATATAACAAGGAGCTGGATACAGAACGGTGTCGCCTCCTTTAGCACGGCCTGGAGCCTGACACCAGGCTGTTGATGGTCCTGTCAAATCTGATATAACAAGGTGCTGGTTACAGAACGGTGTCGCCTCCTTCAGCACGGCCTGGAGCCTGACACCAGTCTGTGGATGGTTCTGTCAAATCTGATATAACAAGGAGCTGGTTACAGAACGGTGTCGCCTCCTTCAGCACGGCCTGGAGCCTGACACCAGTCTGTGGATGGTTCTGTCAAATCTGATATAACAAGGAGCTGGTTACAGAACGGTGTCGCCTCCTTCAGCACGGCCTGGAACCTGACACCAGTCTGTTGATGGTCCTGTCAAATCTGATACAACACGGTGATAGTTACAGAACGGTGTCGCCTCCTTCAGCACGGCCTGGAGCCTGACACCAGGCTGTGGATGGTCCTGTCAAATCTGATATAACAAGGAGCTGGTTACAGAACGGAGTCACCTCCTTCAGCACGGCCTGGAGCCTGACACCAGGCTGTGGATGGTCCTGTCAAATCTGATATAACAAGGAGCTGGTTACAGAACGGTGTCGCCTCCTTCAGCACGGCCTGGAGCCTGACACCAGGCTGTGGATGGTCCTGTCAAATCTGATATAACAAGGAGCTGGTTACAGAACGGTGTCGCCTCCTTCAGTACGGCCTGGAGCCTGACACCAGGCTGTGGATGGTCCTGTCAAATCTGATATAACAAGGAGCTGGTTACAGAATGGTGTCACCTCCTTCAGCACGGCCTGGAGCCTGACACCAGGCTGTGGATGGTTCTGTCAAATCTGATATAAAAAGGAGCTGGTTACAGAACGGTGTCGCCTCCTTCAGCACGGCCTGGAGCCTGACACCAGGCTGTGGATGGTCCTGTCAAATCTGATATAACACGGTTCTGGTTACAGAACAGTGTCGCCTCCTTCAGCACGGCCTGGAGCCTGACACCAGGCTGTGGATGGTCCTGTCAAATCTGATATAACAAGGAGCTGGTTACAGAACGGTGTCGCCTCCTTCAGCACGGCCTGGAGCCTGACACCAGGCTGTGGATGGTCCTGTCAAATCTGATACAACAAGGAGCTGGTTACAGAACGGTGTCGCCTCCTTCAGCACGGCCTGGAGCCTGACACCAGGCTGTGGGTGGTTCTGTCTAATCTGATATAACAAGGAGCTGGTTACAGAACGGTGTCGCCTCCTTCAGCACGGCCTGGAGCCTGACACCAGGCTGTGGATGGTCCTGTCAAATCTGATATAACAAAGTGCTGGTTACAGAATGGTGTCGCCTCCTTCAGCAGGGCCTGGAGCCTGACACCAGGCTGTTGATGGTCCTGTCAAATCTGATATAACAAGGAGCTGGTTACAGAACGGCGTCACCTCCTTCAGCACGGCCTGGAGCCTGACACCAGGCTGTGGATGGTCCTGTCAAATCTGATATAAGAAGGTGCTGGTTACAGAACGGTGTCGCCTCCTTCAGCACGGCCTGGAGCCTGACACCCGGCTGTGGATGGTCCTGTCAAATCTGATACAACAAGGAGCTGGTTACAGAACGGTGTCGCCTCCTTCAGCACGTCCTGGAGCCTGACACCATTCTGTGGATGGTCCTGTCAAATCTGATATAACAAGGAGCTGGCTACAGAACGGAGTCACCTCCTTCAGCACGGCCTGGAGCCTCTCACCAGGCTGTTGATGGTCCTGTCAAATCTGATAGAACAAGGAGCTGGTTACAGAACGGTGTCGCCTCCTTCAGCACGGCCTGGAGCCTGACACCAGGCTGTGGATGGTCCTGTCAAATCTGATACAACACGGTGATAGTTACAGAACGGTGTCGCCTCCTTCAGCACGGCCTGGAGCCTGACACCAGGCTGTGGATGGTCCTGTCAAATCTGATATAACAAGGAGCTGGTTACAGAACGGTGTCGCCTCCTTCAGCATGGCCTGGAGTCTGACACCAGGCTGTGGATGGTCCTGACAAATCTGATATAACAAGGAGCTGGTTACAGAACGGTGTCGCCTCCTTCAGCACGGCCTGGAGCCTGACACCAGGCTGTGGATGGTTCTGTCAAATCTGATATAAAAAGGAGCAGGTTACAGAACGGTGTCGCCTCCTTCAGCACGGCCTGGAGCCTGACACCAGGCTGTGGGTGGTCCTGTCAATTCTGATATAACAAGGTGCTGGTTACAGTACGGTGTCGCCTCCTTCTGCACGGCCTAGAGCCTGACACCAGTCTGTGGCTGGTTCTGTCAAATCTGATGTAACAAGGAGCTGCTAACAGAACGGTGTCGCCTCCTTCAGCACGGCCTGGAGCCTGACACCCGGCTGTGGATTGTCCTGTCAAATCTGATACAACAAGGTGCTGGTTACAGAACGGTGTCGCCTCCTTCAGCACTGCCTGGAGCCCGACAGCAGGCTGTGGATGGTCCTGTCAAATCAGGTATAACAAGGAGCTGGTTACAGAACGGTGTCGCCTCCTTCAGCGCGGCCTGGAGCCTGACAGCAGGCTGTGGATGGTCCTGTCAAATCAGATATAACAAGGAGCTGATTACAGAACGGTGTCGCCTCCTTCAGCACGGCCTGGAGCCTGACACCAGGCTGTGGGTGGTCCTGTCAATTCTGATATAACAAGGAGCTGGTTACAGAACGGTGTCAACTCCTTCAGCACGGCCTGGAGCCTGACACCAGTCTGTGGATGGTTCTGTCAAATCTGATATAACAAGGTGCTGGTTCCAGAACGGTGTCAACTCCTTCAGCACGGCCTGGAGCCTGACACCAGTCTGTGGATGGTTCTGTCAAATCTGATATAACAAGGAGCTGGTTCCAGAACGGTGTCAACTCCTTCAGCACGGCCTGGAGCCTGACACCAGGCTGTGGATGGGCCTGTCAAATCTGATATAACAAGGAGCTGGTTACAGAACGGTGTCACCTCCTTCAGCACGGCCTGGAGCCTGACACCAGCCTGTGATTGGTCCTGTCAAATCTGATATAAATTGGTTCTGGTTACAGAACGGTGTCGCCTCCTTCAGCACGGCCTGGAGCCTGACACCCGGCTGTGGATGGTCCTGTCACATCTGATACAACAAGGAGCGGGTTACAGAACGGTGTCGCCTCCTTCAGCATGGCCTGGAGCCTGACACCAGGCTGTGGATGGTCCTGTCAAATCTGATACAACACGGTGATATTTACAGAACGGTGTCGCCTCCTTCAGCACGGCATGGAGCCTGACACCAGGCTGTGGATGGTCCTGACAAATCTGATATAACAAGGAGCTGGTTACTGAACGGTGTCGCCTCCTTCAGCACGGCCTGGATCCTGACACCAGGCTGTGGATGGTCCTGTCAAATCTGATATAGCAAGGAGCTGGTTACAGAACGGTGTCGCCTCCTTCAGCACGGCCTGGAGCCTGACACCAGGCTGTGGATGGTCCTGTCAAATCTGATATAACAAGGAGCTGGTTACAGAACGGTGTCGCCTCCTTCAGCACGGCCTGGAGCCTGACACCAGGCTGTTGATGGTCCTGTCAAATCTGATATAACAAGGAGCTGATTACAGAACGGTGTCGCCTCCTTCAGCACGGCCTGGAGACTGACACCAGGCTATGGATGGTCCTGTCAATTCTGATATAACAAAGAGTTGGTTACAGAACTGTGTCGCCTCCTTCAGCGCGGCCTGGAGACTGACACCAGGCTATGGATGGTCCTGTCAATTCTGATATAACAAAGAGCTGGTTACAGAACTGTGTCGCCTCCTTCAGCACGGCCTGGAGCCTGACACCCGGCTGTGGATGGTCCTGTCACATCTGATACAACAAGGAGCTGGTTACAGAACGGTGTCGCCTCCTTCAGCACGGCCTGGAGCCTGACACCCGGCTGTGGATGGTCCTGTCACATCTGATACAACAAGGAGCTGCTTACAGAACGGTGTCGCCTCCTTCAGCATGGCCTGGAGCCTGACACCAGGCTGTGGATGGTCCTGTCAAATCTGATACAACACGGTGATATTTACAGAACGGTGTCGCCTCCTTCAGCACGGCCTGGAGCCTGACACCAGGCTGTGGATGGTCCTGACAAATCTGATATAACAAGGAGCTGGTTACTGAACGGTGTCGCCTCCTTCAGCACGGCCTGGATCCTGACACCAGGCTGTGGATGGTCCTGTCAAATCTGATATAGCAAGGAGCTGGTTACAGAACGGTGTCGCCTCCTTCAGCACGGCCTGGAGCCTGACACCAGGCTGTGGATTGTCCTGTCAAATCTGATATAACAAGGAGCTGGTTACAGAACGGTGTCGCCTCCTGCAGCACGGCCTGGAGCCTGACACCAGGCTGTTGATGGTCCTGTCAAATCTGATATAACAAGGAGCTGGTTACAGAACGGTGTCGCCTCCTTCAGCACGGCCTGGAGACTGACACCATGCTGTGGATGGACCTGTCAAATCTGATATAACAAGGTGCTGGTTACAGAATGGTGTCACCTCCTTCAGCACGGCCTGGAGCCTGACACCAGGCTGTGGGTGGCCCAGTCAAATCTGATATAACAAGGTGCTGGTTACAGAACGGTGTCGCCTCCTTCAGCACGGCCTGGATCCTGACACCAGGCTGTGGATGGTCCTGTCAAATCTGATATAGCAAGGAGCTGGTTACAGAACGGTGTCGCCTCCTTCAGCACGGCCTGGAGCCTGACACCAGGCTGTGGATTGTCCTGTCAAATCTGATATAACAAGGAGCTGGTTACAGAACGGTGTCGCCTCCTGCAGCACGGCCTGGAGCCTGACACCAGGCTGTTGATGGTCCTGTCAAATCTGATACAACAGGGAGCTGGTTACAGAACGGTGTCGCCTCCTTCAGCACGGCCTGGAGCCTGACACCAGTCTGTGGATGGTTCTGTCAAATCTGATATAACAAGGTGCTGGTTACAGAACGGTGTCGCCTCCTTCAGCACGGCCTGGAGCCTGACACCAGGCTATGGATGGTCCTGTCAAATCTGATATAACGTAGCTGGTTATAGAACGGTGTCGCCTCCTTCAGCACGGCCTGGAGCCTGACACCAGTCTGTGGATGGTTCTGTCAAATCTGATATAACAAGGAGCTGGTTACAGAACGGTGTCGCCTCCTTCAGCACGGCCTGGAGCCTGACACCAGGCTGTGGATGGTCCTGTCAAATCTGATATAACAAGGTGCTGGTTACAGAACGGTGTCGCCTCCTTCAGCACGGCCTGGAGCCTGACACCAGGCTGTGGATGGTCCTGTCAAATCTGATATAAAATGGAGCTGGTTACAGAACGGTGTCGCCTCTTTCAGCACGGCCTGGAGCCTGACACCAGGCTGTGGATGGTCCTGTCAATTCTGATATAACAAGGAGCTGGTTACAGAACGCTGTCGCCTCCTTCAGCACGGCCTGGAGCCTGACACCCGGCTGTGGATGGTCCTGTCAAATCTGATATAACAAGGTGCTGGTTACAGAACGGTGTCGCCTCCTTCAGCACGGCCTGGAGCCTGACACCAGGTTGTTGATGGTCCTGTCAAATCTGATATAACAAGGTGCTGGTTACAGAACGGTGTCGCCTCCTTCAGCACGGCCTGGAGCCTGACACCAGTCTGTGGATGGTTCTGTCAAATCTGATATAACAAGGAGCTGGTTACAGAACGGTGTCGCCTCCTTCAGCACGGCCTGGAGCCTGACACCAGGCTGTGGATGGTCCTGTCAAATCTGATATAACAAGGAGCTGGTTACAGAACGGTGTCGCCTCCTTCAGCACGGCCTGGAGCCTGACACCAGTCTGTGGATGGTTCTGTCAAATCTGATATAACAAGGTGCTGGTTACAGAACGGTGTCAACTCCTTCAGCACGGCCTGGAGACTGACACCAGGCTGTGGTTGGTCCTGTCAAATCTGATATAAAATGGAGCTGGTTACAGAACGGTGTCGCCTCCTTCAACACGGCCTGGAGCCTGACACCAGGCTGTTGATGGTCCTGTCAAATCTGATATAACAAGGAGCTGGTTACAGAACGGTGTCGCCTCCTTTAGCACGGCCTGGAGCCTGACACCAGGCTGTTGATGGTCCTGTCAAATCTGATATAACAAGGTGCTTGTTACAGAACGGTGTCGCCTCCTTCAGCACGGCCTGGAGCCTGACACCAGGATGTGGATGGTCCTGTCAAATCTGATATAAGAAGGAGCTGGTTACAGAACGGTGTCGCCTCCTTCAGCACGGCCTGAGCCTGACACCAGGCTGTTGATGGTCCTGTCAAATCTGATATAACAAGGAGCTGGTTACAGAACGGTGTCGCCTCCTTCAGCACGGCCTGGAGCCTGACACCAGGCTGTGAATGGACCTGTCAAATCTGATACAACACGGTGATAGTTACAGAACGGTGTCGCCTCCTTCAGCACGGCCTGGAGCCTGACACCAGGCTGTGGATGGTCCTGTCAAATCTGATATAACAAGGAGCTGGTTACAGAACGGTGTCACCTCCTTCAGCACGGCCTGGAGCCTGACACCAGGCTGTGGATAGTCCTGTCAAATCTGATATAACAAGGTGCTGGTTACAGAACGGTGTCGCCTCCTTCAGCACGGCCTGGAGCCTGACACCAGGCTGTGGATGGTCCTGACAAATCTGATATAACAAGGAGCTGGTTACAGAACGGTGTCGCCTCCTTCAGCACTGCCTGGAGCCTGACACCAGGCTGTGGATGGTCCTGTCAAATCTGATACAACAAGGTGCTGGTTACAGAACGGTGGCGCCTCCTTCAGCGCGGCCTGGAGCCTGACACCAGGCTGTGGATGGTCCTGTCAAATCTGATATAACAAGGAGCTGGTTACAGAACGGTGTCGCCTCCTTCAGCACGGCCTGGAGCCTGACACCAGGCTATGGATGTTCCTGTCAAATCTGATATAACAAGGAGCTGGTTACAGAACGGTGCCACCTCCTTCAGCACGGCCTGGAGCCTGACACCAGGCTGTGGATGGTCCTGTCAAATCTGATATAACAAGGAGCTGGTTACAGAACGGTGTCGCCTCCTTTAGCACGGCCTGGAGCCTGACACCAGGCTGTGGATGGTCCTGTCAAATCTGATATAACAAGGAGCTGGTTACAGAACGGTGTCGCCTCCTTCAGCACGGCCTGGAGCCTGACACCAGGCTGTGGATGGTCCTGTCAAATCTGATACAACAAGGTGCTGGTTACAGAACAGTGTCGCCTCCTTCAGCACGGCCTGGAGCCTGACACCAGGCTGTGGATGGTCCTGTCAAATCTGATATAACAAGGAGCTGGTTACAGAACGGTGTCGCCTCCTTCAGCACGGCCTGGAGCCTGACACCAGGCTGTGGATGGTCCTGTCAAATCTGATATAACAAGGAGCTGGTTACAGAACGGTGTCGCCTCCTTCAGCACGGCATGGAGCCTGACACCATGCTGTGGATGGTCCACTCAAATCTGATATAACAAGGTGCTGGTTACAGAACGGTGTAACCTCCTTCAGCACGGCCTGGAGCCTGACACCAGGCTGTGGATGGTCCTGTCAAATCTGATATAACAAGGAGCTGGTTACAGAACGGTATCACCTCCTTCAGCACGGCCTGGAGCCTGACACCAGGCTGTGGATGGTCCTGTAAGGGGCTGTTAACGTCACAGTTCCATTGTCCGTTTCTGTATCTGGAATTTAAAAACCCGTCTCAGTAATGGTGACCATTACACTGCGGGGGTCTGAGGCAACACTACAGGGGCTTCTTGTATCACACGAAAGGGGATTATTGAGAAGAAGTAAATGGTTAACTATATACAGCATAGAGATCTCTGAAACAGCTTTTTAATTGGGGGCTCCCGGACCACACTGCCTGTCCCCTGCTCCCAGGGATTATTGAGCAGTAAATGGTTAACTATAATCAGGCACAGAGGTCTCTGAAACAGCTTTTTAATTGGGGGCTCCCGAGGCCACACTGCCTGTCTCCTGCTCCCAGTGCTTATTGAGCAGTAAATGGTTAACTATATATCGCACGGAGGTCACTGACACATTGTAGCGCACAATGACTTACGCGAGGTGAGAAGCGATGAAGTCTATCTAGGATTTATTAAGCGAGACTTGTCCCCAGCAGCTCAGCAACTGAATGAGGCTGCGGTGAGAAGCTCGAGCTGTTATACTCCGCATTCAGGGCGGAGCCAGAAGTCGGCAGATCCAACCAGGACTCGGGACCTGTCAGCCAATAGCCTCTCGGCTTCACAGGCACCACATTACCCCTAACACATACTACCACATTCACCCCTTGTTAAAAAGGAACCCGGCGGTGTGGTGGTTCGCATTGTGGTAGGGGTTTACAAGGCTGGCTCTGGAACAAATTTCGGACTGCGTTAACACAGCTTTAGACCTACACTGGGCTATGTACAAGTTTGTGAGAACTGTTTACAATATGGGCAAAAACATGTTTTTTTGTTACAACAACATTCTTGATTTTCTTGATGTCACGCGGATTCAACGAGTCGAGCGGGCGGTCTGGTCTTCCTCGTCGATCGCCTCAGCCCCGGTGGTGGTGCAGGTGCTTGCTCAGGCGTTGTCGTCTCCGGGAGCGTTTCGGTGTTTGTCCCTGTTTCACTCCTGGGCGGGCACGGGAGGAAGACCGAGCCCCCCGGGAAGGGGTCGGTCGCGGGGTGCGCCGGTAATAGGGAGGGGGTGATCGGTGTCGGGGGGGGGGTGTTGCTGGCGGGCGCCAGGTCCCGCAGGGAGACCGTGTCCTGTCGGCCGTCGGGGTACGCCACGTAGGCGTACTGCGGGTTCGCGTGGAGGAGGTGAACCCTCTCGACCAACGGGTCCGATTTGTGCGCCCGCACATTTTTCCGGAGCACGATGGGTCCTGAGGCCGCCAGCCAGGTCGGCAGCGACGTTCCGGAGGAGGACCTCCTAGGGAAGACAAGGAGGCGCTCATGAGGCGTTTGGTTAGTGGTGGTACACAGCAGCGACCGGATGGAGTGGAGATCGTCCGGGAGGACCTCCTGCCACCGGGAAACTGGGAGATCCCTGCACCGTAGGGCTAGTAGGACGGTCTTCCAGACCGTGCCGTTCTCCCTCTCTACTTGCCCGTTCCCCCGAGGGTTGTAGCTGGTCGTCCTGCTCGAGTCTATGCCCTTGCTGAGCAGGAACTGGCGCAGCTCGTCACTCATGAAGGAGGACCCCCTGTCGCTATGGATATATGCGGGGCATCCGAACAGTGTGAATATGGTGTTAAGGGCTTTAATGACTGTGGCCGCTGTCATGTCAGGGCAGGGGATGGCGAAGGGGAAACGGGAGTACTCGTCCACCACGTTCAGGAAGTATGCGTTGCGGTCGGTGGAGGGGAGGGGCCCTTTGAAATCCAGACTGAGGCGTTCAAAGGGGCGGGAAGCCTTGATCAGGTGCGCTCTATCCGGCCTGAAAAAGTGCGGTTTGCACTCTGCGCAGATGTGGCAGTTCCTGGTGACTGTACGGACCTCCTCCACAGAGTAGGGGAGGTTGCGGGACTTTATAAAATGGTAGAATCGGGTGACCCCCGGGTGGCAGAGGTCCTCATGGAGGGCTTGGAGACGGTCTTTTTGTGAGTTGCCACATGTGCCATGGGATAGGGCATCGGACGTCTCGTTCAGCTTTCCAGGACGGTACAAGATCTCGTAGTTGAAGGTGGAGAGCTCGATCCTCCACCTTAAGATCTTGTCATTTTTAATTTTGCCCCGCAGTGCATTATCGAACATGAAGGCTACCGACCGTTGGTCAGTGAGGAGAGTGAATCTCCTGCCGGCCAGGTAATGCCTCCAATGTCGCACAGCTTCCACTATGGCTTGGGCTTCCTCTTCCACTGAGGAGTGGCGGATTTCTGAGGCGTGGAGGGTCCGGGAGAAAAAGGCCACGGGTCTGCCCGCTTGGTTAAGGGTCGCCACCAGAGCTACATCGGATGCGTCGCTCTCGACTGGAAGGGGAGGGACTCGTCGATAGCGCGCATCGTGGCCTTTACGATATCCGCTTTGATGCGGCTGAAGGCCTGGCAAGCCTCTGTCGACAGAGGAAAGGTAGTGGTCTGTATTAGGGGGCGGGCCTTGTCTGCATACTGGGGGACCCACTGGGCGTAATATGAAAAGAAGCCCAGGCAACGTTTCAGGGCTTTGGAGCAGTGGGGGAGAGGAAATTCCATAAGGGGGCGCATGCGTTCGGGGTCGGGGCCTATCACTCGATTGCGCACTACGTATCCCAGGATGACCAAACGGTTTGTGCTAAAAACGCATTTTTCCTCCTTACATGTGAGGTTCAGGGCGTTTGCGGTCTGAAGGAAATTTTGGTGGTTGGCGTCGTGGTCCTGCTGATCGTGGCTGCAGATGGTCACGTTGTCGAGATACGGGAACGTGGCCTGCAACCCGTGCTGGTCAACCATTCGGTCCATCTCCCGCTGGAAGACCGAGACCCCGTTCGTGACGCCAAATGGGACCCTTAGGAAGTGGTATAGACGCCCGTCTGCCTCGAAGGCTGTGTACTTGCGGTCACCTGGGCGGATGGGGAGCTGGTGGTCGGCGGACTTGAGGTCCACGGTGGAGAAAACCTTATACTGGGCAATCCGATTGACCATGTCGGATATGCAGGGGAGAGGGTACGCATCTAGCTGTGTGTACCTGTTGATGGTCTGACTATAATCTATGACCATCCTTTGCTTTTCCCCGGTCTTTACGACTACCACCTGGGCTCTCCAGGGACTATTGCTGGCCTGGATTACGTCTTCCTTCAGCAACCGCTGGACTTCAGACCGAATAAATATCCGGTCCTGGGCGCTGTACCGTCTGCTCCTAGTGGTTACGGGTTTCCAATCCGGGGTGAGGTTTGCAAACAAGGACGGCGGTTCAACCTTGAGAGTTGCGAGGCCGCAGATAGTGAGTGGGGGTATTGGGCTGCCTAATTAGAATGTTAGGCTCTGCTGGTTACACTGGAAATCTAATCCCAGTAATGTGGGCGCGCAGAGTTGGGGAAGGATGTAGAGCCTGTAGTTTTTAAACTCCCTCCCTTGCACCGTTAGGGTCACTATGCAGAACCCTTTGACCTGTACGGAGTGGGATCCTGCAACTAGGGAAATCTTTTGCGTGCTTGGATGGACAGAAAACAGCGTCTTACCGTGTCTGGGTGAATAAAACTTTCGGTGCTCCTGGAGTCGATCAGGAATGGCGTCTCGTATCAATTGACCAGCACCGTTGTTGTCATCGTCTGGAGCGTCCGAGGCTGCGATTGATCCAGTGTCACCGAAGCCAGTCGTGGTAGTAGTGTTGTGGCGTCATCTTCGGACCCCGTGGAGCCGTCGATGCTGGGGTCCTTTGTTGTCAACCAAGGTGGCGGCGTCTATGAATCGCACATGGCCGGGGGTGGACAAAATGGCCTCCCCCATGGGTCGCACGTGGCTGGGGGATCACATAGTGGCGGCGCCCATCCACCCCACGTGGTGCCTGGGACCCAAAATGGCGGCGCCTACGCGTCTCACATGGGGCGTGGGGGGGGGGGTTAGGGGGGGTGTTTGGTATGTGCTGTCCTCGCTCTTCTCCTGGGATTGCGGCGACCCCCCCGGGACCACCGCGTAATGGCCCTTCTCGCCGCAGCTTTTACAGGGAGCTGCGCGGGCCGGGCAGTGCTGCCGGGGGTGTATCGCCTGTCCGCAAAAATAGCAGCGGGCCCACCCGGGATGGTCTGGTGCTTTAACCGCGCAAGCTTGAGGGGGGGGAGGGGATGCCGGGGATTTGGTCACGATGGGGTCCACGGAGCACAAGGGGCTGCCGCGCGGTCGGGGCCGTAGGCGCGGGCCTTTTGGGAGGCCGCATCAAGGGAGGCCGCAAGGGCCCGTGCCTCTGAAAGTCCTACTCTCTTTCAAAAAGTCTCTGACGGATTTGCGGACAGTTCATACATGCCACGAATGCATCACGAATTAGCAGGTCCGTGTGTTCGATCGCGTTCACCGGCGGGCAGTGGCAGCCTCGTCCCAAAATCAACAGCGCTCCGTAGAATTCCTCGAGCGATTCTCCGGGACTTTGCCGTCTCGTCGCGAGTTGGTGGCGCGCGTAGACCTGGGTTACGGGCCGAACGTAGATGCCCTTCAGCAATGCGAGCGCCGTCGGGAAATACTCTGCGTCTTCTATTAGTGAGTAAATTTCCGGGCTTACCCTTGAAGGCAGGACCTCCATTTTCTGCTTTTCCGTGATCCGGCCGGGGGCCGTTCGAAGGTAGCCTTCAAAGCATGCTTGCCAGTGTTTGAATACGGCCACCGAGTTCACTGCACGGGGGCGTGCGCAGGTACTCCGGGGCGATCCGGAGCTCCATAGTCTTTTAAGCTCGCTTAATAAATTGTAGCGCACAATGACTATTGCGAGACGAGAAGCGATGAAGTCGATCTAGGTTTTATTAAGGGAGACTTGTCCCCAGCAGCTCAGTTACAGAATGAGGCTGCTCGAAGAAGCTCGAGCTGTTATACTCCGCCTTCAGGGCGAAGCCAGAAGTCGGCAGATCCAACCAGGGCCCGAGACCTGTCAGCCAATAGCCTCTCGGCTTCACAGGTACACATTACCCCTAATACATACCACCACACACAGCTTTTTAATTAGCGGCTCCCGGACCACCTGCCTGGACCTTGCTCCTAGGGATTATTGAAAAGAAAATGATTAACTATGTGCAACACAGAGGTTCTCTGAAACAGCTTTTTAACTGGCGGCTCCCGAGGCCACACTGCCGTCCCCTGCTCCCAGGGATTATTGAGCAGTAAATGGTTAACTATATACAGGCACAGAGGTCTCTGAAACAGCTTTTTAATTGGGTGAACCCGAGGCCACACTGCCTGTCCCCTGCTCCCAGGGATTATTGAGCAGTAAATGGTTAACTATATACAGCACAGAGGCGTCTGAAACAGCGTTTTAATTGGGGTCTCCCAAGGCCACACTGCCTGTCCCCTGCTCCCAGGGATTATTGAGCAGTAAATGGTTAACTACATACAGGCACAGATGTCAATGAAGCAGCTTTTTAATTGGGAGCTCCCAAGGCCACACTGCCTGTCCCCTGCTCCCAGGGATTATTGAGAAGTAAATGGTTAACTATATACAGCACAGAGGTCTCTGAAACAGCTTTTTAATTGGGGGCTCCCGAGGCCACACTGTCTGTCCCCTGCTCCCAGGGATTATTGAGCAGTAAACGGTTAACTATATACAGCACAGAGGTCTCTGAAACAGCTTTTTAATTCTGGGCACCCGAGGCCGAACTGCCTGTCCCCTGCTCCCAGGGATTATTGAGCAGTAAATGGTTAACAATATACAGCTCAGAGGTCTCTGAAACAGCTTTCTAATTCTGGGCACACGAGGCCGAACTGCCTGTCCCCTGCTCCCAGGGATTATTGAGAAGTAAATGGTTAACTATATACAGGCACAGAGGTCTCTGAAACAGCTTTTCAATTGGGGGCTCCCGAGGCCACACTGCCTGTACCCTGCTCCCAGGGATTATTGAGAAGTAAATGGTTAACTATATAAAGGCACAGAGGTCTCTGAAACAGCTTTTTAATTGGGGGCTCCCGAGGCCACACTGTCTGTCCCCTGCTCACAGCGATTATTAAGAACTAAATGGTTAAATATATACACGCACAGCGGTCACTGAAACAGCTTTTTAATTGGGAGGACCCGGACCAACCTGCCTGTCCCCTGCTCCCAGGTATTATTGAGCAGTAAATGGTTAACTACATACAGCACAGAGATCACTGAAACAGCTTTTTAATTGTGGGCTCCAAAGGCCACACTGCCTGAGCCCTGCTCCCAGGGATTATTGAGCAGTAAATGGTTAACTATATACAGCACAGAGGTCTCTGAAACAGCTTTTTAACTGGGGGCTCCCGAGGCCACACTGCCTGTCCCCTGCTCCCAGGGATTATTGAGCAGTAAATCGTTAACTATATACAGCACCGAGGTCTCTGAAACAACTTTTTAATTGGGGCCTCCCGGACCACACTGCCTGTCCCCTGCTAACAGGGATTATTGAGAAGTAAATGGTTAACTAAATAGAGCACTGATTTTTCTGAAACAGCTTTTTAATTGGGGACTCCCGGACCACACTTCCTGTCCCCTGCTCCCAGGGATTATTGAGAAGTAAATGGTTAACTATATACAGCACAGAGGTCTCTGAAACAGCTTTTTAATTGTGGGATCCCGAGGCCACACTGCCTGTCCCCTGCTCCCAGGGATTATTGAGCAGTAAATGGTAAACTATATACAGCACAGAGGTCTCTGAAACAGCTTTTTAATTGGGGGCTCCCGAGGCCACACTGCCTCTCCCCTGCTCCCAGGGATTATTGAGAAGTAACTGGTTAACTATATACAGCACAGAGGTCTCTGAAACAGCTTTTTAATTGGGGGCTCCCGGTTCACACTGCCTTGCCCTTGCTCCCAGAGATTATTCGAGCAGTAAATGTTTAACTATATACAGCACAGAGGTCTGTGAAACAGCTTTTTAATTGGGGGCTCCCTGCGCCACACTGCCTGTCCCCTGCTCACAGGGATTATTGAGCAGTAAATGGTGAACTGTATACAGGCACAGGGTGTAGCACAATCAATCACTCACGAGACGAGACGAGAAGGAGTCGATCGATGGCTTTATTACGCAGACTTCTTCCCCAGCAGCACAGTTACAGACTGTGGCTGCTGGGAAAACCTGGGATCTTATACTCCACCTTACTGGGAGGCGCCAATAGGTGGCTGATCCACTCGGGACCCAGTGACTATCCACCAATAGGCTCTCGGCATCACAGGGTACCTTAATACCCCTAATACATACCACCACATTCACCCCTTGTTGAAAAAGAACCCGGCGGGCTCATGGGCCGTATGGTGGTCGGTGTTTACAGAGTCGGTACCTAGGATGCCGCTAACACGGCGGCTATGCTCCAATATCAACTACTAGTACTACTTACAATGCCGCTTTTACTAGGCAACCAAAATAAATTATTTACGGAGTCATTACTATACTGATTTGATGAGTCGAATTGGTGCCCTGGTCATCCTCGCCGAAAGGCTTAGCCCTGGTGGTGATGCAGGTGCTGGTTCAGGCCCCCTCGTCTCTGGGAGCGTCACGATGCCTCCTCCCGCTCCAATATCCCTATTCGGGACCGGGGGAAGGACCAATCCACACGGGAAAGGGGCGGCTGTGGGGTGCGCCGGTGGGAGGGAGGGGGTGATTGGTGTTAGGGGATGTGTTGGGGGGGTGGAGCTCCAGAGTGGGTGACTGGTGTTGGGGGGAGGGGATGGAGCTCCGACGGGCGCCAGGTCCCGCAGGGAGACCGTGTCCTGTCGGCTGTTGGGGTACGCCACCTAGGCGTATTGAGGGTTCGCGTGGAGGAGATGAACCCTCTCGACCAACGGGTCCGATTTGTGCGCCCGCACATGTTTTCGGAGCAGGATGGGTCCCGGGGCTGCCAGCCAGGTCGGAAGTGAGGTTCTGGAAGAGGACTTCCTAGGGAAGACAAGGAGGAGTTCCTGGGGTGTTTGATTTGTTGTTGTACAAAGCAGAGTGGAGGGCGTCCGGGAGGACTTCCTGCCAGCGGGAAACTGTGAGACCTCTGGACCGTAGGGCCAGCAGGACGGGTTTCCAGACCGTTCCGTCCTCCCTCTCTACCTGACCGTTCCCCCCGGGGCTTGTAACTGGTCGTCCTGTTCGAGGCGATGCCCATGCAGAGCAGGAATTGACGCAGTTCGTCGCTCATGAAGGACGACCCCCTATCACTATGTATGTCCGCGGGGAAACCGAACAGGGTAAAGGTGGTGCCGACGGCTCGAATGACCGTGGCCGCGGTCACGTCGGGACAGGGGATGGCGAATGGGAAACGGGAGTACTCGTCAATCACGTTCAGGAAGTACTTGTTGCGGTCGGTGGAGGGGACGGGGCCTTTGAGGTCCAGACTGAGGCGCTCAAAGGGACGGGAAGCCTTTATCATGTGCTCTTTCTCTGTCCTGTAGAAGTGCGGCTTACACTCTGCGCAGATTTGCCAGTTCCTTGTGGCTGTCCCGACCTCCACGATGGAGTACGGCCGGTAGCGGGTCTTTGCAAAGTGATAGAACCGGGTGACCCCCCCGGGTGGCAGAGGTCCTCGTGGAGGGTTCAGAGACAGTCCACTTGTGCGTTGGCACATGTGCCGCGGGACAGGGCATCAGGAGGCTCGTTCAGCTTTCCGGGCCGGTACAAGATCTCATAGTTATTGGTGGAGAGTTCGATCCTCCACAGCAGGATCTTGTCATTCTTGATCTTGCCCCGCTGTGCATTATCGAACATGAAGGCAACCGACCGTTGGTCAGTGAGGAGAGTAAATCTCCTCCCGGCCAGGTAATGTCTCCAATGCCGCACAGCTTCCACTATGGCCTGGGCCTCCTTTTCCACTGGGGAGTGGCGGATTTCTGAAGCGTGGAGGGTGCGTGAAAAAAAGGCCACGGGTCTGCCCGCTTGGTTGAGGGTGGCCGCCAGAGCTACGTCGGATGCATCACTCTCGACTTGGAAGGGGAGGGACTGGTCGATAGCGCGCATCGTGGCCTTTGCGATATCCGCTTTGATGTGGCTGAAGGCCTGGCGGGCCTATGTCGACAGGGGAAAGACCGTGGACTGGATTAGCGGATGAACCTTGTCCACGTAATTGAGGACCCACTGGGCGTAATAAGAGAAAAAGCCCAGGCAGCGTTTCAGGGCCTTGGAGCAGTGAGGGAGGGGGAACTCCAAGAGTTCAGCATGCGTTCGGGGTCTGGGCCTATCACTCCATTTCGCACTACGTAGCCAAGGATGGCTAGACGGTCGGGGCTAAACACGCATTTCTCCCTGTTGTATGTGAGATTCAGGGCGTTCGCGGTCTGGAGGAATTTGCGTAGGTTGGCGCCGTAGTCCTGCTGGTCGTGGCCGCAGATGGTGACGTTGTCGAGGTACGGGAACGTGGCCCGCAAACCATACCGGTCAACCATTCGGTCCATCTCCCGTTGGAAGACCGAGACCCCGTTAGTGACGCGGAATGGAACCCTTAAAAAGTGATAGAGCCGCCCATCCGCTTCAAAAGCAGTGTATTTGCGGTCGCTCGAGCGGATGGGGAGCTGGTGGTAGGCGGACTTAAGGTCCACCGTGGAAAAGACCTTGTACTGTGCAATCCGATTGACCATGTCGGATATGCGGGGGGGGGGGGAGGGAGAGCATACGCATCCAGCTGCGTGTAATTGCTGTTGGTTTGACTATTGTCCATAACCATCCTCTGCTTCTCCCCGGTCTTTACAACTACCACCTGGGCTCTCCAGGGACTATAGCTGGCCTGGATTATGCCTTCCCGCAGCAGCCGCTGGACTTCAGACAGGGTAAAAGATCGGTCCTGGGCGCTGTATCGTCTGCTCCTAGTGGCAACGGGTTTGCAATCCGGGGTGAGGTTCGCAAACAGGGACGGTGGGTCGACCTTGAGGGTCGCGAGGTCACAGATAGTGAGTGGGGGTACAGGGCCGCCAAATTGAAACGTTAAACTCTGGAGGTTACACTGAAAATCCAACCCCAGGAGTGTGGCAGCGCAGAGGTGGGGAAGGACGTAAAGCCGGTAGTTCTTGAACTCCCACCTCTGCACCGTGAGGTTCGCGATGCAGAACCCTTTGATCTGTACGGAATGGGATCCTGCTGCCAGGAAAATCTTTTGATTACTCGGGTGGATTGAAAGGGAACAGCGTCTTACCGTATCGGGGTGTATAAAACTCTCCGTGCTCCCAGAGTCGATCAGGCAGGGTGTCCGTACCCGTTGACGAGTACCATCGTTGTTGCCGTTTGGAGCGTTCGGGGCCGCGACTGGTCCAAGGTCACCGAAGCCAGTCGTAGTTGCTGCACGGGGCGTTTTTTTCAGGCCCCGTGAAGTCGTCCATTCCGGGGTCCTTGGCCGTCAGCCAAGATGGCGGCGCCCATCGTTCCCGCAAGGAGTCCGGGACCCAAGATGGCGGCGCCACTCCCTCCCACATGGAGTCCGGAACCCAAGATGGCAGCACCACTCCCTCCCACATGGAGTCCGGGATCCAACATGGCGGCGCCCGTTGGCCGCACATGGATCGCTGTGGGGGGGGGGGGGGGTCCCGGGCTCACCCTGGAATGCAGGACTTGCATTTTGTGGTCTTCTGTAGTCATGCAGGTGCCCGTTCCGAGGTATCCTTCGAACCACGCTAGCCAGTGTTTAAAAGTGGCCGCTGAGCCTGCCGCGTGGGGGCTGATTCGCAGACACTCCGGAGTGATGTCCTTTAAAGTCTGCGTAATAAATTGAAGCACAATCAATCACTCACGAGACGAGAAGAGAAGGAGTCGATCGATGGCTTTATTACGCAGACTTGTTCCCCAGCAGCACAGTTACAGAATGAGGCTGCTGGGAGAACACTGGCTCTTATACTCCACCTTACTGGGTGGAGCCAGTAGGCGGCTGATCCACTCGGGACACAGTGTCTATCCACCAATAGCCTCTCGGCATCACAGGGTACCGCAATACCCCTAATACTTACCACCACACGGGGCTAGTGTATGTATGGGAGGGTTAGTGTGTGTGGGGGGGGTGTTAGTGTGTGGGTGGGAGGGTTAATGTGTGCCTGGGGGGGGGTGAGTGTGTGGGAGGGTTAGTGTGTGTGTGTGGGGGGTGTTAATGTTTGTTAGTGAGGTGTTAGTGTATGTGGGAGGGTTAGTGTGTGATTGTGGGGGGGCTAGTGTGTGTGTGTGTGGGATGGTTAGTGGGTGTGCGGGGGTTAGTGTGTGTGTGGGGGGTTTAGTGCGTGTGTGGGGTGGGTTAGTGTGTGTGGGGGTTAGTGTGTGGGTGGGAGGGTTAGTGTGTGTGAGGGTGGTTAGTGTGTGTGGGGGTGTCAGTGTGTGTGGGTGGGTTAATGTGTGTGTGTGGTGGGGGTTTTAGTGTGTGAGTGTGTGAGGGGGGTTAGTGTGTGTGGGCGGGTTAGTGTGTTTGTTGCGGAGGTTAGTGTGTGTGGGGTTAGTGTGTGTGTAGTGGGGATGTTAGTGTGTGAGGGGGTGTTAGTGTGTGGGGGGGGGTTAGTGTGTGTGTGGGACGGATAGTGTGTGTGGAGGGGGTTAGTGTGTGTGGGCGGTGAGTTAGTGTGTGTGGGGGAGGAGTTTATTGTGTGTGTGGGGGGGCTAGTGTGTGTGCGGTGGGGGTTAGTGTGTGTTGGGGGTGGTTAGTGTGTGTTGGGGGTGGTTAGTGTGTGTGTGGTGGGGGTTAGTGTGTGTTGGGGGGTTAGTGTGTGTGGGGGTAGTAGTGTGTGTGTGGGGGGGTTAGTGTGTGTTGGGGTGGTTAGTGTGTGGGGGGGAGGTTAGTGTGTGTGGGGGTGTTAGTGTGTGTGTTTATTTGGGGGGGTTAGTGTGTGGGGGGGTTAGTGTGCATGTTTGTGTGGTGGGGTGGTTAGTGTGTGTGTGAGGGTTAGTGTGTGTGGGGTGGGGGAGTGTGTGTGTGGGGGTGAGTGTGTGTGGGGTGGGGGAGTGTGTGTGTGGGGGGTTAGTGTGTGTGTGGGGGGATTAGTGTGTGTGTGTGTGTGTGGCAGGGTGTGTGGGGGGGTTTAGTGTGTGTGGGGGGTTAGTGTGTGTGGGGGGGTTAGTGTGTGTGGTGTGGAGTCAGTGTGTGGAGGGGGGGTTAGGGGTTAGTGTGAGTCGGTGGTTAGTGTGTGTGGTGGGGTTAGTGTGTGTGTATGGGCGGGGGTCAGTGTGTGTGGGGTGGGGTCAGTGTGTGGGGAGGTTAATGCGTGTGGACCGGGTTAGTGTGTGTGGGGGTGGGTTAGTGTGTGTGTGGGGGTTAGTGTGTGTGGGGGGTTAGTGTGTGTGTGGGTGGGGGTCAGTGTGTGTGGGGTGGGGTCAGTGTGTGGGGGGGGTTAGTGCGTGTGGAGGGGTTAGTAGATCTGTGGTTTAGGGGGTTAGTGTGTGTGGATGGGTTAGTGTGTGTGTGGGTGGGGGTCAGTGTGTGTGGGGTGGGGTCAGTGTGTGGAGGGGTTAGTGCGTGTGGAGGGGTTAGTGTGTGTGTAGAGGGTGGTGTGTGTGTGGAGGGACGTCTGAGTGTGTGTATTAGAGTCTGTGTGTGTCTGTATTTCTGTGTATATTGGTGTATCTGTGAGTATCGGTGTGTGTGTGAGAATGTGTGCATTAGTCTGTGTGTGTGAGTGTATTAGTGTCTATGTGTGTGAGTGTCTCTATTAGTGAGTGTGTGTTTGTGTATTAATGTCTCTGTCGGTCTGTGAGCTGTGTACTATTGTCTCTCTGTGTGTGCGTGTCTGTATGGGTGTATCTGTGTGTCTGTGAATGTGTATTAGTGTATCTGTGTGTGAGCGTGTGTATTAGTGTCTGTGTGTGTCTGTGAGTGTGTAGTATTGCCTCTGTGTATCAGTAAGTATGTGTATTAGTATCTGTGTGTTTGTGTTAGTGTGTTTATTAGTGCATGTGTGTGTGTGACTGTTTGTATTAGTGTCGCTGTGTGTGCGAGTGTATGCATTAGAGTCTCCCTGTGTCTGTGAGTGTGTATATTATTGTCTCTGTGTATCACTGTGTGTGTATTACTATCTGTGTCTGTGCGTTAGTGTATGTGTGTGTGTATTAGTGCCAGTGTGAGTTTGTGAGTGTGTGTATTAGTGTCTGTGTGTGTGAGTGTGTGTATTAGTGTCTGTATGTGTGTGTATTAGTGTCTGTGTGTGTCTGCGAGTGTGTGCATTAGTGTCTCTGTGTGTCTGTGAGTGTGTGTACTCGTGTCTCTGTGTGTGTGAGTGTATGTATTAGTGTCTGTGTGTGTCTGAGTGTGTGTGAGAATGTGTGCATTAGTGTCTGTTTGTGTGAGTGCATTAGTGGCTATGTGTGTGAGTGTCTCTATTAATGTGTGTGTGTTTGTGTATTAGTGTCTCTGTCGGCCTGTGAGCTGTGTACTAGTGCCTCTCTGTGTATTAGTGTATCTGTGAATGTGTATTAGTGTCTCTGTGTGTTAGTGTGTGTGTTAGTGTCTGCGTGTGACTGTGAGTCTGTGTATTAGTGTCTGTGTGTGTCTGTGAGTGTGTGTATTAGTGTCTGTGTGTGTGTATTAGTGTCTGCTTGTGTCTGTGAGTGTGTGTATTAATGTATCTGTGTGTCTGTGAGTGTGTGTATGAGTGTCTCTGTGTGTCTGCGAGTGTGTGGATTAGTGTCTCTGTGTGTCTGTGAGTGTGTGTATTAGTGTCTCTGTGTGTCTGTGAGTGTGTGTATTAATGTCTCTGTGTGTCTGTGAGTCTGTGTATGAGTGTCTCTGTGTGTCTGTGAGTGTGTGCATTCGAGTCTCCCTGTGTCTGTGTGTGTGTGTATTATTGTCTCTGTGCATCGTTAGAGTGTGTATTAGTATCTGTGTGTGTGTGTTAATGTCTGTGTGTATTGGTGCCAGTGTGTGTCTGTGAGTGGGTGTATTAGTGTCTGTGTGTGTGTATTAGTGTCTGTATGTGTTTATGTGAGTGTGCATTAGTGTCTCTGTGTGTCTGCGAGTGTGTATCAGTGTTTCTTTGAGCCTGTGAGTGTGTATTAGTGCCAGCGTGTGTCTGTGAGAACATAAGACCTAGGAGCAGGAGTAGGCCATCTAGCCCCTCGAGCCTGCTCCACCATTCAATGAGATCATGGCTGATCTTTTGTGGACTCAGCTCCAGTTTCCAGCCCAAACACCATAACCCTTAATCCCTCTATTCTCCAAAAAACTATCTATCTTTATCTTAAAAACATTTAATGAAGGAGCCTCTACTGTTTCACTGGGCAAGGAATTCCATAGATTCACAACCCTTTGGGTGAAGAAGTTCCTCCTAAACTAAGTCCTCAATCTACTTCCCCTTATTTTGAGGCTATGCCCCCTAGTTCTGCTTTCGCCCGCCATGGAAACAACCTGCCCGCATCTATCCTATCTATTCCCTTCATAATTTAAATGTTTCTATAAGATCAACCCTCATCCTTCTAAATTCCAACAAGTACAGTCCCAGTCTACTCAACCTCTCCTCGTAATCCAACCCCTTCAGCTCTGGGATTAACCTAGTGAATCTCCTCTGCACACCCTCCAGTGCCAGTACGTCCTTTCTCAAGTAAGGAGACCAAAACTGAACACAATACTCCAGGTGTGGCCTCACTAACACCTTATACAATTGCAGCAGAACCTCCCTAGTCTTAAACTCCATCCCTCTAGCAATGAAGGACAAAATTCCATTTGCCTTCTTAATCACCTGTTGCACCTGTAAACCAACTATTTGCAACTCATGCACTAGCACACCCAGGTCTCTCTGCACAGCAGCATGTTTTAATATTTTATCATTTAAATAATAATCCCTTTTGCTGTTATTCCTACAAAATGGATAACCTCACATTTGTCAACATTGTATTCCATCTGACAGACCCTAGCCCATTCACTTAGCCTGTCCAAATCCCTCTGCAGACTTCCAGTATCCTCTGCACTTTTTGCTTTACCACTCATCTTAGTGTCGTCTGCAAACTTGGACACATTGCCCTTGGTTCCCCAACTCCAAATCATCGATGTAAATTGTGAACAGTTGTGGGCCCAACACTGATCCCTGAGGGACACCACTAGCTACTGATTGCCAACCAGAGAAACACCCATTAATCCCCACTCTTTGCTTTCTATTAATTAACCAATCCTCTATCCATGCTACTACTTTCCCCTTAATGCCATGCATCTTTATCTTATGCAGGAACCTTTTGTGTGGCACCTTGTCAATGGTATTCTGGAAATCCAGATATACCACATCCATTGGCTCCCCGTTATCTACCGCACTGGTCATGTCCTCAAAAATTCCACTAAATTAGTTAGGCACGACCTGCCCTTTATGAACCCATGCTGCGTCTGCCCAATGGGACAATTTCCATCCAGATGCCTCGCTATTTCGTCCTTGATGATAGATTACAGCATCTTCCCTCCTACCGAAGTTAAGCTCACTGGCCTATAATTACCCGCTTTCTGCCTACCTCCTTTTTTAAACAGTGGTGTCACGTTTGCTAATTTCCGATCCGTGTATTAGTGTCTATGTGTGTGAGTGTGTGTATTAGTGACTGTATGTGTGTCTGTAAGTGTGTATTAGTGTATCTATGTGTCGGTGAGTGTGTGTATTAGTGTGCCTGTGTGTGTCTTTGGGTTTGTGCATTAGTGTCTGTGTGTGTTTGTGAGTTAGTGTCTGTCTGTGTCTTTGAGTGTGTGGATTACTATATGTGCGTGTGTGTGCGTGTGTATTAGTGTCTGTGTGTTGTGCGAGTGTGTGTGTTTAGTGCATCTGCGTGCCAGTGAGTGAGTGTATTAGTGTCGGTGTGTGAGTGGTGTATTAGTGTCTGTGTGTGTGTGTATTAGTGTCTGTGTGTGAGTGTATTAGTGTCTGTGTGTGAGTGGTGTATTAGTGTTTCTGCGTGTCTGTGTGAATGTGTGCATTAGTGTATGTGTGTCTGTGTGTGAGTGGTGTATTTGTGTCTCTGTGTGTCTGTGTGTGTGTATTAGTGACTGTTTGTGTGTGTGTGTGCATTCTTGCCTGTGTTTGTGTGAGTGTGTGTATTAGTGTACCTGCATGTCAGTGTGTGTGTGTATTAGTGTCTGTGTGTGAGTAGTTGTATTAGTTTCTCTGTGTGTCTGTGTCTGTGTATTAGTGTCTGTGTGTGTGTCTTTGAGTTTGTGCATTAATGTCTGTGTGTGTCTGTGTGTGTGTATTAGTGTCTGTGTGTGTGAGTGTGTGTATTAGTGTCTGAGTTGTGTGAGTGCGTTTATTAGTGTCTCTGTGTGTATCTGAGACTGGGTAGATTAATGTCGCTGTGTGTCAGTGAGTGTCTGACTTAGTGTCTGGGGGAGTGTGTGAATATTCGTGTCTCTGCGTGACTGTGAGTGTGTGTGTCAGTGTCTCTGTGTTTTAGTGTCTCTGTGTATATAAGTGTGTATATTAGTGTCTCTATGTGTCAGTCAGTGTGTGTATTAGTGTCTCTGTATGTCTGTGAGTGTGTGCATTAGTGTGTGTGTGTGTGATTGTGTGTATTAGTGTCCCTGTGTGTTTCAACTTATCTATAAATGTATCTGTGTATGTCTGTGTGTGTGAGTTTTGTGTCTCTGGGTCTGTAAGTGTGTACATTAGTGTCTCTGTGTGTCAGTGAGTGTGTGAATTAGTGTCTCTGGGTGTCTGTGAGTGTGTGTATTAGTGTTTGTGTGTGACTGTGAGTGTATGTATTAGTGCGCCTGTGTGTGTGAGTGTGTGTATTAGTGTCTGTGAGTGTGTGTATTAAGGTATCTGTGAGCCTGTGAGTGTGTATTAGTGCCTGTGGGTGAGGATGTGTATTATTGTGCCTGTGTCTCTGAGTGTGTATATTACTGTCTCTATGTGTCAGTGAGTGTGTGTATTAGTGTCTGTGTGTGCATGTGGATTAGTGTCTATGTGTGTCTGTGAGTGTGTGCATTAGTGCTTGTGTGTGAGAGTGTGTGTATTAGTGTGCGTGTGTGTGTCTCTGCGTGTCTGTTTGTGTTTGTATTAGTGTGTGTGTGTGTGTCTGAGTATGTATTAGTGTATCTGCTTGTCAGTGAATGTGTGTATTAGTGCCTCTGTGTGTCGTTGAGTGTGTGTATTAGTGTCTGTGTATGTCTGTGTGTGTGCATTAGTGTATCTGTGTGTGGCTGTGTGTGTTTATGAGTTTGTGTATTCGTGCCTCTGCCTTTGTGTGTGTGTATTACTGGCTGTGTGTGTGAGTGTGGGTATTAATGTCTGTGTTTGTGTCTGTGAGTGTGTGTATTATTGTCTCTGTGTGAGTGTGTGTGTATTTGTGTCTCTTAGTGTCTGTGAGTGTGAATTAGTGTCCCTGTGTGTGTCTGTTTTGTGTGAGTGTGTGTATTAGTGTTTGTGTGTGTGAGTGTGCGTATTGCTGTCTGTGTGTTTGACTGTGAGTGTGTGCATTAGTGTATCTGTGTGTGTGTATCAGTGTCTGTGTGTGTATTAGAGTCTCTGTTTAGGTCTGTGAGTGTATGTGTATTAGTGTATCTGTGTGAGATTGTGCGCATTGGTGTCTTTGTGTGTGTGAGTGAGTGTGTGTATTAGGGTATATCTGTGTGCCTGTGTGTGTGTATTTGTGTTTGCGTGTGTGACTGTGTGTGTGTGTGTATTACTGTCTCTGTGTGAGTGTGTATGTGTGTCCCTGTGTGTGTCTGTGAGTGTGTGTTACTGTCTGTGTGTGTGTGTGCATTAGTGTTTGTGTGTATTACTGTGTATGGGTGTGTGCCTGTGAGTATGTATTAGTGTATCTGCGTGTCAGTATGTGTGTGTATTAGTCTATCTACAGGTCGGCGCAACATCGAGGGCTGAAGGGCCTGTACTGTGCTGTAATGTTCTATGTTCTATGTTCTATCTGTGTGTCTGAGAGTGTGTGTATTTGTGTGTGTGAGTGAATGTGTGTATTAGAGTCTTTGTGTGCGGCTGTGAGTGTGTCTATTAGTTTCTCTGTGTGTGTATTCGTGTCTCTGTGTGTCTGTGTGTGTATGTATTAATGTCTGTGTGAGTCAGTGATAGTGTGTATTAGTGTATCTGTGTGTGAGTGTGTGTATTAGTGTAGCAGTCTGTCTGTGAGTGTGTATTAGTGTCTGTGTGTGAGTATGTGTATTATTGTCTGTGCCTGTGAGTGTGTTTATCAGTGTCTGTGTGTGTATTAGTGTCAGTGTGTGTCTGTGAGTGTGTATATTTCTTTCTCTATGTGTCTGTGTGTGTGTATTATTGTCTCTGTGTGTCAGTGAGTGTGTGTATTAGTGTATCTGTGTGTCTTTGAGTGTGTGTATTAGTGTCTCTGTTTCTGTGAGTGTTTGTATTAGTGTATCAGTGTCAATGAGTGTGTGTATTTGTGTCTGTTGTGTGAGTGTGTGCATTAGTGTGTTTGTGAGTGTGTATTAGTGACTCTGTGCCTGAGTATATTACTGCCTCTGTGTGTGTGCGAGTGTTAGTGTCTGTGTGAGCGTGAGTGTATTACTGTCTCTGTATGTGTGTGTGTGAGAGTGAGTGTATTACTGTCTCTGTATGTGAGTGCGTTAGTGTCTGTGTGAGTGTATTAGTGTCTCTGTTTGTGTGTGTCAGTGTGTGTGAGTGTATTACTGTCTCTGTATGAGTGTGTGTGAGTGTGTAGTGTCTGTGTGTGTGTGAGTGTATTACTGTCTCTGTATATGTGTGTGAGTGTGTTAGTCTCTGTGTGAGTGCATTACTGTCTCTGTCTGTGCGTGTGTGAGTGTATTGCTGTGTGTGTGTGTGTGTTAGTACCTGTGTGAGTTTGAGTGTATTACTGTATCTGTCTGTGTGTGTGTGAGTGTATTACTGTCTGTGTGTGTGAGTGTGTTAGTGTCTGTGTGAGTGTGCGAGTGTATTACTGTCTCTGTATGTGAGTGCATGCGTGTGTTAGTCTGTGTGAGTGTGTGGATTACTGACTCTGTATGTGTGAGTGTGAGTGTATTACTGTCTCTGTATGTGTGTGTGAGTGTATTACTGTCTCTGTATGTGTGTGTGTGTTAGTGTCTGTGTGTGTGTGAGTGTATTACTGTCTCTGTATGTGTGTGTGTGAGTGTGTGTCAGTGTCTGTGAGTGTGTGTGTATTACTGTCTGTGTGTGTGCGTGTGTGAGTGTGTTACTGTATGTGTTTTCGTGTCTGTGTGAGTGTGAATGCATAACTGCCTCTGCCCGTGTGTGTGTGTGTGAGAGTGTATTACTGTATGTGTGTCGGTGTGTCTGTTAGTGTCTGTGTGAGGGTATTACAGCCTCTGTATGTGTGTGTGTATTACTGTCTCTGTATGTGTGTTTGTAAGTGTGTCAGTGTCTGTGTGAGTGTATTACTGTCTCTGTATGTGTGTGTGAGTGTGTGTCAGTGTCTGTGTGTGTGAGTGTATTACTATCTGTGTGTGTGTGTGTGAGTGTATTACTGTATGCGTGTGTGTGTGTGTTAGTGTCTGTGTGAGTGTGAGTGTATTACTGTATCTGTATGTGTGTGTGTGTTAGTGTCTGTGTGAGTGTGAGTGCATTACTGTCTCTGTGTGTGTATACGTGTATTACTGTATGTGTGTGTGTGACTGTGTGTGTGTGAATGTAATACTGTCTATGTATGGGTGTGTGAGCGTGTTAGTGTCTGTGAGTGTATTACTGTCCCTGTGTGTGTGTGGGAGTGTGTTACTGTATGTGTGTGTGAGTGTGTGTTAGTCTGTGTGTGTATGCGAGGGGTAATAGATATAGGACAGAGGTCAGAGGTAGGTTCTTTACGCAAAGAGTGGTGAGGCCGTGGAATGCCCCACCTGCAATCGGAGTGAACTCGCCAACATTGAGGGCATTTAAAAGTTTATTGGATAACCATATGGACGATAATGGCATAGTGTAGGTTAGATGTCTTTTGTTTTTTGATTTCCCATGTCGGTGCAACATCGTGGGCCGTAGGGCCTGTACTGCACTGTATCGTTCTATGTTTTATGTTCTATGTGTGTGGGTGTGTTAGTGTGTGTGTGTGTTAGTGTGTGTGTGTGTGAGTGTGTTAGTGTGTGTGTGTGTGTGAGTGTGTTACTGTCTCTGTATGTGTGTGAGTTTGTTAGTCAAATGAAATAAAATGAAAATCGCTTATTGTCACAAGTAGGCTTCAAATGAAGTTACTGTGAAAAGCCCCTAGTCGCCACATTCCGGCGCCTGTTCGGGGAGGCTGGTACGGGAGGTGTCTGTGTGTGTGAGAGTATTACTGTCTGTGTGTGTGTGTGAGTGTTACTGTCTCTGTGTGTGTGTGTGAGTGTGTTAGTGTCTGTGTGAGTGTATTACTGTCTGTGTGTGAGTGTGTTAGTGGGTGTGTGAGTGTTTTAGTGTGTGTGTGAGTGTGTTGGTGTCTGTGTGTGTGTTTGTGTTAGTGTCTATGATTCTGTGAGTGCGTTACTGTCTGTGTGTGTGTGAGAGTGCGTTAGTGTCTGTGTGTGTGTATCACTGTCTGTGTGTGAGTGTGTTAGTGTCTGTGTGTGTGTTAGTGTCTGTGTTTGTGTGAGTGTGTTAGTGTCTGTGTGTGTGTACTACTGTCTGTGGGTTAGTGTGTGTGTGTTAGTGTGTGTCTGTGTGTGTGTGTTAGTGCCTGTGTGTGTGTATTACTGTCTGTGTGTGTTAGTGAGTGTGTTACTGTCTGTGTGTGTGTGAGAGTGCGTTAGTGGCTGTGTGTGTGTATTACTGTCTGTGTGTGAGTGTGTTAGTGAGTGTGTTAGTGTCTGTGTGTGTGTGTTACTGTCTCTGTGTGTGTGAGTGTGTTAGTGACTGTGTGTGTGTGAGTGTCTGTGTGAGTGTGGAAGTGTATGTGTGTGTGTGTACTACTGTCTGTGGGTTAGTGTGTGTGTGTTAGTGTGTGTCTGTGTGTGTGTGTTAGTGCCTGTGTGTGTGTATTACTGTCTGTGTGTGTTAGTGAGTGTGAGTGTGTTAGTGTGTGTGTGTGTGTTACTGTCTGTGTGTGTGTGTTACTGTCCGTGTGTGTGTGAGTGTGTGTTACTGTCTGTGTGTGTGTGTGTGAGTGTGTTACTGTCTGTGTGTGTGTGTGTGTGTGTGAGTATGTGTATTTGTATATATTTATTTCACTTCCTCAACACCACGCCGACCATACTTGTGATGTCTTTCCCAGGCTGATGTATAATTTCATTGTGTATTTCCCTTCCTCACAGTGAACCTCATCACAATTGTGGTCCTGAAGAGAAGAAACTGTGGGCTGGCCAAATGTGTGACTTGTTACCTGTTGGCCATGGCAGTGGGGGATCTCCTGGTCGTTATTCTCGACCTGATATTCAGACACATTCCCATTGTTTTTAGGGAACAGTTTTATTTCCTGCGGTCCATCCCCGTGTGTAATATCCACGCCGCCCTGCTTTATGCAGCCACTGACTGTTCTGTCTGGTTCACCGTCACTTTCACCTTTGATCGATTTGTGGCCATTTGTTGCCCGAGGCTGAAAAGTAAATATTGCAGCGAGAAAGCGGCGGCTGTGGTTCTGGGAACAGTGGCTGTGCTGAGCTGTCTGAAGGACATTTCCTGGGGGGTGATGATGTCCGGTCGGTATCAGCTGGGGAACCTCCCCTGGTTTTGTGATGTCACAATGGATGTTCTGTTGTCTCCGGTCTGGGGACCAATCGAGTTGCTCCACCACATTCTAACCCCGGGTGTTCCATTCGCCCTGATTCTGCTGCTCAATGTTCTCACCGTCAGACACATTGTCCTGAGCAGCAGGGCCCGCAGGAGACTCCGGGCTCACAGCAGTGGGCACAGTGCCAGAGACCCAGAGATGGAGAGTCGCAGCAAATCCATCATGTTACTCTTCGTTATCTCTGCCAACTTCATCCTGTTATGGTCAACGTACATGGTTTATTCTATATGGAACCGGATGTACAATCTGGGGAATATGTCTATATGGTTAGATGATTATGTTCTGGAATTGGGCTTCATGCTGCAGCTCCTGAGTTGCTGCACAAACACTGCGATTTACGCCGTGACGCAGACTCAGTTCAGGCAGCAGTTGAAAAATGTGCTGAAAGTTACCTTTAGTTCAATTCTTCAATTTATTAAATCCTGAGAGGAAACCCCACCCACACGGCATCTCTCTCCTCGCACTGCCGGTAAAACTGACCCTCCCCAGGCAGCCTCACCCTGAATTACCATTCTGCATTCCCAGGACTATCGTGGGTGGGTGTGACTCCCCCCATTGTCGATCAGCTGGGTGTGTCCTTCCCCGCATTGCCGATCAGCTGTGTGTGTCCTTCCCCCCATTGCCGATCAGCTGGGTCTGTCCTTCCCCCCATTGCCGATCAGCTGGGTGTGTGCTTCCCCACATTGCCGATCAGCTGGGTGTGTGCTTCCCCCCATTGCCGATCAGCTGGGTGTGTGCTTCCCCCCATTGCCGATCAGCTGGGTCTGTCCTTCCCCGCATTGCTGATCAGCTGGGTGTGTGCTTCCCCCATTGCCGATCAGCTGGGTGTTTCCTTCGCCGCATTGCCGATCAGCTGGGTGTGTCCTTCCCCCATTGCCGATCAGCTGGGTGTGTGCTTTTCCCCATTGCCGATCAGCTGGGTGTGTGCTTCCCCCCATTGCCGATCAGCTGGGTGTGTGCTTTCCCCCATTACCGATCAGCTGGGTATGTGCCCCCACCATGGCCGATCAGCTCGGTGTGTGACTCTCCCAATGCCGATCAGCTGGGTGTGTGCTTCCCCGCATTGCCGATCAGCTGGGTGTGTGTGACTCCCCGCATTGCCGATCAGCTGGGTGGGTGCCTCACACCTAAACACAGTCTGTGCAGCAGAATGTGCCCCAGATAGAGACAGAGACTGAGACACAGACAGACACAGAGACACAGACAGAGGTACAGGGAGACACAGACAGAAACAGGGACACAGACAGAGACACAGACAGAGACATAGACACAGACTGAGGCAGAGACAGAGACACAGACAGAGACACAGACAGATACACAGACAGACACAGAGACACAGACAGAGGGACAGGGAGACACAGACAGAAACAGGGACACATACAGAGACACAGGCAGAGACATAGACTCAGACTGAGGCAGAGACAGAGACACAGACAGAGACACAGACAGAGACATAGACAGAGACATAGACACAGACAGAGGCAGAGACATAGACACAGACAGAGACACAGATAGAGACAAAAACACAGAAACAGACAGAGACAGAGGCAGTGACACAGACAGAGACACAGACAGAGGTACAGAGAGACACAGACACAGACACAGACAGACACAGAGACACAGACAGAGGTACAGAGAGACACAGACAGAGACACAGACAGACACAGAGACACAGACAGAGGTACAGGGAGACACAGACGGAGACAGGGGCACAGACAGAGACACGGACACAGACAGAGGCAGAGACAGAGACACAGACAGAGGCAGAGGCAGAGACACAGACAGAGACACAGACAGAGACAAACACACAGAAACAGACAGAGACAGAGGCAGTGACACAGACAGAGATACAGAAACAGACAGAGACAAAGAAACAGACTGAGACAGAGGCAGTGACACAGGCAGAGACACAGACAGAGATACAGAGACAGACACAGACAGAGACAAACACACAGAAACAGACAGAGACAGAGGCAGTGACACAGACAGAGACACAGACAGAGGTCCAGAGAGACACAGACACAGACAGAGGCAGAGACACAGACACAGACAGAGACAGAGGCAGTGACACAGACACAGACAGAGACAGAGGCAGTGACACAGACAGAGACACAGACAGAGATACAGAGACAGACACAGACACAGACAGAGGCATAGACGCAGATAGAGACACAAACACAGAAACAGACAGAAACAGAGACACAGACAGAGACAGAGGCAATGACACAGACAGAGACACAGACAGAGATACAGAGACAGACACGGACAGAGAAAGAGACACTGCCAGAGGCACAGACAGAAACACAACAGAGATACAGATAGAGACACAGATAGAGACACAGATCGAGACACAGGGAGAGACACAGACACAGCCTCAACAGGGACACAGACACAGAGAGATACAGACACAGACACACACACACAGACACAGAGACACAGACACAGAGAGATACAGACACAGACACAGAGAGATACAGACACAGACACACAGACAGAGACACAGAGACACAGACACAGAGAGATACAGACACAGACACAGACAGAGACACAGACAGAGACGGAGACACAGAGATAAATACAGACCGACACAGAGGCACAGACAGAGACACAGGCAGAGATTTACCGTTCTGCATTACCAGGAGAGACTGTCGGTGGGTGGGTGTGACTCACCCATGGCCGATCAGCTGGGTCAGTGTGACTCCCCCATGGCCGATCAGCCGGGTCAGTGTGAATCCCCTTTGGCAGATCAACTGGGTCAGTGTGACTCCCCCATGGCCGATCAGCTGGGTCTGTGTGACTCCCCCATGGCCGATCAACTGGGTCAGTGTGACTCCCCCATGGCCGATCAGCTGGGTCAGTGTGACTCCCCCATGGCCGATCAACTGGGTCAGTGTGACTCTCCCATGGCCGATCAGCTGGGTCAGTGTGACTCCCCCATGGCCGATCAACTGGGTCAGTGTGACTCTCCCATGGCCGATCAACTGGGTCAGTGTGACTATCCCATGGCCGATCAGCTGGGTCAGTGTGACTCCCCTTTGGCCGATCAGCTGGGTCAGTGTGACTCCCCCATGGCCGATCAACTGGGTCAGTGTGACACCCCATGGCCGATCAGCTGGGTGTGTGCTTCCCCCCATTGCCGATCAGCTGGGTGTGTGTGATTCACCCATTGCCGATCAGCTGGGTGTGTGCTTCACCCCATTGCCGATCAGCTGGGTGTGTGCTTCCCCGCATTGCCGATCAGCTGGGAGTGTGCTTCCCCCTATTGCCGGTCAGCTGGGTGTGTGCTTCCCCCCATTGCCGATCAGCTGGGTGTGTCCTTCCCCTCATTGCCGATCAGCTGGGTGTGTGCTTCCCCCCCATTGCCGATCAGCTGGGTGTGTGCTTCACCCCATTGCCGATCAGCTGGGTCTGTCCTTCCCCGCATTGCCGATCAGCTGGGTGTGTGACTCCCCCCATTGCCGATCAGCTGGGTGTGTCCTTCCCCCCATTGCCGATCAGCTGGGTGTGTGCTTCCCCCCATTGCCGATCAGCTGGGTGTGTCCTTCCCCCATTGCCGATCAGCTGGGTGTGTCCTTCCCCCATTGCCGATCAGCTGGGTGTGTCCTTCCCCCCATTGCCTATGAGCTGGGTCTGTCCTTCCCCCCATTGCCGATCAGCTGGGTGTGTGCTTCCCCCCATTGCCGATCAGCTGGGTCTGTCCTTCCCCCCATTGCCGATCAGCTGGGTCTGTCCTTCCCCCCATTGCCGATCAGCTGGGTGTGTGCTTCCCCCCATTGCCGATCAGCTGGGCGTGTGCTTCCCCCAATTGCCGATCTGCTGGGTCTGTCCTTCCCGCCATTGCCGATCAGCTGGGTCTGTCCTTCCCCCCATTGCCGATCAGCTGGGTGTGTCCTTCCCCCCCATTGCCGATCAGCTGGGAGTGTGCTTCCCCCCATTGCCGATCAGCTGGGTCTGTCCTTCCCCCCATTGCCGATCAGCTGGGTCTGTCCATCCCCCCATTGCCGATCAGCTGGGTGTGTGTTTCCCCCCATTGCCAATCAGCTGGGTGTGTGTTTCCCCCCATTGCCGATCAGCTGGGTGTGTGCTTCCCCCCATTGCTGATCAGCTGGGAGTGTGCTTCCCCCCATTGCCGATCAGCTGGGTCTGTCCTTCCCGCATTGCCGATCAGCTGGGTGTGTGCTTCCCCGCATTGCCGATCAGCTGGGTGTGAGCTTCCCCCCATTGCCGATCATCAGCTGGGTGTGTCCTTCCCCCAATTGCCGATCAGCTGGGTGTGTGCTTCCCCCCATTGCCGATCAGCTGGGTGTGTGCTTCCCCACATTGCCGATCAGCTGGGAGTGTGCTTCCCCCCATTGCCGATCAGCTGGGTCTGTCCTTCCCCCCATTGCCGATCAGCTGGGTGTGTGCTTCCCCACATTGCCGATCAGCTGGGTGTGTCCTTCCCCCCATTGCCGATCAGCTGGGTCTGTCCTCCCCCCATTGCCGATCAGCTGGGTGTGTGCTTCCCCGCATTGCCGATCAGCTGGGTGTGAGCTTCCCCCCATTGCCGATCATCAGCTGGGTGTGTCCTTCCCCCAATTGCCGATCAGCTGGGTGTGTGACTCCCCCCATTGCCGATCAGCTGGGTGTGTCCTTCCCCCTATTGCCGATCAGCTGGGTGTGTGCTTTCCCCCATTGCCGATCAGCTGGGTGTGTCCTTCCCCCATTGCCGATCAGCTGGGTGTGTCCTTCCCCCATTGCCGATCAGCTGGGTGTGTCCTTCCCCCCATTGCCGATCAGCTGGGTCTGTCCTTCCCCCCATTGCCGATCAGCTGGGTGTGTGCTTCCCCCCATTGCCGATCAGCTGGGTCTGTCCTTCCCCCCATTGCCGATCAGCTGGGTCTGTCCTTCCCCCCATTGCCGATCAGCTGGGTGTGTGCTTCCCCCCATTGCCGATCAGCTGGGTGTGTCCTTCCCCCATTGCCGATCAGCTGGGTGTGTCCTTCCCCCATTGCCGATCAGCTGGGTGTGTCCTTCCCCCCATTGCCTATGAGCTGGGTCTGTCCTTCCCCCCATTGCCGATCAGCTGGGTGTGTGCTTCCCCCCATTGCCGATCAGCTGGGTCTGTCCTTCCCCCCATTGCCGATCAGCTGGGTCTGTCCTTCCCCCCATTGCCGATCAGCTGGGTGTGTGCTTCCCCCCATTGCCGATCAGCTGGGCGTGTGCTTCCCCCAATTGCCGATCAGCTGGGTCTGTCCTTCCCGCCATTGCCGATCAGCTGGGTCTGTCCTTCCCCCCATTGCCGATCAGCTGGGTGTGTCCTTCCCCCCCATTGCCGATCAGCTGGGAGTGTGCTTCCCCCCATTGCCGATCAGCTGGGTCTGTCCTTCCCCCCATTGCCGATCAGCTGGGTCTGTCCATCCCCCCATTGCCGATCAGCTGGGTGTGTGTTTCCCCCCATTGCCAATCAGCTGGGTGTGTGTTTCCCCCCATTGCCGATCAGCTGGGTGTGTGCTTCCCCCCATTGCTGATCAGCTGGGAGTGTGCTTCCCCCCATTGCCGATCAGCTGGGTCTGTCCTTCCCGCATTGCCGATCAGCTGGGTGTGTGCTTCCCCGCATTGCCGATCAGCTGGGTGTGAGCTTCCCCCCATTGCCGATCATCAGCTGGGTGTGTCCTTCCCCCAATTGCCGATCAGCTGGGTGTGTGCTTCCCCCCATTGCCGATCAGCTGGGTGTGTGCTTCCCCACATTGCCGATCAGCTGTGTGTGTCCTTCCCCCAATTACAAATCAGCTGGGTGTGTGCTTCCCCCCATTGCCGATCAGCTGGGTGTGTGCTTCCCCACATTGCCGATCAGCTGGGTGTGTCCTTCCCCCCATTGCCGATCAGCTGGGTCTGTCCTCCCCCCCATTGCCGATCAGCTGGGTGTGTGCTTCCCCCCATTGCCAATCAGCTGGGTGTGTCCTTCCCCCACTTGCCGATCAGCTGGGTGTGTGCTTCCCCCCATTGCCGATCAGCTGCGTGTCTGCTTCCCCACATTGCCGATCAGCTGTGTGTGTCCTTCCCCCCATTGCCGATCAGCTGGGTGTGTGCTACCCCCCTTTGCCGATCAGCTGGGTGTGTGCTTCCCCGCATTGCCGATCAGCTGGGAGTGTGCTTCCCCCCATTGCCGATCAGCTGGGTGTGTGCTTCCACCCATTGCCGATCAGCTGGGTGTGTGCTTCCCCCCATTGCCGATCAGCTGGGTGTGTGCTTCCTCCCATTGCCGATCAGCTGGGTGTGTGCTTCCCCGCATTGCCGATCAGCTGGGAGTGTGCATCCCCCCATTGCCGATCAGCTGGGTGTGTGCTTCCCCCCATTGCCGATCAGCTGGGTGTGTCCTTCCCCTCATTGCCGATCAGCTGGGTGTGTGCTTCCCCCCATTGCCGATCAGCTGGGTGTGTGCTTCACCCCATTGCCGATCAGCTGGGTGTGTCCTTCCCTGCATTGCCGATCAGCTGGGTGTGTGACTCCCCCCATTGCCGATCAGCTGGGTGTGTCCTTCCCCCTATTGCCGATCAGCTGGGTGTGTGCTTTCCCCCATTGCCGATCAGCTGGGTGTGTCCTTCCCCCATTGCCGATCAGCTGGGTGTGTCCTTCCCCCATTGCCGATCAGCTGGGTGTGTCCTTCCCCCCATTGCCGATCAGCTGGGTCTGTCCTTCCCCCCATTGCCGATCAGCTGGGTGTGTGCTTCCCCCCATTGCCGATCAGCTGGGTCTGTCCTTCCCCCCATTGCCGATCAGCTGGGTCTGTCCTTCCCCCCATTGCCGATCAGCTGGGTGTGTGCTTCCCCCCATTGCCGATCAGCTGGGTGTGTGCTTTCCCCCATTGCCAATCAGCTGGGTGTGTCCTTCCCCTCATTGCCGATCAGCTGGGTGAGTGCTTCCCCCCATTGCCGATCAGCTGGGTGTGTGCTTCACCCCATTGCCGATCAGCTGGGTCTGTCCTTCCCCGCATTGCCGATCAGCTGGGTGTGTGACTCCCCCCATTGCCGATCAGCTGGGTGAGTCCTTCCCCCCATTGCCGATCAGCTGGGTGTGTGCTTCCCCCCATTGCCGATCAGCTGGGTGTGTCCTTCCCCCATTGCCGATCAGCTGGGTGTGTCCTTCCCCCATTGTCGATCAGCTGGGTGTGTCCTTCCCCCCATTGCCGATCAGCTGAGTCTGTCCTTCCCCCCATTGCCGATCAGCTGGGTATGTGCTTCCCCGCCATTGCCGATCAGCTGGGTCTGTCCTTCCCCCCATTGCCGATCAGCTGGGTCTGTCCTTCCCCCCATTGCCGATTAGCTGGGTGTGTGCTTCCCCCCATTGCCGATCAGCTGGGCGTGTGCTTCCCCCAATTGCCGATCAGCTGGCTGTGTCCTTCCCCCCATTGCCGATCAGCTGGGTCTGTCCTTCCCCCCATTGCCGATCAGCTGGGTCTGTCCTTCCCCCCATTGCCGATCAGCTGGGTGTGTCCTTCCCCCCCATTGCCGATCAGCTGGGAGTGTGCTTCCCCCCATTGCCGATCAGCTGGGTCTGTCCTTCCCCCCATTGCCGATCAGCTGGGTCTGTCCTTTCCCCCATTGCCGATCAGCTGGGTGTGTGTTCCCCCCATTGCCCATCAGCTGGGTGTGTGTTTCCCCCCATTGCCGATCCGCTGGATGTGTGCTTCCCCCCATTGCTGATCAGCTGGGAGTGTGCTTCCCCCCATTGCCGATCAGCTGGGTCTGTCCTTCCCGCATTGCCGATCAGCTGGTTGTGTGCTTCTCCGCATTGCCGATCAGCTGGGTGTGTGCTTCCCCCCATTGCCGATCAGCTGGGTGTGTCCTTCCCCCAATTGCCGAACAGCTGGGTGTGTGCTTCCCCCCATTGCCGATCAGCTGGGTGTGTGCTTCCCCACATTGCCGATCAGCTGGGTGTGTCCTTCCCCCAATTGCCGATCAGCTGGGTGTGTGCTTCCCCCCATTGCCGATCAGCTGGGTGTGTGCTTCCCCACATTGCCGATCAGCTGGGTGTGTCCTTCCCCCCATTGCCGATCAGCTGGGTCTGTCCTTCCCCCCATTGCCGATCAGCTGGGTGTGTGCTTCCCCCCATTGCCGATCAGCTGGGTGTGTCCTTCCCCCAATTGCCGATCAGCTGGGTGTGTGCTTCCCCCCATTGCCGATCAGCTGGGTGTGTGCTTCCCCACATTGCCGACCAGCTGGGTGTGTCCTTCCCCCATTGCAGATCAGCTGGGTGTGTGCTACCCCCCATTGCCGATCAGCTGGGTGTGTGCTTCCCCGCATTGCCGATCAGCTGGGAGTGTGCTTCCCCCCATTGCCGATCAGCTGGGTGTGTGCTTCCCCCCATTGCCGATCAGCTGGGTGTGTGCTTCCCCCCATTGTCGATCAGCTGGGTGTGTGCTTCCCCCCATTGCCGATCAGCTGGGTGTGTGCTTCCCCGCATTGCCGATCAGCTGGGAGTGTGCTTCCCCCCATTGCCGATCAGCTGGGTGTGTGCTTCCCCCCATTGCCGATCAGCTGGGTGTGTCCTTCCCCTCATTGCCGATCAGCTGGGTGTGTGCTTCCCCCCATTGCCGATCAGCTGGGTGTGTGCTTCACCCCATTGCCGATCAGCTGGGTCTGTCCTTCCCCGCATTGCCGATCAGCTGGGTGTGTGACTCCCCCCATTGCCGATCAGCTGTGTGTGTGCTTCCCCCCATTGCCGATCAGCTGGGTGTGTGCTTCCCCCCATTGCCGATCATTGGGCGTGTGCTTCCCCCAATTGCCGATCAGCTGGGTGTGTGCTTCCCCCATTGCCGATCAGCTGGGTGTGTGCTTCCCCACATTGCCGACCAGCTGGGTGTGTCCTTCCCCCCATTGCCGATCAGCTGGGTGTGTGCTACCCCCCATTGCCGATCAGCTGGGTGTGTGCTTCCCCGCATTGCCGATCAGCTGGGAGTGTGCTTCCCCCCATTGCCGATCAGCTGGGTGTGTGCTTCCCCCCATTGCCGATCAGCTGGGTGTGTGCTTCCCCCCATTGCCGATCAGCTGGTTGTGTGCTTCCCCCCATTGCCGATCAGCTGGGTGTGTGCTTCCCCGCATTGCCGATCAGCTGGGAGTGTGCTTCCCCCCATTGCCGATCAGCTGGGTGTGTGCTTCCCCCCATTGCCGATCAGCTGGGTGTGTCCTTCCCCTCATTGCCGCTCAGCTGGGTGTGTGCTTCCCCCCATTGCCGATCAGCTGGCTGTGTGCTTCACCCCATTGCCGATCAGCTGGGTCTGTCCTTCCCCGCATTGCCGATCAGCTGGGTGTGTGACTCCCCCCATTGCCGATCAGCTAGGTGTGTCCTTCCCCCCATTGCCGATCAGCTGGGTGTGTGCTTCCCCCCATTGCCGATCAGCTGGGTGTGTGCTTCCCCCCATTGCCGATCAGCTGGGCGTGTGCTTCCCCCAATTGCCGATCAGCTGGCTGTGTCCTTCCCCCCATTGCCGATCAGCTGGGTCTGTCTTTCCCCCCATTGCCGATCAGCTGGGTCTGTCCTTCCCCCCATTGCCGATCAGCTGGGTGTGTCCTTCCCCCCCATTGCCGATCAGCTGGGAGTGTGCTTCCCCCCATTGCCGATCAGCTGGGTCTGTCCTTCCCCCCATTGCCGATCAGCTGGGTCTGTCCTTCCCCCCATTGCCGATCAGCTGGGTGTGTGTTTCCCCCCATTGCCAATCAGCGGGTTGTGTGTTTCCCCCCATTGCCGATCAGCTGGGTGTGTGCTTCCCCCCATTGCTGATCAGCTGGGAGTGTGCTTCCCCCCATTGCCGATCAGCTGGGTCTGTCCTTCCCCCATTGCCGATCAGCTGGGTGTCTGCCTCCCCCCATTGCCGATCAGCTGGGTGTGTCCTTCCCCCAATTGCTGATCAGCTGGGTGTGTGCTTCCCCCCATTGCCGATCAGCTGGGTGTGTGCTTCACCACATTGCCGACCAGCTGGGTGTGTCCTTCCCCCCATTGCCGATCAGCTGGGTGTGTGCTAGCCCCATTGCCGATCAGCTGGGTGTGTGCTTCCCCGCATTGCCGATCAGCTGGGAGTGTGCTTCCCCCCATTGCCGATCAGCTGGGTGTGTGCTTCCCCCCATTGCCGATCAGCTGGGTGTGTGCTTCCCCCCATTGCCGATTAGCTGGGTGTGTGCTTCCCCCCATTGCCGATCAGCTGGGTGTGTGCTTCCCCGCATTGCCGATCAGCTGGGAGTGTGCTTCCCCCCATTGCCGATCAGCTGGGTGTGTGCTTCACCCCATTGCCGATCAGCTGGGTGTGTCCTTCCCCTCATTGCCGATTAGCTGGGTGTGTGCTTCCCCCCATTGCCGATCAGCTGGGTGTGTGCTTCACCCCATTGCCGATCAGCTGGGTCTGTCCTTCCCCGCATTGCCGATCAGCTGGGTGTGTGACTCCCCCCATTGCCGATCAGCTGGGTGTGTCCTTCCCCCCATTGCCGATCAGCTGGGTGTGTGCTTCCCCCATTGCCGATCAGCTGGGTGTGTCCTTCCCCCATTGCCGATCAGCTGGGTGTGTCCTTCCCCCATTGCCGGTCAGCTGTGTGTGTCCTTCCCCCCATTGCCGATCAGCTGGGTCTGTCCTTCCCCCCATTGCCGATAAGCTGGGTGTGTGCTTCCCCCCATTGCCGATCAGCTGGGTCTGTCCTTCCCCCCATTGCCGATCAGCTGGGTCTGTCCTTCCCCCCATTGCCGATCAGCTGGGTGCGTGCTTCCCCCCATTGCCGATCAGCTGGGCGTGTGCATCTCCCCATTGCCGATCAGCTGGGTGTGTCCTTCCCCACATTGCCGATCAGCTGGGTGTGTGCTTCCCCCCATTGCCGATCAGCTGGGAGTGTCCTTCCCCGCATTGCCGATCAGCTGGGTGTGTGCTTCCCCGCATTGCCGATCAGCTGGGTCTGTCCTTCCCCCCATTGCCGATCAGCTGGGCGTGTCCTACCCCCCATTGCCGATCAGCTGGGCCTGTCCTTCCCCCATTGCCGATCAGCTGGATGTGTGCTTCCCCACATTGCCGATCAGCTGGGAGTGTGCTTCCCCGCATTGCCGATCAGCTGGGTGTGTGCATCCCCCCATTGCCGATCAGCTGGGTGTGTGTTTCCCCCCATTGTCGATCAGCTGGGTGTGTGCTTCCCCCCATTGCCGATCAGCTGAGTATGTGCCTCCCTCCATTGCCGATCAGCGGGAAGTGTGCTTCCCCGCATTGCCGATCAGCTGGGTGTGTGCTTCCGCCCATTGCCGATCAGCTGGGTGTGTGCTTCCCCCCATTGCCGATCAGCTGGGTGTGTGCTTTCCCCCATTGCCGATCAGCTGGGTGTGTGCTTCCCACCAATGCCGATCAGCTTGGTATGTCCTTCCCCCCATTGCCGATCAGCTGGGTGTGTGCTTCCCACCAATGCCGATCAGCTGGGTATGTCCTTCCCCCCACATTGCCGATCAGCTGGGTGGGTGCTTCCCTCCATTGCCGATCAGCTGGGTCTGTCCTTCCCCGCATTGCCGATCAGCTGGGTGTGTGCTTCCCCCCATTGTCGATCAGCTGGGTGTGTGCTGCCCCGCATTGCCGATCAGCTGGGTGTGTCCTTCCCCCCATTGTCGATCAGCTGGGTGTGTGCTTCCCCCCATTGTCGATCAGCTGGGTGTGTGCTGCCCCGCATTACCGATCAGCTGGGTGTGTGCTTCCCCCCATTGTCGATCAGCTGGGTGTGTGCTGCCCCGCATTACCGATCAGCTGGGTGTGTGCTTCCCCCCATTGTCGATCAGCTGGATGTGTCCTTCCCCGCATTGCCGATCAGCTGGGTCGGTGCTTCCCCCCATTGCCGATCAGCTGGGTGTGTGCTGCCCCGCATTGCCGATCAGCTGGGTCTGTCCTTCCCCCCATTGTCGATCAGCTGGATGTGTCCTTCCCCGCATTGCCGATCAGCTGGGAGTGTCCTTCCCCCCATTGCCGATCAGCTGGGTGTGTCCTTCCCCCCATTGCCGATCAGCTGGGTGTGTCGTTCCCCCCATTGCCGATCAGCTGGGTGTGTCCTTCCCCGCATTGCCGATCAGCTGGGTGTGTGCTTCCCCGCATTGCCGATCAGCTGGGTGTGTGCTTCCCTGCATTGCCGATCAGCTGGGAGTGTCCTTCCCCCCATTGCCGATCAGCTGGGTGTGTGCTTCCCCCCATTGCCGATCAGCTGGGTGTGTGCTTCCCCGCATTGCCGATCAGCTGGGTGTGTGCTTCCCCGCATTGCCGATCAGCTGGGTGTTTCCTTCCCCCCCTTGCCGATCAGCTGGGTGTGTGCATCCCCCCATTGCCGATCAGCTGGATGTGTGCTTCCCCCCATTGCCGATCAGCTGGGTGTGCTTCCCCCCATTGCCGATCAGCTGGGAGTGTGCTTCCCCGCATTGCCAATCAGCTGGGTGTGTGCTTCTCACCATTGCCGATCAGCTGGGTGTGTGCTTCCCCCATTGCCGATCAGCTGGGAGTGTGCTTCCCCGCATTGCCGATCAGCTGGGTGTGTGCATCCCCCCATTGCCGATCAGTTGGGTGTGTGCTTCCCCCCATTGCCGATCAGCTGGGTGTGTGTTTCCCCCCATTGCCGATCAGCTGGGTGTGTGCTTCCCCCCATTGCCGATCAGCTGGCTATGTGCTTCCCCCCATTGCCGATCAGCTGCGTATGTGCTTCCCCGCATTGCCGATCAGCTGGGTGTGTGCTTCCCCCCATTGCCGATCAGCGGGAAGTGTGCTTTCCCCCATTGCCGATCGGCTGGGTCTGTCCTTCCCCGCATTGCCGATCAGCTGGGTGTGTGCTTCCCCCCATTGCCGATCAGCTGGGTGTGTCCTTCCCCCCATTGCCGATCAGCTGTGTGTGTGCTTCCCCCCATTGCCGATCAGCTGTGTCTGTCCTTCCCCAAATTGCCGATCAGCTGGGAGTGTACTTCCCCCCATTGCCGATCAGCTGGGTGTGTGCTTCCTCCCATTGCCGATCAGCTGGGTGTGTGCTTCCCCCCCATTGCCGATCAGCTTGGTGTGTCCTTCACCCCATTGCCGATCAGCTGGGTCTGTCCTTCCCCCCATTGCCGATCAGCTGGGTGTGTGCTTCCCCCCATTGCCGATCAGCTGGGTCTGTCCTTCCCCCCCATTGCCGATCAGCTGGGTCTGTCCTTCCCCCCATTGCCGATCAGCTGGGTTTGTGCTTCCCCCCATTGCCGATCAGCTGGGCGTGTGCTTCCCCCCATTGCCGATCAGCTGGGTGTGTGCTTCCCCCCATTGCCGATCAGCTGGGAGTGTGCTTCCACCCATTGCCGATCAGCTGGGTCTGTCCTTCCCCGCATTGCCGATCAGCTGGGAGTGTGCTTCCCCCCATTGCCGATCAGCTGGGTGTGTGCTTCCCCCCATTGCCGATCAGCTGGATGTGTGCTTTCCCCCATTGCCGATCAGCTGGGAATGTGCTTCCCCGCATTGCCGATCAGCTGGGTGTGTGCATCCCCCCATTGCCGATCAGCTGGGTGTGTGTTTCCCCCCATTGTCGATCAGCTGGGTGTGTGCTTCCCTCCATTGCCGATCAGCTGGGTATGTGCTTCCCCCCATTCCCGATCAGCTGGGTATGTGCTTCTCTCCATTGCCGATCAGCGGGAAGTGTGCTTCCACCCATTGCCGATCAGCTGGGTCTGTCCTTCCCCGCATTGCCGATCAGCTGGGAGTGTGCTTCCCCCCATTGCCGATCAGCTGGGTGTGTGCTTCCCCCCATTGCCGATCAGCTGGATGTGTGCTTTCCCCCATTGCCGATCAGCTGGGAATGTGCTTCCCCGCATTGCCGATCAGCTGGGTGTGTGCATCCCCCCATTGCCGATCAGCTGGGTGTGTGTTTCCCCCCCATTGTCGATCAGCTGGGTGTGTGCTTCCCTCCATTGCCGATCAGCTGGGTATGTGCTTCCCCCCATTCCCGATCAGCTGGGTATGTGCTTCTCTCCATTGCCGATCAGCGGGAAGTGTGCTTCCCTGCATTGCCGATCAGCTGGGTGTGTGCTTCCCCCCATTGCCGATCAGCTGGGTGTGTGCTTTCCCCCATTGCCGATCAGCTGGGTGTGTGCTTCCCCCCATTGCCGATCAGCTGGGTGTGTGCATCCCCACATTGCCGATCAGCTGGGAGTGTGCTTCCCCCCATTGCCGATCAGCTGGGTCTCTCCTTCCACGCATTGCCGATCAGCTGGGTGTGTGCTTCCCCCCATTGCCGATCAGCTGGGAGTGTGCTTCCCCCCATTGCCGATCAGCTGGGTGGGTGCTTCCCCGCATTGCCGATCAGCTGGGTGTGCCCTTTCCCCCATTGCCGATCAGCTGGGAGTGTGCTTCCCCCCATTGCCGATCAGCTGGGTGTGTGCTTCCCCGCATTGCCGATCAGCTGGGTGTGTGCTTCCCCGCATTGCCGATCAGCTGGGTGTGTGCTTCCCCGCATTGCCGATCAGCTGGGTGGGTGCTACCCCGCATTGCCGATCAGCTGGGTGTGTGCTTCCCCGCATTGCCGATCAGCTGGGTGTGTGCTTCCCTGCATTGCCGATCAGCTGGGTGTGCCCTTTCCCCCATTGCCGATCAGCTGGGAGTGTGCTTCCCCCCATTGCCGATCAGCTGGGTCTGTCCTTCCCCCCATTGCCGATCAGCTGGGTCTGTCCTTCCCCGCATTGCCGATCAGCTGGGCGTGTGCTTCCCCCCATTGCCGATCAGCTGGGTCTGTCCTTCCCCCCATTGCCGATCAGCTGGGTGTGTCCTCCCCCCCATTGCCGATCAGTTGGGTGTGTGCTTCCCCCCATTGCCGATCACCTGGGTGTGTGCTTCCCCCCATTGCCGATCAGCTGGATGTGTGCTTTCCCCCATTGCCGATCAGCTGGGAATGTGCTTCCCCGCATTGCCGATCAGCTGGGTGTGTGCATCCCCCCATTGCCGATCAGCTGGGTGTGTGTTTCCCCCCATTGTCGATCAGCTGGGTGTGTGCTTCCCTCCATTGCCGATCAGCTGGGTATGTGCTTCCCCCCATTCCCGATCAGCTGGGTATGTGCTTCTCTCCATTGCCGATCAGCGGGAAGTGTGCTTCCACCCATTGCCGATCAGCTGGGTCTGTCCTTCCCCGCATTGCCGATCAGCTGGGAGTGTGCTTCCCCCCATTGCCGATCAGCTGGGTGTGTGCTTCCCCCCATTGCCGATCAGCTGGATGTGTGCTTTCCCCCATTGCCGATCAGCTGGGAATGTGCTTCCCCGCATTGCCGATCAGCTGGGTGTGTGCATCCCCCCATTGCCGATCAGCTGGGTGTGTGTTTCCCCCCCATTGTCGATCAGCTGGGTGTGTGCTTCCCTCCATTGCCGATCAGCTGGGTATGTGCTTCCCCCCATTCCCGATCAGCTGGGTATGTGCTTCTCTCCATTGCCGATCAGCGGGAAGTGTGCTTCCCTGCATTGCCGATCAGCTGGGTGTGTGCTTCCCCCCATTGCCGATCAGCTGGGTGTGTGCTTTCCCCCATTGCCGATCAGCTGGGTGTGTGCTTCCCCCCATTGCCGATCAGCTGGGTGTGTGCATCCCCACATTGCCGATCAGCTGGGAGTGTGCTTCCCCCCATTGCCGATCAGCTGGGTCTCTCCTTCCACGCATTGCCGATCAGCTGGGTGTGTGCTTCCCCCCATTGCCGATCAGCTGGGAGTGTGCTTCCCCCCATTGCCGATCAGCTGGGTGGGTGCTTCCCCGCATTGCCGATCAGCTGGGTGTGCCCTTTCCCCCATTGCCGATCAGCTGGGAGTGTGCTTCCCCCCATTGTCGATCAGCTGGGTGTGTGCTTCCCCGCATTGCCGTTCAGCTGGGTGTGTGCTTCCCCGCATTGCCGATCAGCTGGGTGTGTGCTTCCCCGCATTGCCGATCAGCTGGGTGGGTGCTACCCCGCATTGCCGATCAGCTGGGTGTGTGCTTCCCCGCATTGCCGATCAGCTGGGTGTGTGCTTCCCTGCATTGCCGATCAGCTGGGTGTGCCCTTTCCCCCATTGCCGATCAGCTGGGAGTGTGCTTCCCCCCATTGCCGATCAGCTGGGTCTGTCCTTCCCCCCATTGCCGATCAGCTGGGTCTGTCCTTCCCCGCATTGCCGATCAGCTGGGTGTGTGCTTCCCCCCATTGCCGATCAGCTGAGTGTGTGCTTCCCCTCATTGCCGATCAGCTGGGTGTGTGCTTCCCCCCATGGCCGATCAGCTGGGCGTGTCCTTCCCCCCATGGCCGATCAGCTGGGTGTGTGCTTCCCCCCATTGCCGATCAGCTGGGTGTGTGCTTCCCCCCATTGCTGATCAGCTGGATGTGTGCTTCCCCCCATTGCCAATCAGCTGGGTGTGTGCTTCCCCGCATTCCCGATCAGCTGGGTGTGTGCTTCCCCACATTACCGATCAGCTGGGTGTGTGCTTCCCCCCATTGCCGATCAGCTGGATGTGTGCTTCCCCGCATTGCCGATCAGCTGGGTGTGTGCTTCCCCGCATTGCCGATCAGCTGGATCTGCCCTCCCCCGCATTGCCGATCAGCTGGGTGTGTGCTTCCCCGCATTGCCGATCAGCTGGGAGTGTGCTTCCCCCCATTGCCGATCAGCTGGGAGTGTCCTTCCCCGCATTGCCGATCAGCTGGGTGTGTCCTTCCCCGCATTGCCGATCAGCTGGGTGTGTGCTTCCCCGCATTGCCGATCAGCTGGGCGTGTGCTTCCCCCCATTGCCGATCAGCTGGGTCTGTCCTTCCCCCCATTGCCGATCAGCTGGGTGTGTGCTTCCCCGCATTGCCGATCAGCTGGGTGTGTCCTCCCCCCCATTGCCGATCAGTTGGGTGTGTGCTTCCCCCCATTGCCGATCACCTGGGTGTGTGCTTCCCCCCATTGCCGATCAGCTGGGTGTGAGCCTCCCCCCATTGCCGATCAGCTGGGTGTGTCCTTCCCCCCATTGCCGATCAGCTGGGTGTGTGCTTCCCCCCATTGCCGATCAGCTGGGTCTGTGCTTCCCCCCATTGCCGATCAGCTGGGTGTGTGCTTCCCCCCATTGCCGATCAGCTGGGTGTGTGCTTCCCCATATTGCCGATCAGCTGGGTGTGTGCTTCCCCCCATGGCCGATCAGCTGGGAGTGTGCTTCCCCCCATTGCCGATCAGCTGGGTGTGTGCTTGCCCGCATTGCCGATCAGCTGGGCGTGTCCTTCCCCCCATTGCCGATCAGCTGGGTGTGTCCTTCCACGCATTGCCGATCAGCTGGGTCTGTCCTTCCCCCCATTGCCGATCAGTTGGGTGTGTGCTTCCCCCCATTGCCGATCAGTTGGGCGTGTCCTTCGCCCCATTGCCGATGAGCTGGGTGTGTGCTTCCCCGCATTGCCGATCAGCTGGGCATGTCCTTCCCCCCATTGCCGATCAGCTGGGTGTGTGCTTCCCCCCATTGCCGATCAGCTGGGTGTGTGCTTCCGCCCATTGCCGATCAGCTGGGTGTGTGCTTCCGCCCATTGCCGATCAGCTGGGTGTGTGCTTCCCCCCATTGCCGATCAGCTGGGTGTGTGCCTCCCCCCATTGCCGATCAGCTGGGTGTGTGCTTCCCCGCATTGCCGATCAGCTGGGTGTGTGCCTCACACTTAAACACAGTCTGTGCAGCAGAATGTGACACAGACAGAGACACAGACAGAGACACAGACACAGACACAGACACACAGACAGAGACACAGACACAGAGACACAGACACAGACACAGGTACAGACACAGAGACACAGACACAGACAGAGACACAGACACAGACACAGACACACAGACAGAAACACAGACAGAGACACAGACACAAAGACACAGACACAGACACAGAGACACAGACACAGAGACACAGAGACACAGACACAGAGACACAGACACAGACACAGACAGAGACACAGACACAGACAGAGACAGAGACACAGACAGAGACAGGGACACAGACACAGACACAGAGACACAGACACACAGACACAGAGACACAGACACAGAGACACAGTCAGAGACACAGAAACTGACGGAGACACAGACGGAGACACAGACACCGGCACAGACAGAGACAGAGACACAGACACAGACTCAGAAGGAGACAGAGACAGAAACACAGACAGACACAGACCGAGAGAGAGAAAAAGACACAGGCAGAGACACAGACAGAAACACAGTAAGATTCAGAGACACAGACAGAGACCCGAGCTGAGACACAGACAGTTACAGGGACACAGGCAGACACAGAGACACAGACACCAACACAGACAGAGACAGGGACACAGACAGATATACAGACAGAGACAGAGACACAGGCAGACACAGCGACGCAGACAAAGACAGCGACACAGACAGAGACACAGACAGAGAAACAGTCACAGACAGAGAAAGAGACACAGACAGAAACACAGACAGACACAGACCGAGAGAGAGAAAAAGACACAGGCAGAGACACAGACAGAAACGCAGTCAGATTCAGAGACACAGACAGATACAGGGACACAGGCAGACACAGAGACACAGACACCGACACAGGCACTGACACAGGCACAGACAGAGACACAGACAGAGACACAGACAGAGACACAGACAGCGACAGAGACTGCGACAGAGACAGACACAGACGGAGACACAGACAGAGGCATAGACACAGACAGAGACACAGACAGAGACACAGACATAGACAGAGAAACAGACAGAAACAGCGACAGAGACAGAGACACAGACACAGGCAGGGACACAGACACAGGCATAGACACAGACACAGACAGGGACACAGACAGAGACAGAGACACAGACAGAGAAAGAGACACAGACAGACACAGACCGAGAGAGAAAAAGACACAGGCAGAAACGCAGTCATATTCAGAGACACAGACAGAGACCCGGGCTGAGACACAGGCAGACACAGAAACACAGACACCAACAAAGACAGAGACAGGGACACAGACAGATATACAGACAGAGACACAGGCAGACACAGCGACGCAGACAGCGACACAGACAGAGACACAGACAGAAACACAGACAGACACAGACCGAGAGAGAGAAAAAGACACAGGCAGAGACACAGACAGAAACGCAGTCAGATTCAGGGACATAGGCAGACACAGAGACACTGACACCGACACAGACACCGAGACAGAGACAGAGACACAGACACAGACACAGACACAGACAGACACAGAGACACAGACACAGGCAGAGACACAGACAGAGACACAGACAGAGACACAGACAGAGACAGAGTCAGCGACACAGACGGAGACACAGACAGAGACACAGACAGAGACACAGACAGAGACAGGGACACAGACACAGACAGAGACACAGACAGAGACACAGACACAGACAGAGTCAGCGACACAGACAGAGTCAGCGACACAGACGGAGACACAGACAGAGGCATAGACACAGATACAGGCACAGACACAGACAGGGACACAGGCACAGACAGAGAAACAGACAGAAACACAGACAGAGAGAGAATTGGACACATACAGGCAGAGACACAGGCAGAGATTTACCATTCTGCATTACCAGGAGAGACTGTCGGTGGGTGGGTGTGACTCCCCTATGGCCGATCAGCTGGGTCAGTGTGACTCCCCCATGGCCGATCAGCTGGGACAGTGTGACTCCCCCAATGCTGATCAGCTGGGTCAGTGTGACTCTCCCATGGCCGATCAGCTGGTTCAGTGTGACTCCCCCATGGCCGATGAGTTGGGTCAGTGTGACTCTCCCATGGCCGATCAGCTGGTTCAGAGTGACTCACCATGGCCGCTCAGCTGGTTCAGTGTGACTCCCCCATGGCCCATCAGCTGTGTGTGTGCTTCCCCCATTGCCGATCAGCTGGGATGTGCTTCCCCCCATTGCCGATCAGCTGGGTGTGTGCTTCCCCCATTGCCGATCAGCTGGGTGTGTGCTTCACCCCCATTGCCGATCAGCTGGGTCAGTGTGACTCCCCCATTGCCGATCAGCTGGATGTGTGCCTCTCCCCATTGCCGATCAGCTGGGTATGTGCCTCCACCATGGCCGATCAGCTGGGTGTGTGTGACTCCCCCAATGCCGATCAGCTGGGTGGGTGCCTCACACCTATACATAGTCTGTGCAGCAGAATGTGCCCCAGACAGAGACAGAGACTGAGACACAGACAGACACGGAGATACAGACAGAGACAGAGAGTGAGACACAGACACCGACAGACACAGAGACACAGACAGAGGCAGAGACTGAGACACAGACAGACACAGAGACACAGCGAGACACACAGACAGACACAGAGACATAGACAGAGCCACAGACAGAGACACAGACAGAGACAGACACAGAGACACAGACACAGACAGACACAGAGACACAGACAGAGACAGACAGAGACAGGGACACAGACAGAGACACAGACAGAGATAGGGACACAGAGAGAGACAGGTACAGATACACAGACACAGACACAGACAGGGACACAGACAGAGACAGGGACACAGACAGAGACAGGGACAGGGACAGAGACTGAGACAGAGACTGAGACAGAGACAGAGACACAGACAGACACAGAGACAGAGACACAGACAGAGACAGAGACACAGACCGAGTGTGGGGGGAGCACTGCCAGTGCTGGGTGTGTGGTGGGAGCACTGCCAGTGCTGGGTGTGTGGTGGCGCACTGACAGTGCTGGCTGTGTGGTGGGAGCACTGACAGTGCTGGCTGTGTGGGGGGAGCACTGACAGTGCTGGCTGTGTGGTGGGAGCACTGACAGTGCTGGCTGTGTGGTGGGAGCACTGACAGTGCTGGCTGTGTGGTGGGAGCACTGACAGTGCTGGCTGTGAGGTGGGAGCACTGACAGAGCTGGCTGTGTGGGGGAGCACTGACAGTGCTGGGTGTGTGGGGGCAGCACTGACAGTGCTGGCTGTGTGGGGGGAGCACTGACAGTGCTGGCTGTGTGGGGGGAGCACTGACAGTGCTGGCTGTGTGGGGGGAGCACTGACAGTGCTGGCTGTGTGGGGGGAGCACTGACAGTGCTGGCTGTGTGGCGGGAGCACTGACAGTGCTGGCTGTGAGGTGGGAGCACTGACAGAGCTGGCTGTGTGGGGGAGCACTGACAGTGCTGGCTGTGTAGGGGCAGCACTGACAGTGCTGGCTGTGTGGGGGGAGCACTGACAGTGCTGGCTGTGTGGTGGGAGCATTGACAGTGCTGGCTGTGTGGTGGGAGCACTGACAGTGCTGACTGTGTGGGGGAGCACTGACAGTGCAGGCTGTGTGGGGGAGCACTGACAGTGCTGGCTGTGTGGGGGAGCACTGACAGTGCTAGATGTGTGGGGGGAGCACTGAGAGTGCTGGCTGTGTGGTGGGAGCACGGACAGTGCTGGCTGTGTGGGGGGAGCCCTGACAGTGTTGGCTGTGTGTTGGAGCACTGACAGTGCTGGCTGTGCGGGGGGAGCACAGACAGTGCTGGGTGTGTGTGGCGAGCACGGACAGTGATGGCTGTGAGGGGAGCACTGACAGTGCTGGCTGTGTGGTGGGAGCACTTACAGTGCTGGCTGTGTGGGGGAGCACTGACAGTGCTGGCTGTGTGGGGAGCACTGACAGTGCTGGCTGTGTGGTGGGAGCACTGACAGTGCTGGACATGAGGGGAGCACTGGCAGTGCTGGCTGTGTGGTGGGTGCACTGACAGTGCTGGCTGTGTGGGGGAGCACTGCCAGTGCTGGCTGTGTGGGGGGAGCACTGACAGTGCTGGCTGTGTGAGGGGGGGGCACTGACAGTGCTGCCTGTGTGCCCCAGACAGAGACAGAGACTGAGACACAGACAGACACGGAGATACAGACAGAGACAGAGAGTGAGACACAGACACCGACAGACACAGAGACACAGACAGAGGCAGAGACTGAGACACAGACAGACACAGAGACACAGCGAGACACACAGACAGACACAGAGACATAGACAGAGCCACAGACAGAGACACAGACAGAGACAGACACAGAGACACAGACACAGACAGACACAGAGACACAGACAGAGACAGACAGAGACAGGGACACAGACAGAGACACAGACAGAGATAGGGACACAGAGAGAGACAGGTACAGATACACAGACACAGACACAGACAGGGACACAGACAGAGACAGGGACACAGACAGAGACAGGGACAGGGACAGAGACTGAGACAGAGACTGAGACAGAGACAGAGACACAGACAGACACAGAGACAGAGACACAGACAGAGACAGAGACACAGACCGAGTGTGGGGGGAGCACTGCCAGTGCTGGGTGTGTGGTGGGAGCACGGACAGTGCTGGCTGTGTGGTGGCGCACTGACAGTGCTGGCTGTGTGGTGGGAGCACTGACAGTGCTGGCTGTGTGGGGGGAGCACTGACAGTGCTGGCTGTGTGGTGGGAGCACTGACAGTGCTGGCTGTGTGGTGGGAGCACTGACAGTGCTGGCTGTGTGGTGGGAGCACTGACAGTGCTGGCTGTGAGGTGGGAGCACTGACAGAGCTGGCTGTGTGGGGGAGCACTGACAGTGCTGGGTGTGTGGGGGCAGCACTGACAGTGCTGGCTGTGTGGGGGGAGCACTGACAGTGCTGGCTGTGTGGGGGCAGCACTGACAGTGCTGGCTGTGTGGGGGGAGCACTGACAGTGCTGGCTGTGTGGTGGGAGCACTGACAGTGCTGGCTGTGTGGCGGGAGCACTGACAGTGCTGGATGTGAGGTGGGAGCACTGACAGAGCTGGCTGTGTGGGGAGAGCACTGACAGTGCTGGCTGTGTAGGGGCAGCACTGACAGTGCTGGCTGTGTGGGGGGAGCACTGACAGTGCTGGCTGTGTGGTGGGAGCATTGACAGTGCTGGCTGTGTGGTGGGAGCACTGACAGTGCTGACTGTGTGGGGGAGCACTGACAGTGCAGGCTGTGTGGGGGAGCACTGACAGTGCTGGCTGTGTGGGGGAGCACTGACAGTGCTAGATGTGTGGGGGGAGCACTGAGAGTGCTGGCTGTGTGGTGGGAGCACGGACAGTGCTGGCTGTGTGGGGGGAGCCCTGACAGTGTTGGCTGTGTGTTGGAGCACTGACAGTGCTGGCTGTGCGGGGGGAGCACAGACAGTGCTGGGTGTGTGTGGCGAGCACGGACAGTGATGGCTGTGAGGGGAGCACTGACAGTGCTGGCTGTGTGGTGGGAGCACTTACAGTGCTGGCTGTGTGGGGGAGCACTGACAGTGCTGGCTGTGTGGGGAGCACTGACAGTGCTGGCTGTGTGGTGGGAGCACTGACAGTGCTGGACATGAGGGGAGCACTGGCAGTGCTGGCTGTGTGGTGGGTGCACTGACAGTGCTGGCTGTGTGGGGGAGCACTGCCAGTGCTGGCTGTGTGGGGGGAGCACTGACAGTGCTGGCTGTGTGTGGGGTGCACTGACAGAGCTGACTGTGTGGGGGAGCACTGAGAGTGCTGACTGTGTGGGGGAGCACTGGCAGTGCTGGCTGTGTGGGGGAGCACTGACAGTGCTGCCTGGGTGGTGGGAGCACTGACAGTGCTGGCTGTGTGGGGGGAGCACTGACAGTGCTGGCTGTGTGGGGGGAGCACTGACAGTGCTGGCTGTGTGGGGGGAGCACTGACAGTGCTGGCTGTGTGGGGGGAGCACTGACAGTGATGGCTGTGTGGTGGGAGCACTGACAGTGCTGGCTTTGGGGGGGGCGTGCAGTGGCAGTGCTGGCTCTGTGGGGTGAAGTGCACTGGCAGTGCTGGCTGTGGGGGGGAAGTGCACTGGCAGTGCTGGCTGTGGGGGGGAGCACTGACAGTGCTGGCTGTGGGAAGGGGGGGGGGGGGAAAGAGCACTGGCTGTGCTGGCTCTGTGGGGGGTGGGAGGTGCACTGGCAGTGCTGGCTGTGGGGGGGGGGGAAGTGCAATGGCAGTGCTGGCTGTGCGGGGGGAGCACTGACAGTGCTTGCTGTGTGGGGAAGCACTGACAGTGCTGGCTGTGTGGGGGAGCACTGACAGTGCTGGCTGTGTGGGAGAGCACTGACAGTGCTGGCTGTGTGGTGTGAGCACTGACGGTGTTGGCTGTGTGGGGGGGCACTGACAGCGCTGGCTGTGTGTGGGGGAACACTGACAGTGCTGGCTGTGTGGGGAGCACTGACGGTGCTGGCTGTGTGGGGGGGCACTGACAGCGCTGGCTGTGTGTGGGGGAACACTGACAGTGCTGGCTGTGTGGGGGGGAGCACTGACAGTGCTGCCTGTGTGGGGAGCACTGACAGTGCTGGTTGTGTGGTGGGAGCACTGACAGTGCTGGCTGTGTGGGGGAGCACTGACTGTGCTGCCTGTGTGGGGGAGCACTGGCAGTGCTGGCTGTGTGGGGGAGCCCTGACAGTGCTGGCTGTGTGCGGAGCACTGACAGGGCTGGCTGTGTGGGGGGAGCACTGACAGTGCTGGCTGTGTGGGGGGGGGGGGGGGCACTGACAGTGCTGCCTGTGTGGAGGAGCACTGACAGTGCTGGCTGTGTGGTGGAAGCACTGACAGTGCTGGCTGTGTGGGGGAGCACTGACAGTGCTGCCTGTGTGGGGGAGCACTGACAGTGCTGGCTGTGTGGTGGGAGCACTGACAGTGCTGGCTGTGTGGGGGAGAACTGACAGTGCTGGCTGTGTGAGGAGCACTGGCAGTGCTGGCTGTGTGGGGGAGCACTGACAGTGCTGGCTGTGTGGGGAGCACTGACAGGGCTGGCTGTGTGGGGGAGCACTGACAGTGCTGGCTGTGTGGGGGAGCACTGACAGTGCTGGAAGAGTGGGGGAGCACTGACAGTGATGGCTGTGTGGTGGGAGCTCTGACAGTGCTGGCTGTGTGGTGGGGGCACTGACAGTGCTGGCTGTGTGGGGGAGCACTGACAGTGTTGGCTGTGTGGGGGAGCACTGACAATGCTGGCTGTGTGGTGGGAGCACAGACAGTGCTGGCTGTGTGGTGGGTGCACTGACAGTGCTGGCTGTGTGGGGAGCACTGCCAGTGCTGGCTGTGTGGGGGGAGCACTGCCAGTGCTGGCTGTGTGTGGGGTGCACTGACAGAGCTGACTGTGTGGGGGAGCACTGACAGTGCTGACTGTGTGGGGGAGCACTGGCAGTGCTGGCTGTGTGGGGGAGCACTGACAGTGCTGCCTGGGTGGTGGGAGCACTGACAGTGCTGGCTGTGTGGGGGGAGCACTGACAGTGCTGGCTGTGTGGGGGGAGCACTGACAGTGCTGGCTGTGTGGTGGGAGCACTGACAGTGCTGGCTGTGTGGGGGGAGCACTGACAGTGATGGCTGTGTGGTGGGAGCACTGACAGTGCTGGCTTGCGGGGGGGTGTGCAGTGGCAGTGCTGGCTCTGTGGGGTGAAGTGCACTGGCAGTGCTGGCTGTGGGGGGGGGGAAGTGCACTGGCAGTGTTGGCTGTGGGGGGGAGCACTGACAGTGCTGGCTGTGGGAAGGGGGGGGAAAGTGCACTGGCTGTGCTGGCTCTGTGGGGCGTGGGAGGTGCACTGGCAGTGCTGGCTGTGGGGGGGGGGAAGTGCAATGGCAGTGCTGGCTGTGCGGCGGGAGCACTGACAGTGCTTGCTGTGTGGGGAAGCACTGACAGTGCTGGCTGTGTGGGGGAGCACTGACAGTGCTGGCTGTGTGGGAGAGCACTGACAGTGCTGGCTGTGTGGTGTGAGCACTGACGGTGTTGGCTGTGTGGGGGGGCACTGACAGCGCTGGCTGTGTGTGGGGGAACACTGACAGTGCTGGCTGTGTGGGGAGCACTGACGGTGCTGGCTGTGTGGGGGGGCACTGACAGCGCTGGCTGTGTGTGGGGGAACACTGACAGTGCTGGCTGTGTGGGGGGGGGGGGCACTGACAGTGCTGCCTGTGTGGGGAGCACTGACAGTGCTGGCTGTGTGGTGGGAGCACTGACAGTGCTGGCTGTGTGGGGGAGCACTGACAGTGCTGCCTGTGTGGGGGAGCACTGACAGTGATGGCTGTGTGGTGGGAGCACTGACAGTGCTGGCTGTGTGGGGGAGCACTGACAGTGCTGGCTGTGTGAGGAGCACTGGCAGTGCTGGCTGTGTGGGGGAGCCCTGACAGTGCTGGCTGTGTGCGGAGCACTGACAGGGCTGGCTGTGTGGGGGGAGCACTGACAGTGCTGGCTGTGTGGGGGAGCACTGACAGTGCTGGAAGTGTGGGGGAGCACTGACAGTGCTGGCTGTGTGGTGGGAGCTCTGACAGTGCTGGCTGTGTGGGGAGCACTGACAGTGCTGGCTGTGTGGGGAGCACTGACAGGGATGGCTGTGTGGGGGGAGCACTGACTGTGCTGGCTGTGTGGGGGAGCACTGACAGTGCTGGAAGTGTGGGGAGCACTGACAGTGCTGGCTGTGTGGTGGGAGCTCTGACAGTGCTGGAAGTGTGGGGGAGCACTGACAGTGCTGGCTTTGTGGGGGAGCACTGACACTGTTGGCTGTGTGGGGGAGCACTGACAATGCTGGCTGTGTGGTGGGAGCACAGACAGTGCTGGCTGTGTGGTGGGAGCACTGACGGTGCTGGCTGTGTGGGGGGGGCACTGACAGCGCTGGCTGTGTGTGGGGGAACACTGACAGTGCTGGCTGTGTGAGGGGGGGGCACTGACAGTGCTGCCTGTGTGGGGGAGCACTGACAGTGCTGGCTGTGTGGTGGAAGCACTGACAGTGCTGGCTGTGTGGGGGAGCACTGACAGTGCTGCCTGTGTGGGGGAGCACTGACAGTGCTGGCTGTGTGGTGGGAGCACTGACAGTGCTGGCTGTGTGGGGGAGAACTGACAGTGCTGGCTGTGTGAGGAGCACTGGCAGTGCTGGCTGTGTGGGGGAGCACTGACAGTGCTGGCTGTGTGGGGAGCACTGACAGGGCTGGCTGTGTGGGGGAGCACTGACAGTGCTGGCTGTGTGGGGGAGCACTGACAGTGCTGGAAGTGTGGGGGAGCACTGACAGTGATGGCTGTGTGGTGGGAGCTCTGACAGTGCTGGCTGTGTGGTGGGGGCACGGACAGTGCTGGCTGTGTGGGGGAGCACTGACAGTGTTGGCTGTGTGGGGGAGCAATGACAATGCTGGCTGTGTGGTGGGAGCACAGACAGTGCTGGCTGTGTGGTGGGAGCACTGACAGTGCTGGCTGTGTGGGGGAGCACTGACAGTGCTAGCTGTGTGCTGGGAGCACTGACAGTGCTGGCTGTGTGGTGGGAGAACTGACAGTGTTGGCTGTGTGGGGGTGCACTGGCAGTGCTGGCTCTGTGGGGGGGGGAGTGCACTGGCAGTGCTGGCTCTGTGGGGGGAAGTGCACTGGCAGTGCTAGCTCTGTGGGGGGGAGTGCACGGGCCATGCTGGCTCTGTGGGGGGGGAGTGCACTGGCAGTGCTGGCTCTGTGGGGGGGGTGGAAGTGCACTGGCAGTGCTGGGTCTGTGGGGGGTAAGTGCACTGGCAGTGCTGGCTCTGTGGCTGGGGAGTGCACTGGCAGTGCTGGGTCTGTGAGGGGGAGTGCACTGGCAGTGCTGGCTCTGTGGGGGGAGGGTGAAGTGCACTTTCAGTGCTGGATGTGTGTGGGAGCACTGACAGTGCTCGCTCTGTGGTGGGAGCACTGACAGTGCTGGCTGTGTGGGGGAGCACAGACAGTGCTGGCTGTGTGTTGCGGTAGCACTGACAGTGCTGGCTGTGTGATGGGAGCACTGACAGCGCTGGCAGTGTGGGGGGAGCACTGACAGTGCTGGCTGTGTGGTGGGAGCACTGACAGTGCTGGCTGTGTGGTGGGAACACTGACAGTGCTGGCTGTGTGGGGGAGCACTGACAGTGTTGGCTGTGTGGGGAGCACTAACAGTGCTGGCTGTGTGGGGGGAGCACTGACAGTGCTGGCTGTGTTGGTGGGAGCACTGACAGTGCTGGCAGTGTGGGGGGAGCACTGACAGTGCTGGCTGTGTGGTGGGAGCACTGACAGTGCTGGCTGTGTGGGGGGAGGACTGACAGTGCTGGCTGTGTGGGGTGAGCACTGGCAGTGCTGGCTGTGTGGGGGGAGCACTGGCAGTGCTGCCTGTGTGGGGAGCACTGACAGTGCTGGCTGTGTGGGGGAGCACTGACAGTGCTGGAAGTGTGGGGGAGCACTGACAGTGCTGGCTGTGTGGTGGGAGCTCTGACAGTGCTGGCTGTGTGGTGGGGGCACTGACAGTGCTGGCTGTGTGGGGGAGAACTGACAGTGCTGGCTGTGTGTGGAGCACTGACAGTGCTGGCTGTGTGGTGGGAGCACAGACAGTGCTGGCTGTGTGGTGGGTGCACTGACAGTGCTGGCTGTGTGGGGGAGCACTGACAGTGCTGGCTGTGTGCTGGGAGCACTGACAGTGCTGGCTGTGTGGTGGGAGAACTGACAGTGTTGGCTGTGTGGGGGTGCACTGGCAGTGCTGGCTCTGTGGGGGGGAAGTGCACTGGCAGTGCTAGCTCTGTGGGGGGAGTGCACTGGCCATGCTGGCTCTGTGGGGGGGGAGTGCACTGGCAGTGCTGGCTCTGTGGGGGGGGGTGGGGTGGAAGTGCACTGGCAGTGCTGGGTCTGTGGGGGGTAAGCGCACTGGCAGTGCTGGCTCTGTGGCTGGGGAGTGCGCTGGCAGTGCTGGCTCTGTGGGGGGGAGTGCACTGGCAGTGCTGGCTCTGTGGGGGGAGGGTGAAGTGCACTTTCAGTGCTGGATGTGTGTGGGAGCACTGACAGTGTGCTTCCCCCCATTGCCGATCAGCTGGGTCTATCCTTCCCCGCATTGCCGATCAGCTGGGTGTGTGCTTTCCCCGCATTGCCGTTCAGCTGGGTGTGTGCTTTCCCCGCATTGCCGTTCAGCTGGGTGTGTGCTTCCCCAATTGCCGATCAGCTGGGTGTGTGCTTCCCCCCATTGCCGATCAGCTGGGTGTGTGCTTCCCCGCATTGCCGATCAGCTGGGAGTGTGCTTCCCCCCATTGCCGATCAGATGGGTGTGTGCTTCCCCCATTGCCGATCAGCTGGGTGTGTCCTTCCCCGCATTGCCGATTAGCTGGGTGAGTGCTTCCCCCCATTGCCGATCAGCTGGGTGTGTGCTTCACCCCATTGCCGATCAGCTGGGTCTGCCCTTCCCCGCACTGCCGATCAGCTGGGTGTGTGACTCCCCCCATTGCCGATCAGCTGGGTGTGTCCTTCCCCCCATTGCCGATCAGCTGGGTGTGTGCTTCCCCCCATTGCCGATCAGCTGGGTGTGTCCTTCCCCCATTGCCGATCAGCTGGGTGTGTCCTTCCCCCATTGCCGATCAGCTTGGTGTGTCCTTCACCCCATTGCCGATCAGCTGGGTCTGTCCTTCCCCCCATTGCCGATCAGCTGGGTGTGTGCTTCCCCCATTGCCGATCAGCTGGGTCTGTCCTTCCCCCCCATTGCCGATCAGCTGGGTCTGTCCTTCCCCCCATTGCCGATCAGCTGGGTTTGTGCTTCCCCCCATTGCCGATCAGCTGGGCGTGTGCTTCCCCCCATTGCCGATCAGCTGGGTGTGTGCTTCCCCCCATTGCCGATCAGCTGGGAGTGTGCTTCCACCCATTGCCGATCAGCTGGGTCTGTCCTTCCCCGCATTGCCGATCAGCTGGGAGTGTGCTTCCCCCCATTGCCGATCAGCTGGGTGTGTGCTTCCCCCCATTGCCGATCAGCTGGATGTGTGCTTTCCCCCATTGCCGATCAGCTGGGAATGTGCTTCCCCGCATTGCCGATCAGCTGGGTGTGTGCATCCCCCCATTGCCGATCAGCTGGGTGTGTGTTTCCCCCCATTGTCGATCAGCTGGGTGTGTGCTTCCCTCCATTGCCGATCAGCTGGGTATGTGCTTCCCCCCATTCCCGATCAGCTGGGTATGTGCTTCTCTCCATTGCCGATCAGCGGGAAGTGTGCTTCCACCCATTGCCGATCAGCTGGGTCTGTCCTTCCCCGCATTGCCGATCAGCTGGGAGTGTGCTTCCCCCCATTGCAGATCAGCTGGGTGTGTGCTTCCCCCCATTGCCGATCAGCTGGATGTGTGCTTTCCCCCATTGCCGATCAGCTGGGAATGTGCTTCCCCGCATTGCCGATCAGCTGGGTGTGTGCATCCCCCCATTGCCGATCAGCTGAGTGTGTGTTTCCCCCCCATTGTCGATCAGCTGGGTGTGTGCTTCCCTCCATTGCCGATCAGCTGGGTATGTGCTTCCCCCCATTCCCGATCAGCTGGGTATGTGCTTCTCTCCATTGCCGATCAGCGGGAAGTGTGCTTCCCTGCATTGCCGATCAGCTGGGTGTGTGCTTCCCCCCATTGCCGATCAGCTGGGTGTGTGCTTTCCCCCATTGCCGATCAGCTGGGTGTGTGCTTCCCCCCATTGCCGATCAGCTGGGTGTGTGCATCCCCACATTGCCGATCAGCTGGGAGTGTGCTTCCCCCTATTGCCGATCAGCTGGGTCTCTCCTTCCACGCATTGCCGATCAGCTGGGTGTGTGCTTCCCCCCATTGCCAATCAGCTGGGAGTGTGCTTCCCCCCATTGCCGAAATGCTGGGTGGGTGCTTCCCCGCATTGCCGATCAGCTGGGTGTGCCCTTTCCCCCATTGCCGATCAGCTGGGAGTGTGCTTCCCCCCATTGCCGATCAGCTGGGTGTGCGCTTCCCCGCATTGCCGATCAGCTGGGTGTGTGCTTCCCCGCATTGCCGATCAGCTGGGTGTGTGCTTCCCCGCATTGGCGATCAGCTGGGTGGGTGCTACCCCGCATTGCCGATCAGCTGGGTGTGTGCTTCCCCGCATTGCCGATCAGCTGGGTGTGTGCTTCCCTGCATTGCCGATCAGCTGGGTGTGCCCTTTCCCCCATTGCAGATCAGCTGGGAGTGTGCTTCCCCCCATTGCCGATCAGCTGGGTCTGTCCTTCCCCCCATTGCCGATCAGCTGGGTCTGTCCTTCCCCGCATTGCCGATCAGCTGGGTGTGTGCTTCCCCCCATTGATGATCAGCTGAGTGTGTGCTTCCCCTCATTGCCGATCAGCTGGGTGTGTGCTTCCCCCCATGGCCGATCAGCTGGTCGTGTCCTTCCCCCCATGGCCGATCAGCTGGGTGTGTGCTTCCCCCCATTGCCGATCAGCTGGGTGTGTGCTTCCCCCCATTGCTGATCAGCTGGATGTGTGCTTCCCCCCATTGCCAATCAGCTGGGTGTGTGCTTCCCCGCATTCCCGATCAGCTGGGTGTGTGCTTCCCCACATTTCCGATCAGCTGGGTGTGTGCTTCCCCCCATTGCCGATCAGCTGGATGTGTGCTTCCCCGCATTGCCGATCAGCTGGGTGTGTGCTTCCCCGCATTGCCGATCAGCTGGATCTGCCCTTCCCCGCATTGCCGATCAGCTGGGTGTGTGCTTCCCCGCATTGCCGATCAGCTGGGAGTGTGCTTCCCCCCCATTGCCGATCAGCTGGGAGTGTCCTTCCCCGCATTGCCGATCAGCTGGGTGTGTCCTTCCCCGCATTGCCGATCAGCTGGGTGTGTGCTTCCCCGCATTGCCGATCAGCTGGGCGTGTGCTTCCCCCCATTGCCGATCAGCTGGGTCTGTCCTTCCCCCCATTGCCGATCAGCTGGGTGTGTGCTTCCCCGCATTGCCGATCAGCTGGGTGTGTCCTCCCCCCCATTGCCGATCAGTTGGGTGTGTGCTTCCCCCCATTGCCGATCACCTGGGTGTGTGCTTCCCCCCATTGCCGATCAGCTGGGTGTGAGCCTCCCCCATTGCCGATCAGCTTGGTGTGTCCTTCCCCCCATTGCCGATCAGCTGGGTGTGTGCTTCCCCCCATTGCCGATCAGCTGGGTCTGTGCTTCCCCCCATTGCCGATCAGCTGGGTGTGTGCCTCCCCCCATTGCCGAACAGCTGGGTCTGTCCTTCCCCCCATTGCCGATCAGCTGGGTCTGTCCCTCCCCCATTGCCGATCAGCTGGGTCTGTCCTTCCCCCCATTGCCGATCAGCTGGTGTGTGCCTCCCCGCATTGCCGATCAGCTGGGTGTGTCCTTCCCCGCATTGCCGATCAGCTGGGTGTGTGCTTCCCCCCATTGCCGATCAGCTGGGTGTGTGCTTCCCCCCATTGCCGATCAGCTGGGTGTGTGCTTCCCCATATTGCCGATCAGCTGGGTGTGTGCTTCCCCCCATGGCCGATCAGCTGGGAGTGTGCTTCCCCCCATTGCCGATCAGCTGGGTGTGTGCTTGCCCGCATTGCCGATCAGCTGGGCGTGTCCTTCCCCCCATTGCCGATCAGCTGGGTGTGTCCTTCCACGCATTGCCGATCAGCTGGGTCTGTCCTTCCCCCCATTGCCGATCAGTTGGGTGTGTGCTTCCCCCCATTGCCGATCAGTTGGGCGTGTCCTTCGCCCCATTGCCGATGAGCTGGGTGTGTGCTTCCCCGCATTGCCGATCAGCTGGGCATGTCCTTCCCCCCATTGCCGATCAGCTGGGTGTGTGCTTCCCCCCATTGCCGATCAGCTGGGTGTGTGCTTCCGCCCATTGCCGATCAGCTGGGTGTGTGCTTCCGCCCATTGCCGATCAGCTGGGTGTGTGCTTCCCCCCATTGCCGATCAGCTGGGTGTGTGCTTCCCCGCATTGCCGATCAGCTGGGTGTGTGCCTCACACTTAAACACAGTCTGTGCAGCAGAATGTAACACAGACAGAGACACAGACAGAGACACAGACACAGACACAGACACACAGACAGAGACACAGACACAGAGACACAGACACAGACACAGGTACAGACACAGAGACACAGACACAGACAGAGACACAGACACAGACACAGACACACAGACAGAGACACAGACAGAGACACAGACACAAAGACACAGACACAGACACAGAGACACAGACACAGAGACACAGAGACATAGACACAGAGACACAGACACAGACACAGACACAGACAGAGACACAGACACAGACAGAGACAGAGACACAGACAGAGACAGGGACACAGACACAGACACAGAGACACAGACACACAGACACAGAGACACAGACACAGAGACACAGTCACAGACACAGAAACAGACGGAGACACAGACGGAGACACAGACACAGGCACAGACAGAGACACAGACACAGACACAGACTCAGAAGGAGACAGAGACAGAAACACAGACAGGCACAGACCGAGAGAGAGAAAAAGACACAGGCAGAGACACAGACAGAAACACAGTAAGATTCAGAGACACAGACAGAGACCCGAGCTGAGACACAGACAGTTACAGGGACACAGGCAGACACAGAGACACAGACACCAACACAGACAGAGACAGGGACACAGACAGATATACAGACAGAGACAGAGACACAGGCAGACACAGCGACGCAGACAAAGACAGCGACACAGACAGAGACACAGACAGAGAAACAGGCACAGACAGAGAAAGAGACACAGACAGAAACACAGACAGACACAGACCGAGAGAGAGAAAAAGACACAGGCAGAGACACAGACAGAAACGCAGTCAGATTCAGAGACACAGACAGATACAGGGACACAGGCAGACACAGAGACACAGACACCGACACAGGCACTGACACAGGCACAGACAGAGACACAGACAGAGACACAGACGGAGACTCAGACAGCGACAGAGACTGCGACAGAGACAGACACAGACGGAGACACAGACAGAGGCATAGACACAGACAGAGAAAGAGACACAGACAGAAACACAGACAGTCACAGACCGAGAGAGAGAAAAAGACACAGGCAGAGACACAGACAGAAACGCAGTCAGATTCAGAGACACAGACAGATACAGGGACACAGGCACAGACAGAGACACAGACAGAGACACAGACAGAGACACAGACATCGACAGAGACTGCGACAGAGACAGACACAGACGGAGACACAGACAGAGGCATAGACACAGACAGAGACACAGACAGAGACAGAGACACAGACACAGACATAGACAGAGAAACAGACAGAAACAGCGACAGAGACAGAGACACAGACACAGGCAGGGACACAGACACAGGCATAGACACAGACACAGACAGGGACACAGACAGAGACACAGACACAGACAGAGAAAGAGACACAGACAGACACAGACCGAGAGAGAAAAAGACACAGGCAGAAACGCAGTCATATTCAGAGACACAGACAGAGACCCGGGCTGAGATACAGGCAGACACAGAAACACAGACACCAACAAAGACAGAGACAGGGACACAGGCAGATATACAGACAGAGACACAGGCAGACACAGCGACGCAGACAGAGACAGCGACACAGACAGAGACACAGACAGAAACACAGACAGACACAGACCGACAGAGAGAAAAAGACACAGGCAGAGACACAGACAGAAACGCAGTCAGATTCAGGGACATAGGCAGACACAGAGACACTGACACCGACACAGACACCGAGACAGAGACAGAGACAGAGACACAGACAGGCACAGACCGAGAGAGAGAAAAAGACACAGGCAGAGACACAGACAGAAACACAGTAAGATTCAGAGACACAGACAGAGACCCGAGCTGAGACACAGACAGTTACAGGGACACAGGCAGACACAGAGACACAGACACCAACACAGACAGAGACAGGGACACAGACAGATATACAGACAGAGACAGAGACACAGGCAGACACAGCGACGCAGACAAAGACAGCGACACAGACAGAGACACAGACAGAGAAACAGGCACAGACAGAGAAAGAGACACAGACAGAAACACAGACAGACACAGACCGAGAGAGAGAAAAAGACACAGGCAGAGACACAGACAGAAACGCAGTCAGATTCAGAGACACAGACAGATACAGGGACACAGGCAGACACAGAGACACAGACACCGACACAGGCACTGACACAGGCACAGACAGATACACAGACAGAGACACAGACAGAGACACAGACAGCGACAGAGACTGCGACAGAGACAGACAGAGACGGAGACACAGACAGAGGCATAGACACAGACAGAGAAAGAGACACAGACAGAAACACAGACAGTCACAGACCGAGAGAGAGAAAAAGAAACAGGCAGAGACACAGACAGAAACGCAGTCAGATTCAGAGACACAGACAGATACAGGGACACAGGCACAGACAGAGACACAGACAGAGACACAGACAGAGACACAGACAGCGACAGAGACTGCGACAGAGACAGACACAGACGGAGACACAGACAGAGGCATAGACACAGACAGAGACACAGACAGAGACAGAGACACAGACACAGACATAGACAGAGAAACAGACAGAAACAGCGACAGAGACAGAGACACAGACACAGGCAGGAAAACAGACACAGGCATAGACACAGACACAGACAGGGACACAGACAGAGACACAGACACAGACAGAGAAAGAGACACAGACAGACACAGACCGAGAGAGAAAAAGACACAGGCAGAAACGCAGTCATATTCAGAGACACAGACAGAGACCCGGGCTGAGATACAGGCAGACACAGAAACACAGACACCAACAAAGACAGAGACAGGGACACAGACAGATATACAGACAGAGACACAGGCAGACACAGCGACGCAGACAGAGACAGCGACACAGACAGAGACACAGACAGAAACACAGACAGACACAGACCGAGAGAGAGAAAAAGACACAGGCAGAGACACAGACAGAAACGCAGTCAGATTCAGGGACATAGGCAGACACAGAGACACTGACACCGACACAGACACCGAGACAGAGACAGAGACAGAGACACAGACACAGACACAGACAGACACAGAGACACAGACACAGGCAGAGACACAGACAGAGACACAGACGGAGACACAGACAGAGACACAGACAGAGACACAGACAGAGACAGGGACACAGACACAGACAGAGACACAGACAGAGACACAGACACAGACAGAGTCAGCGACACAGACAGAGTCAGCGACACAGACGGAGACACAGACAGAGGCATAGACACAGATACAGGCACAGACACAGACAGGGACACAGGCACAGACAGAGAAACAGACAGAAACACAGACAGAGAGAGAATTGGACACATACAGGCAGAGACACAGGCAGAGATTTACCATTCTGCATTACCAGGAGAGACTGTCGGTGGGTGGGTGTGACTCCCCTATGGCCGATCAGCTGGGTCAGTGTGACTCCCCCATGGCCGATCAGCTTGGACAGTGTGACTCCCCCAATGCTGATCAGCTGGGTCAGTGTGACTCTCCCATGGCCGATCAGCTGGTTCAGTGTGACTCCCCCATGGCCGATGAGTTGGGTCAGTGTGACTCTCCCATGGCCGATCAGCTGGTTCAGTGTGACTCACCATGGCCGCTCAGCTGGTTCAGTGTGACTCCCACATGGCCCATCAGCTGTGTGTGTGCTTCCCCCCATTGCCGATCAGCTGGGATGTGCTTCCCCCCATTGCCGATCAGCTGGGTGTGTGCTTCCCCCATTGCCGATCAGCTGGGTGTGTGCTTCACCCCCATTGCCGATCAGCTGGGTCAGTGTGACTCCCCCATTGCCGATCAGCTGGATGTGTGCCTCTCCCCATTGCCGATCAGCTGGGTATGTGCCTCCACCATGGCCGATCAGCTGGGTGTGTGTGACTCCCCCAATGCCGATCAGCTGGGTGGGTGCCTCACACCTATACACAGTCTGTGCAGCAGAATGTGCCCCAGACAGAGACAGAGACTGAGACACAGACAGACACGGAGATACAGACAGAGACAGAGAGTGAGACACAGACACCGACAGACACAGAGACACAGACAGAGGCAGAGACTGAGACACAGACAGACACAGAGACACAGCGAGACACACAGACAGACACAGAGACATAGACAGAGCCACAGACAGAGACACAGACAGAGACAGACACAGAGACACAGACACAGACAGACACAGAGACACAGACAGAGACAGACAGAGACAGGGACACAGACAGAGACACAGACAGAGATAGGGACACAGAGAGAGACAGGTACAGATACACAGACACAGACACAGACAGGGACACAGACAGAGACAGGGACACAGACAGAGACAGGGACAGGGACAGAGACTGAGACAGAGACTGAGACAGAGACAGAGACAGAGACACAGACAGACACAGAGACAGAGACACAGACAGAGACAGAGACACAGACCGAGTGTGGGGGAAGCACTGCCAGTGCTGGGTGTGTGGTGGGAGCACGGACAGTGCTGGCTGTGTGGTGGCGCACTGACAGTGCTGGCTGTGTGGTGGGAGCACTGACAGTGCTGGCTGTGTGGGGGGAGCACTGACAGTGCTGGCTGTGTGGTGGGAGCACTGACAGTGCTGGCTGTGTGGTGGGAGCACTGACAGTGCTGGCTGTGTGGTGGGAGCACTGACAGTGCTGGCTGTGAGGTGGGAGCACAGACAGAGCTGGCTGTGTGGGGGAGCACTGACAGTGCTGGGTGTGTGGGGGCAGCACTGACAGTGCTGGCTGTGTGGGGGGAGCACTGACAGTGCTGGCTGTGTGGGGGCAGCACTGACAGTGCTGGCTGTGTGGGGGGAGCACTGACAGTGCTGGCTGTGTGGTGGGAGCACTGACAGTGCTGGCTGTGTGGCGGGAGCACTGACAGTGCTGGCTGTGAGGTGGGAGCACTGACAGAGCTGGCTGTGTGGGGGGAGCACTGACAGTGCTGGCTGTGTAGGGGCAGCACTGACAGTGCTGGCTGTGTGGGGGGAGCACTGACAGTGCTGGCTGTGTGGTGGGAGCATTGACAGTGCTGGCTGTGTGGTGGGAGCACTGACAGTGCTGACTGTGTGGGGGAGCACTGACAGTGCAGGCTGTGTGGGGGAGCACTGACAGTGCTGGCTGTGTGGGGGAGCACTGACAGTGCTAGCTGTGTGGGGGGAGCACTGAGAGTGCTGGCTGTGTGGTGGGAGCACGGACAGTGCTGGCTGTGTGGGGGGAGCCCTGACAGTGTTGGCTGTGTGTTGGAGCACTGACAGTGCTGGCTGTGCGGGGGGAGCACAGACAGTGCTGGGTGTGTGTGGCGAGCACGGACAGTGATGGCTGTGAGGGGAGCACTGACAGTGCTGGCTGTGTGGTGGGAGCACTTACAGTGCTGGCTGTGTGGGGGAGCACTGACAGTGCTGGCTGTGTGGGGAGCACTGACAGTGCTGGCTGTGTGGTGGGAGCACTGACAGTGCTGGCCATGAGGGGAGCACTGGCAGTGCTGGCTGTGTGGTGGGTGCACTGACAGTGCTGGCTGTGTGGGGGAGCACTGCCAGTGCTGGCTGTGTGGGGGGAGCACTGACAGTGCTGGCTGTGTGTGGGGTGCACTGACAGAGCTGACTGTGTGGGGGAGCACTGACAGTGCTGACTGTGTGGGGGAGCACTGGCAGTGCTGGCTGTGTGGGGGAGCACTGACAGTGCTGCCTGGGTGGTGGCAGCACTGACAGTGCTGGCTGTGTGGGGGGAGCACTGACAGTGCTGGCTGTGTGGGGGGAGCACTGACAGTGCTGGCTGTGTGGGGGGAGCACTGACAGTGCTGGCTGTGTGGGGGGAGCACTGACAGTGATGGCTGTGTGGTGGGAGCACTGACAGTGCTGGCTTTGGGGGGGGGGCGTGCAGTGGCAGTGCTGGCTCTGTGGGGTGAAGTGCACTGGCAGTGCTGGCTGTGGGGGAGGAAGTGCACTGGCAGTGCTGGCTGTGGGGGGGAGCACTGACAGTGCTGGCTGTGGGAAGTGGGGGGGAAAGTGCACTGGCTGTGCTGGCTCTGTGGGGGGTGGGAGGTGCACTGGCAGTGCTGGCTGTGGGGGGGGAGTGCAATGGCAGTGCTGGCTGTGCGGGGGGAGCACTGACAGTGCTTGCTGTGTGGGGAAGCACTGACAGTGCTGGCTGTGTGGGGGAGCACTGACAGTGCTGGCTGTGTGGGAGAGCACTGACAGTGCTGGCTGTGTGGTGTGAGCACTGACGGTGTTGGCTGTGTGGGGGGGCACTGACAGCGCTGGCTGTGTGTGGGGGAACTGACAGTGCTGGCTGTGTGGGGAGCACTGACGGTGCTGGCTGTATGGGGGGGCACTGACAGCGCTGGCTGTGTGTGGGGGAACACTGACAGTGCTGGCTGTGTGGGGGGGGGGCACTGACAGTGCTGCCTGTGTGGGGAGCACTGACAGTGCTGGCTGTGTGGTGGGAGCACTGACAGTGCTGGCTGTGTGGGGGAGCACTGACAGTGCTGCCTGTGTGGGGGAGCACTGGCAGTGCTGGCTGTGTGGGGGAGCCCTGACAGTGCTGGCTGTGTGCGGAGCACTGACAGGGCTGGCTGTGTGGGGGGAGCACTGACAGTGCTGGCTGTGTGGGGGAGCACTGACAGTGCTGGAAGTGTGGGGGAGCACTGACAGTGCTGGCTGTGTGGTGGGAGCTCTGACAGTGCTGGCTGTGTGGGGAGCACTGACAGTGCTGGCTGTGTGGGGAGCACTGACAGGGCTGGCTGTGTGGGGGGAGCACTGACAGTGCTGGCTGTGTGGGGGAGCACTGACAGTGCTGGAAGTGTGGGGGAGCACTGACAGTGCTGGCTGTGTGGTGGGAGCTCTGACAGTGCTGGAAGTGTGGGAGAGCACTGACAGTGCTGGCTTTGTGGGGGAGCACTGACAGTGTTGGCTGTGTGGGGGAGCACTGACAATACTGGCTGTGTGGTGGGAGCACAGTCAGTGCTGGCTGTGTGGTGGGAGCACTGACGGTGCTGGCTGTGTGGGGGGGGGGGCACTGACAGCGCTGGCTGTGTGTGGGGGAACACTGACAGTGCTGGCTGTGTGAGGGGGGGGCGCTGACAGTGCTGCCTGTGTGGGGGAGCACTGACAGTGCTGGCTGTGTGGTGGAAGCACTGACGGTGCTGGCTGTGTGGGGGAGCACTGACAGTGCTGCCTGTGTGGGGGAACACTGACAGTGCTGGCTGTGTGGTGGGAGCACTGACAGTGCTGGCTGTGTGGGGGAGAACTGACAGTGCTGGCTGTGTGAGGAGCACTGGCAGTGCTGGCTGTGTGGGGGAGCACTGACAGTGCTGGCTGTGTGGGGAGCACTGACAGGGCTGGCTGTGTGGGGGAGCACTGACAGTGCTGGCTGTGTGGGGGAGCACTGACAGTGCTGGAAGTGTGGGGGAGCACTGACAGTGATGGCTGTGTGGTGGGAGCTCTGACAGTGCTGGCTGTGTGGTCGGGGCACTGACAGTGCTGGCTGTGTGGGGGAGCACTGACAGTGTTGGCTGTGTGGGGGAGCACTGACAATGCTGGCTGTGTGGTGGGAGCACAGACAGTGCTGGCTGTGTGGTGGGTGCACTGACAGTGCTGGCTGTGTGGGGGAGCACTGCCAGTGCTGGCTGTGTGGGGGGAGCACTGACAGTGCTGGCTGTGTGTGGGGTGCACTGACAGAGCTGACTGTGTGGGGGAGCACTGACAGTGCTGACTGTGTGGGGGAGCACTGGCAGTGCTGGCTGTGTGGGGGAGCACTGACAGTGCTGCCTGGGTGGTGGGAGCACTGACAGTGCTGGCTGTGTGGGGGGAGCACTGACAGTGCTGGCTGTGTGGGGGGAGCACTGACAGTGCTGGCTGTGTGGGGGGAGCACTGACAGTGCTGGCTGTGTGGGGGGAGCACTGACAGTGATGGCTGTGTGGTGGGAGCACTGACAGTGCTGGCTTTGGGGGGGGCGTGCAGTGGCAGTGCTGGCTCTGTGGGGTGAAGTGCACTGGCAGTGCTGGCTGTGGGGTGGGGAAGTGCACTGGCAGTGCTGGCTGTGGGGGGAGCACTGACAGTGCTGGCTGTGGGAAGGGGGGGAAAGTGCACTGGCTGTGCTGGCTCTGTGGGGGGTGGGAGGTGCACTGGCAGTGCTGGCTGTGGGGGGGGGAGTGCAATGGCAGTGCTGGCTGTGCGGGGGGAGCACTGACAGTGCTTGCTGTGTGGGGAAGCACTGACAGTGCTGGCTGTGTGGGGGAGCACTGACAGTGCTGGCTGTGTGGGAGAGCACTGACAGTGCTGGCTGTGTGGTGTGAGCACTGACGGTGTTGGCTGTGTGGGGGGGCACTGACAGCGCTGGCTGTGTGTGGGGGAACACTGACAGTGCTGGCTGTGTGGGGAGCACTGACGGTGCTGGCTGTGTGGGGGGGCACTGACAGCGCTGGCTGTGTGTGGGGGAACACTGACAGTGCTGGCTGTGTGGGGGGGGGGGCACTGACAGTGCTGCCTGTGTGCGGAGCACTGACAGTGCTGGCTGTGTGGTGGGAGCACTGACAGTGCTGGCTGTGTGGGGGAGCACTGACAGTGCTGCCTGTGTGGGGGAGCACTGACAGTGATGGCTGTGTGGTGGGAGCACTGACAGTGCTGGCTGTGTGGGGGAGCACTGACAGTGCTGGCTGTGTAAGGAGCACTGGCAGTGCTGGCTGTGTGGGGGAGCCCTGACAGTGCTGGCTGTGTGCGGAGCACTGACAGGGCTGGCTGTGTGGGGGGAGCACTGACAGGGCTGGCTGTGTGGGGGAGCACTGACAGTGCTGGAAGTGTGGGGGAGCACTGACAGTGCTGGCTGTGTGGTGGGAGCTCTGACAGTGCTGGCTGTGTGGGGAGCACTGACAGTGCTGGCTGTGTGGGGAGCACTGACAGGGCTGGCTGTGTGGGGGGAGCACTGACAGTGCTGGCTGTGTGGGGGAGCACTGACAGTGCTGGAAGTGTGGGGAGCACTGACAGTGCTGGCTGTGTGGTGGGAGCTCTGACAGTGCTGGAAGTGTGGGGGAGCACTGACAGTGCTGGCTTTGTGGGGGAGCACTGACAGTGTTGGCTGTGTGGGGGAGCACTGACAATGCTGGCTGTGTGGTGGGAGCACAGACAGTGCTGGCTGTGTGGTGGGAGCACTGACGGTGCTGGCTGTGTGGGGGGGGGCACTGACAGCGCTGGCTGTGTGTGGGGGAACACTGACAGTGCTGGCTGTGTGAGGGGGGGGCACTGACAGTGCTGCCTGTGTGGGGGAGCACTGACAGTGCTGGCTGTGTGGTGGAAGCACTGACAGTGCTGGCTGTGTGGGGGAGCACTGACAGTGCTGCCTGTGTGGGGGAGCACTGACAGTGCTGGCTGTGTGGTGGGAGCACTGACAGTGCTGGCTGTGTGGGGGAGAACTGACAGTGCTGGCTGTGTGAGGAGCACTGGCAGTGCTGGCTGTGTGGGGGAGCACTGACAGTGCTGGCTGTGTGGGGAGCACTGACAGGGCTGGCTGTGTGGGGAGCACTGACAGTGCTGGCTGTGTGGGGGAGCACTGACAGTGCTGGAAGTGTGGGGGAGCACTGACAGTGATGGCTGTGTGGTGGGAGCTCTGACAGTGCTGGCTGTGTGGTGGGGGCACTGACAGTGCTGGCTGTGTGGGGGAGCACTGACAGTGTTGGCTGTGTGGGGGAGCACTGACAATGCTGGCTGTGTGGTGGGAGCACAGACAGTGCTGGCTGTGTGGTGGGAGCACTGACAGTGCTGGCTGTGTGGGGGAGCACTGACAGTGCTAGCTGTGTGCTGGGAGCACTGACAGTGCTGGCTGTGTGGTGGGAGAACTGACAGTGGTGGCTGTGTGGGGGTGCACTGGCAGTGCTGGCTCTGTGGGGGGGGAGTGCACTGGCAGTGCTGGCTCTGTGGGGGGGAAGTGCACTGGCAGTGCTAGCTCTGTGGGGGGGAGTGCACGGGCCATGCTGGCTCTGTGGGGGGGGAGTGCACTGGCAGTGCTGGCTCTGTGGGGGGGGGGTGGAAGTGCACTGGCAGTGCTGGGTCTGTGGGGGGTAAGTGCACTGGCAGTGCTGGCTCTGTGGCTGGGGAGTGCACTGGCAGTGCTGGGTCTGTGAGGGGGAGTGCACTGGCAGTGCTGGCTCTGTGGGGGGAGGGTGAAGTGCACTTTCAGTGCTGGATGTGTGTGGGAGCACTGACAGTGCTCGCTCTGTGGTGGGAGCACTGACAGTGCTGGCTGTGTGGGGGAGCACAGACAGTGCTGGCTGTGTGTTGCGGTAGCACTGACAGTGCTGGCTGTGTGATGGGAGCACTGACAGCGCTGGCAGTGTGGGGGGAGCACTGACAGTGCTGGCTGTGTGGTGGGAGCACTGACAGTGCTGGCTGTGTGGTGGGAACACTGACAGTGCTGGCTGTGTGGGGGGAGCACTGACAGTGTTGGCTGTGTGGGGAGCACTAACAGTGCTGGCTGTGTGGGGGAGCACTGACAGTGCTGGCTGTGTTGGTGGGAGCACTGACAGTGCTGGCTGTGCGGGGGGAGCACAGACAGTGCTGGGTGTGTGTGGCGAGCACGGACAGTGATGGCTGTGAGGGGAGCACTGACAGTGCTGGCTGTGTGGTGGGAGCACTTACAGTGCTGGCTGTGTGGGGGAGCACTGACAGTGCTGGCTGTGTGGGGAGCACTGACAGTGCTGGCTGTGTGGTGGGAGCACTGACAGTGCTGGCCATGAGGGGAGCACTGGCAGTGCTGGCTGTGTGGTGGGTGCACTGACAGTGCTGGCTGTGTGGGGGAGCACTGCCAGTGCTGGCTGTGTGGGGGAGCACTGCCAGTGCGGGCTGTGTGGGGGGAGCACTGACAGTGCTGGCTGTGTGTGGGGTGCACTGACAGAGCTGACTGTGTGGGGGAGCACTGACAGTGCTGACTGTGTGGGGGAGCACTGGCAGTGCTGGCTGTGTGGGGGAGCACTGACAGTGCTGCCTGGGTGGTGGGAGCACTGACAGTGCTGGCTGTGTGGGGGGAGCACTGACAGTGCTGGCTGTGTGGGGGAGCACTGACAGTGCTGGCTGTGTGGGGGGAGCACTGACAGTGCTGGCTGTGTGGGGGGAGCACTGACAGTGATGGCTGTGTGGTGGGAGCACTGGCAGTGCTGGCTTTGGGGGGGGCGTGCAGTGGCAGTGCTGGCTCTGTGGGGTGAAGTGCACTGGCAGTGCTGGCTGTGGGGGGGGGAAGTGCACTGGCAGTGCTGGCTGTGGGGGGAGCACTGACAGTGCTGGCTGTGGGAAGGGGGGGGGGGAAGTGCACTGGCTGTGCTGGCTCTGTGGGGGGTGGGAGGTGCACTGGCAGTGCTGGCTGTGGGGGGGGGAAGTGCAATGGCAGTGCTGGCTGTGCGGGGGGAGCACTGACAGTGCTTGCTGTGTGGGGAAGCACTGACAGTGCTGGCTGTGTGGGGGAGCACTGACAGTGCTGGCTGTGTGGGAGAGCACTGACAGTGCTGGCTGTGTGGTGTGAGCACTGACGGTGTTGGCTGTGTGGGGGGGCACTGACAGCGCTGGCTGTGTGTGGGGGAACACTGACAGTGCTGGCTGTGTGGGGAGCACTGACGGTGCTGGCTGTGTGGGGGGGCACTGACAGCGCTGGCTGTGTGTGGGGGAACACTGACAGTGCTGGCTGTGTGGGGGGGGGGCACTGACAGTGCTGCCTGTGTGGGGAGCACTGACAGTGCTGGCTGTGTGGTGGGAGCACTGACAGTGCTGGCTGTGTGGGGAGCACTGACAGTGCTGCCTGTGTGGGGGAGCACTGACAGTGATGGCTGTGTGGTGGGAGCACTGACAGTGCTGGCTGTGTGGGGGAGCACTGACAGTGCTGGCTGTGTGAGGAGCACTGGCAGTGCTGGCTGTGTGGGGGAGCCCTGACAGTGCTGGCTGTGTGCGGAGCACTGACAGGGCTGGCTGTGTGGGGGGAGCACTGACAGTGCTGGCTGTGTGGGGGAGCACTGACAGTGCTGGAAGTGTGGGGGAGCACTGACAGTGCTGGCTGTGTGGTGGGAGCTCTGACAGTGCTGGCTGTGTGGGGAGCACTGACAGTGCTGGCTGTGTGGGGAGCACTGACAGGGCTGGCTGTGTGGGGGGAGCACTGACAGTGCAGGCTGTGAGGGGGAGCACTGACAGTGCTGGAAGTGTGGGGAGCACTGACAGTGCTGGCTGTGTGGTGGGAGCTCTGACAGTGCTGGAAGTGTGGGGGAGCACTGACAGTGCTGGCTTTGTGGGGGAGCACTGACAGTGTTGGCTGTGTGGGGGAGCACTGACAATGCTGGCTGTGTGGTGGGAGCACAGACAGTGCTGGCTGTGTGGTGGGAGCACTGACGGTGCTGGCTGTGTGGGGGGGGGCACTGACAGCGCTGGCTGTGTGTGGGGGAACACTGACAGTGCTGGCTGTGTGAGGGGGGGGCACTGACAGTGCTGCCTGTGTGCGGGAGCACTGACAGTGCTGGCTGTGTGGTGGAAGCACTGACAGTGCTGCCTGTGTGGGGGAGCACTGACAGTGCTGGCTGTGTGGTGGGAGCACTGACAGTGCTGGCTGTGTGGGGGAGAACTGACAGTGCTGGCTGTGTGAGGAGCACTGGCAGTGCTGGCTGTGTGGGGGAGCACTGACAGTGCTGGCTGTGTGGGGAGCACTGACAGGGCTGGCTGTGTGGGGGAGCACTGACAGTGCTGGCTGTGTGGGGGAGCACTGACAGTGCTGGAAGTGTGGGGGAGCAATGACAGTGATGGCTGTGTGGTGGGAGCTCTGACAGTGCTGGCTGTGTGGTGGGGGCACTGACAGTGCTGGCTGTGTGGGGGAGCACTGACAGTGTTGGCTGTGTGGGGGAGCACTGACAATGCTGGCTGTGTGGTGGGAGCACAGACAGTGCTGGCTGTGTGGTGGGAGCACTGACAGTGCTGGCTGTGTGGGGGAGCACTGACAGTGCTAGCTGTGTGCTGGGAGCACTGACAGTGCTGGCTGTGTGGTGGGAGAACTGACAGTGTTGGCTGTGTGGGGGTGCACTGGCAGTGCTGGCTCTGTGGAGGGGGAGTGCACTGGCAGTGCTGGCTCTGTGGGGGGGAAGTGCACTGGCAGTGCTAGCTCTGTGGGGGGGAGTGCACGGGCCATGCTGGCTCTGTGGGGGGGGGGAGTGCACTGGCAGTGCTGGCTCTGTGGGGGGGGGGGTGGAAGTGCACTGGCAGTGCTGGGTCTGTGGGGGGTAAGTGCACTGGCAGTGCTGGCTCTGTGGCTGGGGAGTGCACTGGCAGTGCTGGGTCTGTGAGGGGGAGTGCACTGGCAGTGCTGGCTCTGTGGGGGGAGGGTGAAGTGCACTTTCAGTGCTGGATGTGTGTGGGAGCACTGACAGTGCTCGCTCTGTGGTGGGAGCACTGACAGTGCTGGCTGTGTGGGGGAGCACAGACAGTGCTGGCTGTGTGTTGCGGTAGCACTGACAGTGCTGGCTGTGTGATGGGAACACTGACAGCGCTGGCAGTGTGGGGGGAGCACTGACAGTGCTGGCTGTGTGGTGGGAGCACTGACAGTGCTGGCTGTGTGGTGGGAACACTGACAGTGCTGGCTGTGTGGGGGAGCACTGACAGTGTTGGATGTGTGGGGAGCACTAACAGTGCTGGCTGTGTGGGGGGAGCACTGACAGTGCTGGCTGTGTTGGTGGGAGCACTGACAGTGCTGGCAGTGTGGGGGAGCACTGACAGTGCTGGCTGTGTGGTGGGAGCACTGACAGTGCTGGCTGTGTGGGGGGAGGACTGACAGTGCTGGCTGTGTGGGGTGAGCACTGGCAGTGCTGGCTGTGTGGGGGGAGCACTGGCAGTGCTGCCTGTGTGGGGAGCACTGACAGTGCTGGCTGTGTGGGGGAGCACTGACAGTGCTGGAAGTGTGGGGGAGCACTGACAGTGCTGGCTTTGTGGTGGGAGCTCTGACAGTGCTGGCTGTGTGGTGGGGGCACTGACAGTGCTGGCTGTGTGGGGGAGAACTGACAGTGCTGGCTGTGTGGGGAGCACTGACAGTGCTGGCTGTGTGGTGGGAGCACAGACAGTGCTGGCTGTGTGGTGGGTGCACTGACAGTGCTGGCTGTGTGGGGGAGCACTGACAGTGCTGGCTGTGTGCTGGGAGCACTGACAGTGCTGGCTGTGTGGTGGGAGAACTGACAGTGTTGGCTGTGTGGGGGTGCACTGGCAGTGCTGGCTCTGTGGGGGGGAAGTGCACTGGCAGTGCTAGCTCTGTGGGGGGGGAGTGCACTGGCCATGCTGGCTCTGTGGGGGGGTGCACTGGCAGTGCTGGCTCTGTGGGGGGGGAGTGCACTGGCAGTGCTGGCTCTGTGGGGGGGGGTGGAAGTGCACTGGCAGTGCTGGGTCTGTGGGGGGAGGGTGAAGTGCACGTTCAGTGCTGGATGTGTGTGGGAGCACTGACAGTGCTGGCTCTGTGGTGGGAGCACTGACAGTGCTGGCTGTGTGGGGGAGCACAGACAGTGCTGGCTGTGTGTTGCGGTAGCACTGACAGTGCTGGCTGTGTGATGGGAGCACTGACAGCGCTGGCAGTGTGGGGGGAGCACTGACAGTGCTGGCTGTGTGGTGGGAGCACTGACAGTGCTGGCTGTGTGGGGGGAGCACTGACAGTGCTGGCTGTGTGGGGAACACTAACAGTGCTGGCTGTGTGGGGGGAGCACTGACAGGGCTGGCTGTGTTGGGGGGAGCACTGACAGTGCTGGCAGTGTGGGGGGAGCACTGACAGTGCTGGCTGTGTGGTGGGAGCACTGACAGTGCTGGCTGCGTGGGGGGAGCACTGACAGTGCTGGCTGTGTGGGGTGAGCACTGGCAGTGCTGGCTGTGTGGGGGGAGCACTGGCAGTGCTGCCTGTGTGGGGAGCACTGACAGTGCTGGCTGTGTGGGGGAGCACTGACAGTGCTGGAAGTGTGGGGGAGCACTGACAGTGCTGGCTGTGTGGTGGGAGCTCTGACAGTGCTGGCTGTGTGGTGGGGGCACTGACAGTGCTGGCTGTGTGGGGGAGAACTGACAGTGTTGGCTGTGTGGGGGAGCACTGACAATGCTGGCTGTGTGGTGGGAGCACAGACAGTGCTGGCTGTGTGGTGGGTGCACTGGCAGTGCTGGCTCTGTGGAGGGGGAGTGCACTGGCAGTGCTGGCTCTGTGGGGGGGAAGTGCACTGGCAGTGCTAGCTCTGTGGGGGGGAGTGCACGGGCCATGCTGGCTCTGTGGGGGGGGGAGTGCACTGGCAGTGCTGGCTCTGTGGGGGGGGGGTGGAAGTGCACTGGCAGTGCTGGGTCTGTGGGGGGTAAGTGCACTGGCAGTGCTGGCTCTGTGGCTGGGGAGTGCACTGGCAGTGCTGGGTCTGTGAGGGGGAGTGCACTGGCAGTGCTGGCTCTGTGGGGGGAGGGTGAAGTGCACTTTCAGTGCTGGATGTGTGTGGGAGCACTGACAGTGCTCGCTCTGTGGTGGGAGCACTGACAGTGCTGGCTGTGTGGGGGAGCACAGACAGTGCTGGCTGTGTGTTGCGGTAGCACTGACAGTGCTGGCTGTGTGATGGGAACACTGACAGCGCTGGCAGTGTGGGGGGAGCACTGACAGTGCTGGCTGTGTGGTGGGAGCACTGACAGTGCTGGCTGTGTGGTGGGAACACTGACAGTGCTGGCTGTGTGGGGGAGCACTGACAGTGTTGGATGTGTGGGGAGCACTAACAGTGCTGGCTGTGTGGGGGGAGCACTGACAGTGCTGGCTGTGTTGGTGGGAGCACTGACAGTGCTGGCAGTGTGGGGGAGCACTGACAGTGCTGGCTGTGTGGTGGGAGCACTGACAGTGCTGGCTGTGTGGGGGGAGGACTGACAGTGCTGGCTGTGTGGGGTGAGCACTGGCAGTGCTGGCTGTGTGGGGGGAGCACTGGCAGTGCTGCCTGTGTGGGGAGCACTGACAGTGCTGGCTGTGTGGGGGAGCACTGACAGTGCTGGAAGTGTGGGGGAGCACTGACAGTGCTGGCTTTGTGGTGGGAGCTCTGACAGTGCTGGCTGTGTGGTGGGGGCACTGACAGTGCTGGCTGTGTGGGGGAGAACTGACAGTGCTGGCTGTGTGGGGAGCACTGACAGTGCTGGCTGTGTGGTGGGAGCACAGACAGTGCTGGCTGTGTGGTGGGTGCACTGACAGTGCTGGCTGTGTGGGGGAGCACTGACAGTGCTGGCTGTGTGCTGGGAGCACTGACAGTGCTGGCTGTGTGGTGGGAGAACTGACAGTGTTGGCTGTGTGGGGGTGCACTGGCAGTGCTGGCTCTGTGGGGGGGAAGTGCACTGGCAGTGCTAGCTCTGTGGGGGGGGGAGTGCACTGGCCATGCTGGCTCTGTGGGGGGGTGCACTGGCAGTGCTGGCTCTGTGGGGGGGGAGTGCACTGGCAGTGCTGGCTCTGTGGGGGGGGGTGGAAGTGCACTGGCAGTGCTGGGTCTGTGGGGGGAGGGTGAAGTGCACGTTCAGTGCTGGATGTGTGTGGGAGCACTGACAGTGCTGGCTCTGTGGTGGGAGCACTGACAGTGCTGGCTGTGTGGGGGAGCACAGACAGTGCTGGCTGTGTGTTGCGGTAGCACTGACAGTGCTGGCTGTGTGATGGGAGCACTGACAGCGCTGGCAGTGTGGGGGGAGCACTGACAGTGCTGGCTGTGTGGTGGGAGCACTGACAGTGCTGGCTGTGTGGGGGGAGCACTGACAGTGCTGGCTGTGTGGGGAACACTAACAGTGCTGGCTGTGTGGGGGGAGCACTGACAGGGCTGGCTGTGTTGGGGGGAGCACTGACAGTGCTGGCAGTGTGGGGGGAGCACTGACAGTGCTGGCTGTGTGGTGGGAGCACTGACAGTGCTGGCTGCGTGGGGGGAGCACTGACAGTGCTGGCTGTGTGGGGTGAGCACTGGCAGTGCTGGCTGTGTGGGGGGAGCACTGGCAGTGCTGCCTGTGTGGGGAGCACTGACAGTGCTGGCTGTGTGGGGGAGCACTGACAGTGCTGGAAGTGTGGGGGAGCACTGACAGTGCTGGCTGTGTGGTGGGAGCTCTGACAGTGCTGGCTGTGTGGTGGGGGCACTGACAGTGCTGGCTGTGTGGGGGAGAACTGACAGTGTTGGCTGTGTGGGGGAGCACTGACAATGCTGGCTGTGTGGTGGGAGCACAGACAGTGCTGGCTGTGTGGTGGGTGCACTGGCAGTGCTGGCTCTGTGGGGGGGTGGAAGTGCACTGGCAGTGCTGGCTCTGTGGGGGGGGAAGTGCACTGGCAGTGCTGGCTCTGTGGCTGGGGAGTGCACTGGCAGTGCTGGCTCTGTTTGGGGGGGGAAGTGCACTGGCAGTGCTTGCTCTGTGGGGGGAGGGGGAAGTGCACTTTCAGTGCTGGATGTGTGTGGGAGCACTGACAGTGCTGGCTGTGTGGGGAGCACAGACAGTGCTGGCTGTGTGTTGTGGTAGCACTGACAGTGCCGGCTGTGTGATGGGAGCACTGACAGTGCTGGCAGTGTGGGGGGAGCACTGACAGTGCTGGCTGTGTGGGGGAGCACTGACAGTGCTGACTGTGTGGGGGAGCACTGGAAGTGCTGGCTGTGTGGGGGAGCACTGACAGTGCTGCCTGGGTGGTGGGAGCACTGACAGTGCTGGCTGTGTGGGGGGAGCACTGACAGTGCTGGCTGTGTGGGGGAGCACTGACAGTGCTGGCTGTGTGGGGGGAGCACTGACAGTGCTGGCTGTGTGGGGGGAGCACTGACAGTGATGGCTGTGTGGTGGGAGCACTGACAGTGCTGGCTTTGGGGGGGGGCGTGCAGTGGCAGTGCTGGCTCTGTGGGGTGAAGTGCACTGGCAGTGCTGGCTGTGGGGTGGGGAAGTGCACTGGCAGTGCTGGCTGTGGGGGGAGCACTGACAGTGCTGGCTGTGGGAAGGGGGGGGAAAGTGCACTGGCTGTGCTGGCTCTGTGGGGGGTGGGAGGTGCACTGGCAGTGCTGGCTGTGGGGGGGGAGTGCAATGGCAGTGCTGGCTGTGCGGGGGGAGCACTGACAGTGCTTGCTGTGTGGGGAAGCACTGACAGTGCTGGCTGTGTGGGGGAGCACTGACAGTGCTGGCTGTGTGGGAGAGCACTGACAGTGCTGGCTGTGTGGTGTGAGCACTGACGGTGTTGGCTGTGTGGGGGGGCACTGACAGCGCTGGCTGTGTGTGGGGGAACACTGACAGTGCTGGCTGTGTGGGGAGCACTGACGGTGCTGGCTGTGTGGGGGGGCACTGACAGCGCTGGCTGTGTGTGGGGGAACACTGACAGTGCTGGCTGTGTGGGGGGGGGGGGGGGCACTGACAGTGCTGCCTGTGTGCGGAGCACTGACAGTGCTGGCTGTGTGGTGGGAGCACTGACAGTGCTGGCTGTGTGGGGGAGCACTGACAGTGCTGCCTGTGTGGGGGAGCACTGACAGTGATGGCTGTGTGGTGGGAGCACTGACAGTGCTGGCTGTGTGGGGGAGCACTGACAGTGCTGGCTGTGTGAGGAGCACTGGCAGTGCTGGCTGTGTGGGGGAGCCCTGACAGTGCTGGCTGTGTGCGGAGCACTGACAGGGCTGGCTGTGTGGGGGGAGCACTGACAGGGCTGGCTGTGTGGGGGAGCACTGACAGTGCTGGAAGTGTGGGGGAGCACTGACAGTGCTGGCTGTGTGGTGGGAGCTCTGACAGTGCTGGCTGTGTGGGGAGCACTGACAGTGCTGGCTGTGTGGGGAGCACTGACAGGGCTGGCTGTGTGGGGGAGCACTGACAGTGCTGGCTGTGTGGGGGAGCACTGACAGTGCTGGAAGTGTGGGGAGCACTGGCAGTGCTGGCTGTGTGGTGGGAGCTCTGACAGTGCTGGAAGTGTGGGGGAGCACTGACAGTGCTGGCTTTGTGGGGGAGCACTGACAGTGTTGGCTGTGTGGGGTAGCACTGACAATGCTGGCTGTGTGGTGGGAGCACAGACAGTGCTGGCTGTGTGGTGGGAGCACTGACGGTGCTGGCTGTGTGGGGGGGGGGGGCACTGACAGCGCTGGCTGTGTGTGGGGGAACACTGACAGTGCTGGCTGTGTGAGGGGGGGGCACTGACAGTGCTGCCTGTGTGGGGGAGCACTGACAGTGCTGGCTGTGTGGTGGAAGCACTGACAGTGCTGGCTGTGTGGGGGAGCACTGACAGTGCTGCCTGTGTGGGGGAGCACTGACAGTGCTCGCTCTGTGGTGGGAGCACTGACAGTGCTGGCTGTGTGGGGGAGAACTGACAGTGCTGGCTGTGTGAGGAGCACTGGCAGTGCTGGCTGTGTGGGGGAGCACTGACAGTGCTGGCTGTGTGGGGAGCACTGACAGGGCTGGCTGTGTGGGGAGCACTGACAGTGCTGGCTGTGTGGGGGAGCACTGACAGTGCTGGAAGTGTGGGGGAGCACTGACAGTGATGGCTGTGTGGTGGGAGCTCTGACAGTGCTGGCTGTGTGGTGGGGGCACTGACAGTGCTGGCTGTGTGGGGGAGCACTGACAGTGTTGGCTGTGTGGGGGAGCACTGACAATGCTGGCTGTGTGGTGGGAGCACAGACAGTGCTGGCTGTGTGGTGGGAGCACTGACAGTGCTGGCTGTGTGGGGGAGCACTGACAGTGCTAGCTGTGTGCTGGGAGCACTGACAGTGCTGGCTGTGTGGTGGGAGAACTGACAGTGTTGGCTGTGTGGGGGTGCACTGGCAGTGCTGGCTCTGTGGGGGGGAGTGCACTGGCAGTGCTGGCTCTGTGGGGGGGAAGTGCACTGGCAGTGCTAGCTCTGTGGGGGGGAGTGCACGGGCCATGCTGGCTCTGTGGGGGGGGAGTGCACTGGCAGTGCTGGCTCTGTGGGGGGGGGGGTGGAAGTGCACTGGCAGTGCTGGGTCTGTGGGGGGTAAGTGCACTGGCAGTGCTGGCTCTGTGGCTGGGGAGTGCACTGGCAGTGCTGGGTCTGTGAGGGGGAGTGCACTGGCAGTGCTGGCTCTGTGGGGGGAGGGTGAAGTGCACTTTCAGTGCTGGATGTGTGTGGGAGCACTGACAGTGCTCGCTCTGTGGTGGGAGCACTGACAGTGCTGGCTGTGTGGGGGAGCACAGACAGTGCTGGCTGTGTGTTGCGGTAGCACTGACAGTGCTGGCTGTGTGATGGGAGCACTGACAGCGCTGGCAGTGTGGGGGGAGCACTGACAGTGCTGGCTGTGTGGTGGGAGCACTGACAGTGCTGGCTGTGTGGTGGGAACACTGACAGTGCTGGCTGTGTGGGGGGAGCACTGACAGTGTTGGCTGTGTGGGGAGCACTAACAGTGCTGGCTGTGTGGGGGAGCACTGACAGTGCTGGCTGTGTTGGTGGGAGCACTGACAGTGCTGGCTGTGCGGGGGGAGCACAGACAGTGCTGGGTGTGTGTGGCGAGCACGGACAGTGATGGCTGTGAGGGGAGCACTGACAGTGCTGGCTGTGTGGTGGGAGCACTTACAGTGCTGGCTGTGTGGGGGAGCACTGACAGTGCTGGCTGTGTGGGGAGCACTGACAGTGCTGGCTGTGTGGTGGGAGCACTGACAGTGCTGGCCATGAGGGGAGCACTGGCAGTGCTGGCTGTGTGGTGGGTGCACTGACAGTGCTGGCTGTGTGGGGGAGCACTGCCAGTGCTGGCTGTGTGGGGGAGCACTGCCAGTGCGGGCTGTGTGGGGGGAGCACTGACAGTGCTGGCTGTGTGTGGGGTGCACTGACAGAGCTGACTGTGTGGGGGAGCACTGACAGTGCTGACTGTGTGGGGGAGCACTGGCAGTGCTGGCTGTGTGGGGGAGCACTGACAGTGCTGCCTGGGTGGTGGGAGCACTGACAGTGCTGGCTGTGTGGGGGGAGCACTGACAGTGCTGGCTGTGTGGGGGGAGCACTGACAGTGCTGGCTGTGTGGGGGGAGCACTGACAGTGCTGGCTGTGTGGGGGAGCACTGACAGTGATGGCTGTGTGGTGGGAGCACTGGCAGTGCTGGCTTTGGGGGGGGCGTGCAGTGGCAGTGCTGGCTCTGTGGGGTGAAGTGCACTGGCAGTGCTGGCTGTGGGGGGGGGGGAGTGCACTGGCAGTGCTGGCTGTGGGGGGAGCACTGACAGTGCTGGCTGTGGGAAGGGGGGGGGAAGTGCACTGGCTGTGCTGGCTCTGTGGGGGGTGGGAGGTGCAATGGCAGTGCTGGCTGTGCGGGGGGAGCACTGACAGTGCTTGCTGTGTGGGGAAGCACTGACAGTGCTGGCTGTGTGGGGGAGCACTGACAGTGCTGGCTGTGTGGGAGAGCACTGACAGTGCTGGCTGTGTGGTGTGAGCACTGACGGTGTTGGCTGTGTGGGGGGGCACTGACAGCGCTGGCTGTGTGTGGGGGAACACTGACAGTGCTGGCTGTGTGGGGAGCACTGACGGTGCTGACTGTGTGGGGGGGCACTGACAGCGCTGGCTGTGTGTGGGGGAACACTGACAGTGCTGGCTGTGTGGGGGGGGGGGGGGCACTGACAGTGCTGCCTGTGTGGGGAGCACTGACAGTGCTGGCTGTGTGGTGGGAGCACTGACAGTGCTGGCTGTGTGGGGAGCACTGACAGTGCTGCCTGTGTGGGGGAGCACTGACAGTGATGGCTGTGTGGTGGGAGCACTGACAGTGCTGGCTGTGTGGGGGAGCACTGACAGTGCTGGCTGTGTGAGGAGCACTGGCAGTGCTGGCTGTGTGGGGGAGCCCTGACAGTGCTGGCTGTGTGCGGAGCACTGACAGGGCTGGCTGTGTGGGGGGAGCACTGACAGTGCTGGCTGTGTGGGGGAGCACTGACAGTGCTGGAAGTGTGGGGGAGCACTGACAGTGCTGGCTGTGTGGTGGGAGCTCTGACAGTGCTGGCTGTGTGGGGAGCACTGACAGTGCTGGCTGTGTGGGGAGCACTGACAGGGCTGGCTGTGTGGGGGGAGCACTGACAGTGCAGGCTGTGAGGGGGAGCACTGACAGTGCTGGAAGTGTGGGGAGCACTGACAGTGCTGGCTGTGTGGTGGGAGCTCTGACAGTGCTGGAAGTGTGGGGGAGCACTGACAGTGCTGGCTTTGTGGGGGAGCACTGACAGTGTTGGCTGTGTGGGGGAGCACTGACAATGCTGGCTGTGTGGTGGGAGCACAGACAGTGCTGGCTGTGTGGTGGGAGCACTGACGGTGCTGGCTGTGTGGGGGGGGGGCACTGACAGCGCTGGCTGTGTGTGGGGGAACACTGACAGTGCTGGCTGTGTGAGGGGGGGGGCACTGACAGTGCTGCCTGTGTGCGGGAGCACTGACAGTGCTGGCTGTGTGGTGGAAGCACTGACAGTGCTGCCTGTGTGGGGGAGCACTGACAGTGCTGGCTGTGTGGTGGGAGCACTGACAGTGCTGGCTGTGTGGGGGAGAACTGACAGTGCTGGCTGTGTGAGGAGCACTGGCAGTGCTGGCTGTGTGGGGGAGCACTGACAGTGCTGGCTGTGTGGGGAGCACTGACAGGGCTGGCTGTGTGGGGGAGCACTGACAGTGCTGGCTGTGTGGGGGAGCACTGACAGTGCTGGAAGTGTGGGGGAGCAATGACAGTGATGGCTGTGTGGTGGGAGCTCTGACAGTGCTGGCTGTGTGGTGGGGGCACTGACAGTGCTGGCTGTGTGGGGGAGCACTGACAGTGTTGGCTGTGTGGGGGAGCACTGACAATGCTGGCTGTGTGGTGGGAGCACAGACAGTGCTGGCTGTGTGGTGGGAGCACTGACAGTGCTGGCTGTGTGGGGGAGCACTGACAGTGCTAGCTGTGTGCTGGGAGCACTGACAGTGCTGGCTGTGTGGTGGGAGAACTGACAGTGTTGGCTGTGTGGGGGTGCACTGGCAGTGCTGGCTCTGTGGAGGGGGAGTGCACTGGCAGTGCTGGCTCTGTGGGGGGGAAGTGCACTGGCAGTGCTAGCTCTGTGGGGGGGGAGTGCACGGGCCATGCTGGCTCTGTGGGGGGGGGGAGTGCACTGGCAGTGCTGGCTCTGTGGGGGGGGGGGTGGAAGTGCACTGGCAGTGCTGGGTCTGTGGGGGGTAAGTGCACTGGCAGTGCTGGCTCTGTGGCTGGGGAGTGCACTGGCAGTGCTGGGTCTGTGAGGGGGAGTGCACTGGCAGTGCTGGCTCTGTGGGGGGAGGGTGAAGTGCACTTTCAGTGCTGGATGTGTGTGGGAGCACTGACAGTGCTCGCTCTGTGGTGGGAGCACTGACAGTGCTGGCTGTGTGGGGGAGCACAGACAGTGCTGGCTGTGTGTTGCGGTAGCACTGACAGTGCTGGCTGTGTGATGGGAACACTGACAGCGCTGGCAGTGTGGGGGGAGCACTGACAGTGCTGGCTGTGTGGTGGGAGCACTGACAGTGCTGGCTGTGTGGTGGGAACACTGACAGTGCTGGCTGTGTGGGGGAGCACTGACAGTGTTGGATGTGTGGGGAGCACTAACAGTGCTGGCTGTGTGGGGGGAGCACTGACAGTGCTGGCTGTGTTGGTGGGAGCACTGACAGTGCTGGCAGTGTGGGGGAGCACTGACAGTGCTGGCTGTGTGGTGGGAGCACTGACAGTGCTGGCTGTGTGGGGGGAGGACTGACAGTGCTGGCTGTGTGGGGTGAGCACTGGCAGTGCTGGCTGTGTGGGGGGAGCACTGGCAGTGCTGCCTGTGTGGGGAGCACTGACAGTGCTGGCTGTGTGGGGGAGCACTGACAGTGCTGGAAGTGTGGGGGAGCACTGACAGTGCTGGCTTTGTGGTGGGAGCTCTGACAGTGCTGGCTGTGTGGTGGGGGCACTGACAGTGCTGGCTGTGTGGGGGAGAACTGACAGTGCTGGCTGTGTGGGGAGCACTGACAGTGCTGGCTGTGTGGTGGGAGCACAGACAGTGCTGGCTGTGTGGTGGGTGCACTGACAGTGCTGGCTGTGTGGGGGAGCACTGACAGTGCTGGCTGTGTGCTGGGAGCACTGACAGTGCTGGCTGTGTGGTGGGAGAACTGACAGTGTTGGCTGTGTGGGGGTGCACTGGCAGTGCTGGCTCTGTGGGGGGGAAGTGCACTGGCAGTGCTAGCTCTGTGGGGGGGGAGTGCACTGGCCATTCTGGCTCTGTGGGGGGGTGCACTGGCAGTGCTGGCTCTGTGGGGGGGGAGTGCACTGGCAGTGCTGGCTCTGTGGGGGGGGGTGGAAGTGCACTGGCAGTGCTGGGTCTGTGGGGGGAGGGTGAAGTGCACGTTCAGTGCTGGATGTGTGTGGGAGCACTGACAGTGCTGGCTCTGTGGTGGGAGCACTGACAGTGCTGGCTGTGTGGGGGAGCACAGACAGTGCTGGCTGTGTGTTGCGGTAGCACTGACAGTGCTGGCTGTGTGATGGGAGCACTGACAGCGCTGGCAGTGTGGGGGGAGCACTGACAGTGCTGGCTGTGTGGTGGGAGCACTGACAGTGCTGGCTGTGTGGGGGAGCACTGACAGTGCTGGCTGTGTGGGGAACACTAACAGTGCTGGCTGTGTGGGGGGAGCACTGACAGGGCTGGCTGTGTTGGGGGGAGCACTGACAGTGCTGGCTGTGTGGGGTGAGCACTGGCAGTGCTGGCTGTGTGGGGGGAGCACTGGCAGTGCTGCCTGTGTGGGGAGCACTGACAGTGCTGGCTGTGTGGGGGAGCACTGACAGTGCTGGAAGTGTGGGGGAGCACTGACAGTGCTGGCTGTGTGGTGGGAGCTCTGACAGTGCTGGCTGTGTGGTGGGGGCACTGACAGTGCTGGCTGTGTGGGGGAGAACTGACAGTGTTGGCTGTGTGGGGGAGTACTGACAATGCTGGCTGTGTGGTGGGAGCACAGACAGTGCTGGCTGTGTGGTGGGTGCACTGGCAGTGCTGGCTCTGTGGGGGGGTGGAAGTGCACTGGCAGTGCTGGCTCTGTGGGGGGGGGGGAAGTGCACTGGCAGTGCTGGCTCTGTGGCTGGGGAGTGCACTGGCAGTGCTGGCTCTGTTTGGGGGGGGAAGTGCACTGGCAGTGCTTGCTCTGTGGGGGGAGGGGGAAGTGCACTTTCAGTGCTGGATGTGTGTGGGAGCACTGACAGTGCTGGCTGTGTGGGGAGCACAGACAGTGCTGGCTGTGTGTTGTGGTAGCACTGACAGTGCCGGCTGTGTGATGGGAGCACTGACAGTGCTGGCAGTGTGGGGGGAGCACTGACAGTGCTGGCTGTGTGGGGGAGCACTGACAGTGCTGACTGTGTGGGGGAGCACTGGAAGTGCTGGCTGTGTGGGGGAGCACTGACAGTGCTGCCTGGGTGGTGGGAGCACTGACAGTGCTGGCTGTGTGGGGGGAGCACTGACAGTGCTGGCTGTGTGGGGGGAGCACTGACAGTGCTGGCTGTGTGGGGGGAGCACTGACAGTGCTGGCTGTGTGGGGGGAGCACTGACAGTGATGGCTGTGTGGTGGGAGCACTGACAGTGCTGGCTTTGGGGGGGGGCGTGCAGTGGCAGTGCTGGCTCTGTGGGGTGAAGTGCACTGGCAGTGCTGGCTGTGGGGTGGGGAAGTGCACTGGCAGTGCTGGCTGTGGGGGGAGCACTGACAGTGCTGGCTGTGGGAAGGGGGGGGAAAGTGCACTGGCTGTGCTGGCTCTGTGGGGGGTGGGAGGTGCACTGGCAGTGCTGGCTGTGGGGGGGGGAGTGCAATGGCAGTGCTGGCTGTGCGGGGGGAGCACTGACAGTGCTTGCTGTGTGGGGAAGCACTGACAGTGCTGGCTGTGTGGGGGAGCACTGACAGTGCTGGCTGTGTGGGAGAGCACTGACAGTGCTGGCTGTGTGGTGTGAGCACTGACGGTGTTGGCTGTGTGGGGGGGCACTGACAGCGCTGGCTGTGTGTGGGGGAACACTGACAGTGCTGGCTGTGTGGGGAGCACTGACGGTGCTGGCTGTGTGGGGGGGCACTGACAGCGCTGGCTGTGTGTGGGGGAACACTGACAGTGCTGGCTGTGTGGGGGGGGGGGGCACTGACAGTGCTGCCTGTGTGCGGAGCACTGACAGTGCTGGCTGTGTGGTGGGAGCACTGACAGTGCTGGCTGTGTGGGGGAGCACTGACAGTGCTGCCTGTGTGGGGGAGCACTGACAGTGATGGCTGTGTGGTGGGAGCACTGACAGTGCTGGCTGTGTGGGGGAGCACTGACAGTGCTGGCTGTGTGAGGAGCACTGGCAGTGCTGGCTGTGTGGGGGAGCCCTGACAGTGCTGGCTGTGTGCGGAGCACTGACAGGGCTGGCTGTGTGGGGGGAGCACTGACAGGGCTGGCTGTGTGGGGGAGCACTGACAGTGCTGGAAGTGTGGGGGAGCACTGACAGTGCTGGCTGTGTGGTGGGAGCTCTGACAGTGCTGGCTGTGTGGGGAGCACTGACAGTGCTGGCTGTGTGGGGAGCACTGACAGGGCTGGCTGTGTGGGGGGAGCACTGACAGTGCTGGCTGTGTGGGGGAGCACTGACAGTGCTGGAAGTGTGGGGAGCACTGGCAGTGCTGGCTGTGTGGTGGGAGCTCTGACAGTGCTGGAAGTGTGGGGGAGCACTGACAGTGCTGGCTTTGTGGGGGAGCACTGACAGTGTTGGCTGTGTGGGGTAGCACTGACAATGCTGGCTGTGTGGTGGGAGCACAGACAGTGCTGGCTGTGTGGTGGGAGCACTGACGGTGCTGGCTGTGCGGGGGGGGGCACTGACAGCGCTGGCTGTGTGTGGGGGAACACTGACAGTGCTGGCTGTGTGAGGGGGGGGGCACTGACAGTGCTGCCTGTGTGGGGGAGCACTGACAGTGCTGGCTGTGTGGTGGAAGCACTGACAGTGCTGGCTGTGTGGGGGAGCACTGACAGTGCTGCCTGTGTGGGGGAGCACTGACAGTGCTCGCTCTGTGGTGGGAGCACTGACAGTGCTGGCTGTGTGGGGGAGAACTGACAGTGCTGGCTGTGTGAGGAGCACTGGCAGTGCTGGCTGTGTGGGGGAGCACTGACAGTGCTGGCTGTGTGGGGAGCACTGACAGGGCTGGCTGTGTGGGGAGCACTGACAGTGCTGGCTGTGTGGGGGAGCACTGACAGTGCTGGAAGTGTGGGGGAGCACTGACAGTGATGGCTGTGTGGTGGGAGCTCTGACAGTGCTGGCTGTGTGGTGGGGGCACTGACAGTGCTGGCTGTGTGGGGGAGCACTGACAGTGTTGGCTGTGTGGGGGAGCACTGAAAATGCTGGCTGTGTGGTGGGAGCACAGACAGTGCTGGCTGTGTGGTGGGAGCACTGACAGTGCTGGCTGTGTGGGGGAGCACTGACAGTGCTAGCTGTGTGCTGGGAGCACTGACAGTGCTGGCTGTGTGGTGGGAGAACTGACAGTGTTGGCTGTGTGGGGGTGCACTGGCAGTGCTGGCTCTGTGGGGGGGGAGTGCACTGGCAGTGCTGGCTCTGTGGGGGGGAAGTGCACTGGCAGTGCTAGCTCTGTGGGGGGGAGTGCACGGGCCATGCTGGCTCTGTGGGGGGGGAGTGCACTGGCAGTGCTGGCTCTGTGGGGGGGGGGGGTGGAAGTGCACTGGCAGTGCTGGGTCTGTGGGGGGTAAGTGCACTGGCAGTGCTGGCTCTGTGGCTGGGGAGTGCACTGGCAGTGCTGGGTCTGTGAGGGGGAGTGCACTGGCAGTGCTGGCTCTGTGGGGGGAGGGTGAAGTGCACTTTCAGTGCTGGATGTGTGTGGGAGCACTGACAGTGCTCGCTCTGTGGTGGGAGCACTGACAGTGCTGGCTGTGTGGGGGAGCACAGACAGTGCTGGCTGTGTGTTGCGGTAGCACTGACAGTGCTGGCTGTGTGATGGGAGCACTGACAGCGCTGGTAGTGTGGGGGAGCACTGACAGTGCTGGCTGTGTGGTGGGAGCACTGACAGTGCTGGCTGTGTGGTGGGAACACTGACAGTGCTGGCTGTGTGGGGGGAGCACTGACAGTGTTGGCTGTGTGGGGAGCACTAACAGTGCTGGCTGTGTGGGGGAGCACTGACAGTGCTGGCTGTGTTGGTGGGAGCACTGACAGTGCTGGCTGTGCGGGGGGAGCACAGACAGTGCTGGGTGTGTGTGGCGAGCACGGACAGTGATGGCTGTGAGGGGAGCACTGACAGTGCTGGCTGTGTGGTGGGAGCACTTACAGTGCTGGCTGTGTGGGGGAGCACTGACAGTGCTGGCTGTGTGGGGAGCACTGACAGTGCTGGCTGTGTGGGGGAGCACTGCCAGTGCTGGCTGTGTGGGGGAGCACTGCCAGTGCTGGCTGTGTGGGGGGAGCACTGACAGTGCTGGCTGTGTGTGGGGTGCACTGACAGAGCTGACTGTGTGGGGGAGCACTGACAGTGCTGACTGTGTGGGGGAGCACTGGCAGTGCTGGCTGTGTGGGGGAGCACTGACAGTGCTGCCTGGGTGGTGGGAGCACTGACAGTGCTGGCTGTGTGGGGGGAGCACTGACAGTGCTGGCTGTGTGGGGGGAGCACTGACAGTGCTGGCTGTGTGGGGGGAGCACTGACAGTGCTGGCTGTGTGGGGGGAGCACTGACAGTGATGGCTGTGTGGTGGGAGCACTGGCAGTGCTGGCTTTGGGGGGGGCGTGCAGTGGCAGTGCTGGCTCTGTGGGGTGAAGTGCACTGGCAGTGCTGGCTGTGGGGGGGGGAGTGCACTGGCAGTGCTGGCTGTGGGGGGAGCACTGACAGTGCTGGCTGTGGGAAGGGGGGGGAAGTGCACTGGCTGTGCTGGCTCTGTGGGGGGTGGGAGGTGCACTGGCAGTGCTGGCTGTGGGGGGGGGGAAGTGCAATGGCAGTGCTGGCTGTGCGGGGGGAGCACTGACAGTGCTTGCTGTGTGGGGAAGCACTGACAGTGCTGGCTGTGTGGGGGAGCACTGACAGTGCTGGCTGTGTGGGAGAGCACTGACAGTGCTGGCTGTGTGGTGTGAGCACTGACGGTGTTGGCTGTGTGGGGGGGCACTGACAGCGCTGGCTGTGTGTGGGGGAACACTGACAGTGCTGGCTGTGTGGGGAGCACTGACGGTGCTGGCTGTGTGGGGGGGGCACTGACAGCGCTGGCTGTGTGTGGGGGAACACTGACAGTGCTGGCTGTGTGGGGGGGGGGCACTGACAGTGCTGCCTGTGTGGGGAGCACTGACAGTGCTGGCTGTGTGGTGGGAGCACTGACAGTGCTGGCTGTGTGGGGAGCACTGACAGTGCTGCCTGTGTGGGGGAGCACTGACAGTGATGGCTGTGTGGTGGGAGCACTTACAGTGCTGGCTGTGTGGGGGAGCACTGACAGTGCTGGCTGTGTGAGGAGCACTGGCAGTGCTGGCTGTGTGGGGGAGCCCTGACAGTGCTGGCTGTGTGCGGAGCACTGACAGGGCTGGCTGTGTGGGGGGAGCACTGACAGTGCTGGCTGTGTGGGGGAGCACTGACAGTGCTGGAAGTGTGGGGGAGCACTGACAGTGCTGGCTGTGTGGTGGGAGCTCTGACAGTGCTGGCTGTGTGGGGAGCACTGACAGTGCTGGCTGTGTGGGGAGCACTGACAGGGCTGGCTGTGTGGGGGGAGCACTGACAGTGCAGGCTGTGAGGGGGAGCACTGACAGTGCTGGAAGTGTGGGGAGCACTGACAGTGCTGGCTGTGTGGTGGGAGCTCTGACAGTGCTGGAAGTGTGGGGGAGCACTGACAGTGCTGGCTTTGTGGGGGAGCACTGACAGTGTTGGCTGTGTGGGGGAGCACTGACAATGCTGGCTGTGTGGTGGGAGCACAGACAGTGCTGGCTGTGTGGTGGGAGCACTGACGGTGCTGGCTGTGTGGGGGGGGGGGGCACTGACAGCGCTGGCTGTGTGTGGGGGAACACTGACAGTGCTGGCTGTGTGAGGGGGGGGCACTGACAGTGCTGCCTGTGTGGGGGGAGCACTGACAGTGCTGGCTGTGTGGGGGGAGCACTGACAGTGCTGGCTGTGTGGGGGAGCACTGACAGTGCTGCCTGGGTGGTGGGAGCACTGACAGTGCTGGCTGTGTGGGGGGAGCACTGACAGTGCTGGCTGTGTGGGGGGAGCACTGACAGTGCTGGCTGTGTGGGGGGAGCACTGACAGTGCTGGCTGTGTGGGGGGAGCACTGACAGTGATGGCTGTGTGGTGGGAGCACTGACAGTGCTGGCTTTGGGGGGGGCGTGCAGTGGCAGTGCTGGCTCTGTGGGGTGAAGTGCACTGGCAGTGCTGGCTGTGGGGTGGGGAAGTGCACTGGCAGTGCTGGCTGTGGGGGGAGCACTGACAGTGCTGGCTGTGGGAAGGGGGGGGAAAGTGCACTGGCTGTGCTGGCTCTGTGGGGGGTGGGAGGTGCACTGGCAGTGCTGGCTGTGGGGGGGGAGTGCAATGGCAGTGCTGGCTGTGCGGGGGGAGCACTGACAGTGCTTGCTGTGTGGGGAAGCACTGACAGTGCTGGCTGTGTGGGGGAGCACTGACAGTGCTGGCTGTGTGGGAGAGCACTGACAGTGCTGGCTGTGTGGTGTGAGCACTGACGGTGTTGGCTGTGTGGGGGGGCACTGACAGCGCTGGCTGTGTGTGGGGGAACACTGACAGTGCTGGCTGTGTGGGGAGCACTGACGGTGCTGGCTGTGTGGGGGGGCACTGACAGCGCTGGCTGTGTGTGGGGGAACACTGACAGTGCTGGCTGTGTGGGGGGGGGGGGCACTGACAGTGCTGCCTGTGTGCGGAGCACTGACAGTGCTGGCTGTGTGGTGGGAGCACTGACAGTGCTGGCTGTGTGGGGGAGCACTGACAGTGCTGCCTGTGTGGGGGAGCACTGACAGTGATGGCTGTGTGGTGGGAGCACTGACAGTGCTGGCTGTGTGGGGGAGCACTGACAGTGCTGGCTGTGTGAGGAGCACTGGCAGTGCTGGCTGTGTGGGGGAGCCCTGACAGTGCTGGCTGTGTGCGGAGCACTGACAGGGCTGGCTGTGTGGGGGGAGCACTGACAGGGCTGGCTGTGTGGGGGAGCACTGACAGTGCTGGAAGTGTGGGGGAGCACTGACAGTGCTGGCTGTGTGGTGGGAGCTCTGACAGTGCTGGCTGTGTGGGGAGCACTGACAGTGCTGGCTGTGTGGGGAGCACTGACAGGGCTGGCTGTGTGGGGGGAGCACTGACAGTGCTGGCTGTGTGGGGGAGCACTGACAGTGCTGGAAGTGTGGGGAGCACTGGCAGTGCTGGCTGTGTGGTGGGAGCTCTGACAGTGCTGGAAGTGTGGGGGAGCACTGACAGTGCTGGCTTTGTGGGGGAGCACTGACAGTGTTGGCTGTGTGGGGTAGCACTGACAATGCTGGCTGTGTGGTGGGAGCACAGACAGTGCTGGCTGTGTGGTGGGAGCACTGACGGTGCTGGCTGTGTGGGGGGGGGCACTGACAGCGCTGGCTGTGTGTGGGGGAACACTGACAGTGCTGGCTGTGTGAGGGGGGGGCACTGACAGTGCTGCCTGTGTGGGGGAGCACTGACAGTGCTGGCTGTGTGGTGGAAGCACTGACAGTGCTGGCTGTGTGGGGGAGCACTGACAGTGCTGCCTGTGTGGGGGAGCACTGACAGTGCTCGCTCTGTGGTGGGAGCACTGACAGTGCTGGCTGTGTGGGGGAGAACTGACAGTGCTGGCTGTGTGAGGAGCACTGGCAGTGCTGGCTGTGTGGGGGAGCACTGACAGTGCTGGCTGTGTGGGGAGCACTGACAGGGCTGGCTGTGTGGGGAGCACTGACAGTGCTGGCTGTGTGGGGGAGCACTGACAGTGCTGGAAGTGTGGGGGAGCACTGACAGTGATGGCTGTGTGGTGGGAGCTCTGACAGTGCTGGCTGTGTGGTGGGGGCACTGACAGTGCTGGCTGTGTGGGGGAGCACTGACAGTGTTGGCTGTGTGGGGGAGCACTGACAATGCTGGCTGTGTGGTGGGAGCACAGACAGTGCTGGCTGTGTGGTGGGAGCACTGACAGTGCTGGCTGTGTGGGGGAGCACTGACAGTGCTAGCTGTGTGCTGGGAGCACTGACAGTGCTGGCTGTGTGGTGGGAGAACTGACAGTGTTGGCTGTGTGGGGGTGCACTGGCAGTGCTGGCTCTGTGGGGGGGGGGGGTGGAAGTGCACTGGCAGTGCTGGGTCTGTGGGGGGTAAGTGCACTGGCAGTGCTGGCTCTGTGGCTGGGGAGTGCACTGGCAGTGCTGGGTCTGTGAGGGGGAGTGCACTGGCAGTGCTGGCTCTGTGGGGGGAGGGTGAAGTGCACTTTCAGTGCTGGATGTGTGTGGGAGCACTGACAGTGCTCGCTCTGTGGTGGGAGCACTGACAGTGCTGGCTGTGTGGGGGAGCACAGACAGTGCTGGCTGTGTGTTGCGGTAGCACTGACAGTGCTGGCTGTGTGATGGGAGCACTGACAGCGCTGGCAGTGTGGGGGGAGCACTGACAGTGCTGGCTGTGTGGTGGGAGCACTGACAGTGCTGGCTGTGTGGTGGGAACACTGACAGTGCTGGCTGTGTGGGGGGAGCACTGACAGTGTTGGCTGTGTGGGGAGCACTAACAGTGCTGGCTGTGTGGGGGAGCACTGACAGTGCTGGCTGTGTTGGTGGGAGCACTGACAGTGCTGGCTGTGCGGGGGGAGCACAGACAGTGCTGGGTGTGTGTGGCGAGCACGGACAGTGATGGCTGTGAGGGGAGCACTGACAGTGCTGGCTGTGTGGTGGGAGCACTTACAGTGCTGGCTGTGTGGGGGAGCACTGACAGTGCTGGCTGTGTGGGGAGCACTGACAGTGCTGGCTGTGTGGTGGGAGCACTGACAGTGCTGGCCATGAGGGGAGCACTGGCAGTGCTGGCTGTGTGGTGGGTGCACTGACAGTGCTGGCTGTGTGGGGGAGCACTGCCAGTGCTGGCTGTGTGGGGGAGCACTGCCAGTGCGGGCTGTGTGGGGGGAGCACTGACAGTGCTGGCTGTGTGTGGGGTGCACTGACAGAGCTGACTGTGTGGGGGAGCACTGACAGTGCTGACTGTGTGGGGGAGCACTGGCAGTGCTGGCTGTGTGGGGGAGCACTGACAGTGCTGCCTGGGTGGTGGGAGCACTGACAGTGCTGGCTGTGTGGGGGGAGCACTGACAGTGCTGGCTGTGTGGGGGGAGCACTGACAGTGCTGGCTGTGTGGGGGGAGCACTGACAGTGCTGGCTGTGTGGGGGGAGCACTGACAGTGATGGCTGTGTGGTGGGAGCACTGGCAGTGCTGGCTTTGGGGGGGGCGTGCAGTGGCAGTGCTGGCTCTGTGGGGTGAAGTGCACTGGCAGTGCTGGCTGTGGGGGGGGGAGTGCACTGGCAGTGCTGGCTGTGGGGGGAGCACTGACAGTGCTGGCTGTGGGAAGGGGGGGGGGAAGTGCACTGGCTGTGCTGGCTCTGTGGGGGGTGGGAGGTGCAATGGCAGTGCTGGCTGTGCGGGGGGAGCACTGACAGTGCTTGCTGTGTGGGGAAGCACTGACAGTGCTGGCTGTGTGGGGGAGCACTGACAGTGCTGGCTGTGTGGGAGAGCACTGACAGTGCTGGCTGTGTGGTGTGAGCACTGACGGTGTTGGCTGTGTGGGGGGGCACTGACAGCGCTGGCTGTGTGTGGGGGAACACTGACAGTGCTGGCTGTGTGGGGAGCACTGACGGTGCTGGCTGTGTGGGGGGGCACTGACAGCGCTGGCTGTGTGTGGGGGAACACTGACAGTGCTGGCTGTGTGGGGGGGGGGGCACTGACAGTGCTGCCTGTGTGGGGAGCACTGACAGTGCTGGCTGTGTGGTGGGAGCACTGACAGTGCTGGCTGTGTGGGGAGCACTGACAGTGCTGCCTGTGTGGGGGAGCACTGACAGTGATGGCTGTGTGGTGGGAGCACTGACAGTGCTGGCTGTGTGGGGGAGCACTGACAGTGCTGGCTGTGTGAGGAGCACTGGCAGTGCTGGCTGTGTGGGGGAGCCCTGACAGTGCTGGCTGTGTGCGGAGCACTGACAGGGCTGGCTGTGTGGGGGGAGCACTGACAGTGCTGGCTGTGTGGGGGAGCACTGACAGTGCTGGAAGTGTGGGGGAGCACTGACAGTGCTGGCTGTGTGGTGGGAGCTCTGACAGTGCTGGCTGTGTGGGGAGCACTGACAGTGCTGGCTGTGTGGGGAGCACTGACAGGGCTGGCTGTGTGGGGGGAGCACTGACAGTGCAGGCTGTGAGGGGGAGCACTGACAGTGCTGGAAGTGTGGGGAGCACTGACAGTGCTGGCTGTGTGGTGGGAGCTCTGACAGTGCTGGAAGTGTGGGGGAGCACTGACAGTGCTGGCTTTGTGGGGGAGCACTGACAGTGTTGGCTGTGTGGGGGAGCACTGACAATGCTGGCTGTGTGGTGGGAGCACAGACAGTGCTGGCTGTGTGGTGGGAGCACTGACGGTGCTGGCTGTGTGGGGGGGGGGGCACTGACAGCGCTGGCTGTGTGTGGGGGAACACTGACAGTGCTGGCTGTGTGAGGGGGGGGCACTGACAGTGCTGCCTGTGTGCGGGAGCACTGACAGTGCTGGCTGTGTGGTGGAAGCACTGACAGTGCTGCCTGTGTGGGGGAGCACTGACAGTGCTGGCTGTGTGGTGGGAGCACTGACAGTGCTGGCTGTGTGGGGGAGAACTGACAGTGCTGGCTGTGTGAGGAGCACTGGCAGTGCTGGCTGTGTGGGGGAGCACTGACAGTGCTGGCTGTGTGGGGAGCACTGACAGGGCTGGCTGTGTGGGGGAGCACTGACAGTGCTGGCTGTGTGGGGGAGCACTGACAGTGCTGGAAGTGTGGGGGAGCAATGACAGTGATGGCTGTGTGGTGGGAGCTCTGACAGTGCTGGCTGTGTGGTGGGGGCACTGACAGTGCTGGCTGTGTGGGGGAGCACTGACAGTGTTGGCTGTGTGGGGGAGCACTGACAATGCTGGCTGTGTGGTGGGAGCACAGACAGTGCTGGCTGTGTGGTGGGAGCACTGACAGTGCTGGCTGTGTGGGGGAGCACTGACAGTGCTAGCTGTGTGCTGGGAGCACTGACAGTGCTGGCTGTGTGGTGGGAGAACTGACAGTGTTGGCTGTGTGGGGGTGCACTGGCAGTGCTGGCTCTGTGGAGGGGGAGTGCACTGGCAGTGCTGGCTCTGTGGGGGGGAAGTGCACTGGCAGTGCTAGCTCTGTGGGGGGGAGTGCACGGGCCATGCTGTCTCTGTGGGGGGGGGAGTGCACTGGCAGTGCTGGCTCTGTGGGGGGGGGGGTGGAAGTGCACTGGCAGTGCTGGGTCTGTGGGGGGTAAGTGCACTGGCAGTGCTGGCTCTGTGGCTGGGGAGTGCACTGGCAGTGCTGGGTCTGTGAGGGGGAGTGCACTGGCAGTGCTGGCTCTGTGGGGGGAGGGTGAAGTGCACTTTCAGTGCTGGATGTGTGTGGGAGCACTGACAGTGCTCGCTCTGTGGTGGGAGCACTGACAGTGCTGGCTGTGTGGGGGAGCACAGACAGTGCTGGCTGTGTGTTGCGGTAGCACTGACAGTGCTGGCTGTGTGATGGGAACACTGACAGCGCTGGCAGTGTGGGGGGAGCACTGACAGTGCTGGCTGTGTGGTGGGAGCACTGACAGTGCTGGCTGTGTGGTGGGAACACTGACAGTGCTGGCTGTGTGGGGGAGCACTGACAGTGTTGGATGTGTGGGGAGCACTAACAGTGCTGGCTGTGTGGGGGGAGCACTGACAGTGCTGGCTGTGTTGGTGGGAGCACTGACAGTGCTGGCAGTGTGGGGGAGCACTGACAGTGCTGGCTGTGTGGTGGGAGCACTGACAGTGCTGGCTGTGTGGGGGGAGGACTGACAGTGCTGGCTGTGTGGGGTGAGCACTGGCAGTGCTGGCTGTGTGGGGGGAGCACTGGCAGTGCTGCCTGTGTGGGGAGCACTGACAGTGCTGGCTGTGTGGGGGAGCACTGACAGTGCTGGAAGTGTGGGGGAGCACTGACAGTGCTGGCTTTGTGGTGGGAGCTCTGACAGTGCTGGCTGTGTGGTGGGGGCACTGACAGTGCTGGCTGTGTGGGGGAGAACTGACAGTGCTGGCTGTGTGGGGAGCACTGACAGTGCTGGCTGTGTGGTGGGAGCACAGACAGTGCTGGCTGTGTGGTGGGTGCACTGACAGTGCTGGCTGTGTGGGGGAGCACTGACAGTGCTGGCTGTGTGCTGGGAGCACTGACAGTGCTGGCTGTGTGGTGGGAGAACTGACAGTGTTGGCTGTGTGGGGGTGCACTGGCAGTGCTGGCTCTGTGGGGGGGAAGTGCACTGGCAGTGCTAGCTCTGTGGGGGGGAGTGCACTGGCCATTCTGGCTCTGTGGGGGGTGCACTGGCAGTGCTGGCTCTGTGGGGGGGGGAGTGCACTGGCAGTGCTGGCTCTGTGGGGGGGGGTGGAAGTGCACTGGCAGTGCTGGGTCTGTGGGGGGAGGGTGAAGTGCACGTTCAGTGCTGGATGTGTGTGGGAGCACTGACAGTGCTGGCTCTGTGGTGGGAGCACTGACAGTGCTGGCTGTGTGGGGGAGCACAGACAGTGCTGGCTGTGTGTTGCGGTAGCACTGACAGTGCTGGCTGTGTGATGGGAGCACTGACAGCGCTGGCAGTGTGGGGGGAGCACTGACAGTGCTGGCTGTGTGGTGGGAGCACTGACAGTGCTGGCTGTGTGGGGGGAGCACTGACAGTGCTGGCTGTGTGGGGAACACTAACAGTGCTGGCTGTGTGGGGGGAGCACTGACAGGGCTGGCTGTGTTGGGGGGAGCACTGACAGTGCTGGCAGTGTGGGGGGAGCACTGACAGTGCTGGCTGTGTGGTGGGAGCACTGACAGTGCTGGCTGCGTGGGGGGAGCACTGACAGTGCTGGCTGTGTGGGGTGAGCACTGGCAGTGCTGGCTGTGTGGGGGGAGCACTGGCAGTGCTGCCTGTGTGGGGAGCACTGACAGTGCTGGCTGTGTGGAGGAGCACTGACAGTGCTGGAAGTGTGGGGGAGCACTGACAGTGCTGGCTGTGTGGTGGGAGCTCTGACAGTGCTGGCTGTGTGGTGGGGGCACTGACAGTGCTGGCTGTGTGGGGGAGAACTGACAGTGTTGGCTGTGTGGGGGAGCACTGACAATGCTGGCTGTGTGGTGGGAGCACAGACAGTGCTGGCTGTGTGGTGGGTGCACTGGCAGTGCTGGCTCTGTGGGGGGGTGGAAGTGCACTGGCAGTGCTGGCTCTGTGGGGGGGGGGAAGTGCACTGGCAGTGCTGGCTCTGTGGCTGGGGAGTGCACTGGCAGTGCTGGCTCTGTTTGGGGGGGGAAGTGCACTGGCAGTGCTTGCTCTGTGGGGGGAGGGGGAAGTGCACTTTCAGTGCTGGATGTGTGTGGGAGCACTGACAGTGCTGGCTGTGTGGGGAGCACAGACAGTGCTGGCTGTGTGTTGTGGTAGCACTGACAGTGCCGGCTGTGTGATGGGAGCACTGACAGTGCTGGCAGTGTGGGGGGAGCACTGACAGTGCTGGCTGTGTGGGGGAGCACTGACAGTGCTGACTGTGTGGGGGAGCACTGGAAGTGCTGGCTGTGTGGGGGAGCACTGACAGTGCTGCCTGGGTGGTGGGAGCACTGACAGTGCTGGCTGTGTGGGGGGAGCACTGACAGTGCTGGCTGTGTGGGGGGAGCACTGACAGTGCTGGCTGTGTGGGGGGAGCACTGACAGTGCTGGCTGTGTGGGGGGAGCACTGACAGTCATGGCTGTGTGGTGGGAGCACTGACAGTGCTGGCTTTGGGGGGGGGGCGTGCAGTGGCAGTGCTGGCTCTGTGGGGTGAAGTGCACTGGCAGTGCTGGCTGTGGGGTGGGGAAGTGCACTGGCAGTGCTGGCTGTGGGGGGAGCACTGACAGTGCTGGCTGTGGGAAGGGGGGGGAAAGTGCACTGGCTGTGCTGGCTCTGTGGGGGGTGGGAGGTGCACTGGCAGTGCTGGCTGTGGGGGGGGGAGTGCAATGGCAGTGCTGGCTGTGCGGGGGGAGCACTGACAGTGCTTGCTGTGTGGGGAAGCACTGACAGTGCTGGCTGTGTGGGGGAGCACTGACAGTGCTGGCTGTGTGGGAGAGCACTGACAGTGCTGGCTGTGTGGTGTGAGCACTGACGGTGTTGGCTGTGTGGGGGGGCACTGACAGCGCTGGCTGTGTGTGGGGGAACACTGACAGTGCTGGCTGTGTGGGGAGCACTGACGGTGCTGGCTGTGTGGGGGGGCACTGACAGCGCTGGCTGTGTGTGGGGGAACACTGACAGTGCTGGCTGTGTGGGGGGGGGGCACTGACAGTGCTGCCTGTGTGCGGAGCACTGACAGTGCTGGCTGTGTGGTGGGAGCACTGACAGTGCTGGCTGTGTGGGGGAGCACTGACAGTGCTGCCTGTGTGGGGGAGCACTGACAGTGATGGCTGTGTGGTGGGAGCACTGACAGTGCTGGCTGTGTGGGGGAGCACTGACAGTGCTGGCTGTGTGAGGAGCACTGGCAGTGCTGGCTGTGTGGGGGAGCCCTGACAGTGCTGGCTGTGTGCGGAGCACTGACAGGGCTGGCTGTGTGGGGGGAGCACTGACAGGGCTGGCTGTGTGGGGGAGCACTGACAGTGCTGGAAGTGTGGGGGAGCACTGACAGTGCTGGCTGTGTGGTGGGAGCTCTGACAGTGCTGGCTGTGTGGGGAGCACTGACAGTGCTGGCTGTGTGGGGAGCACTGACAGGGCTGGCTGTGTGGGGGGAGCACTGACAGTGCTGGCTGTGTGGGGGAGCACTGACAGTGCTGGAAGTGTGGGGAGCACTGGCAGTGCTGGCTGTGTGGTGGGAGCTCTGACAGTGCTGGAAGTGTGGGGGAGCACTGACAGTGCTGGCTTTGTGGGGGAGCACTGACAGTGTTGGCTGTGTGGGGTAGCACTGACAATGCTGGCTGTGTGGTGGGAGCACAGACAGTGCTGGCTGTGTGGTGGGAGCACTGACGGTGCTGGCTGTGCGGGGGGGGGCACTGACAGCGCTGGCTGTGTGTGGGGGAACACTGACAGTGCTGGCTGTGTGAGGGGGGGGCACTGACAGTGCTGCCTGTGTGGGGGAGCACTGACAGTGCTGGCTGTGTGGTGGAAGCACTGACAGTGCTGGCTGTGTGGGGGAGCACTGACAGTGCTGCCTGTGTGGGGGAGCACTGACAGTGCTCGCTCTGTGGTGGGAGCACTGACAGTGCTGGCTGTGTGGGGGAGAACTGACAGTGCTGGCTGTGTGAGGAGCACTGGCAGTGCTGGCTGTGTGGGGGAGCACTGACAGTGCTGGCTGTGTGGGGAGCACTGACAGGGCTGGCTGTGTGGGGAGCACTGACAGTGCTGGCTGTGTGGGGGAGCACTGACAGTGCTGGAAGTGTGGGGGAGCACTGACAGTGATGGCTGTGTGGTGGGAGCTCTGACAGTGCTGGCTGTGTGGTGGGGGCACTGACAGTGCTGGCTGTGTGGGGGAGCACTGACAGTGTTGGCTGTGTGGGGGAGCACTGACAATGCTGGCTGTGTGGTGGGAGCACAGACAGTGCTGGCTGTGTGGTGGGAGCACTGACAGTGCTGGCTGTGTGGGGGAGCACTGACAGTGCTAGCTGTGTGCTGGGAGCACTGACAGTGCTGGCTGTGTGGTGGGAGAACTGACAGTGTTGGCTGTGTGGGGGTGCACTGGCAGTGCTGGCTCTGTGGGGGGGGAGTGCACTGGCAGTGCTGGCTCTGTGGGGGGGAAGTGCACTGGCAGTGCTAGCTCTGTGGGGGGGAGTGCACGGGCCATGCTGGCTCTGTGGGGGGGGAGTGCACTGGCAGTGCTGGCTCTGTGGGGGGGGGTGGAAGTGCACTGGCAGTGCTGGGTCTGTGGGGGGTAAGTGCACTGGCAGTGCTGGCTCTGTGGCTGGGGAGTGCACTGGCAGTGCTGGGTCTGTGAGGGGGAGTGCACTGGCAGTGCTGGCTCTGTGGGGGGAGGGTGAAGTGCACTTTCAGTGCTGGATGTGTGTGGGAGCACTGACAGTGCTCGCTCTGTGGTGGGAGCACTGACAGTGCTGGCTGTGTGGGGGAGCACAGACAGTGCTGGCTGTGTGTTGCGGTAGCACTGACAGTGCTGGCTGTGTGATGGGAGCACTGACAGCGCTGGCAGTGTGGGGGAGCACTGACAGTGCTGGCTGTGTGGTGGGAGCACTGACAGTGCTGGCTGTGTGGTGGGAACACTGACAGTGCTGGCTGTGTGGGGGGAGCACTGACAGTGTTGGCTGTGTGGGGAGCACTAACAGTGCTGGCTGTGTGGGGGAGCACTGACAGTGCTGGCTGTGTTGGTGGGAGCACTGACAGTGCTGGCTGTGCGGGGGGAGCACAGACAGTGCTGGGTGTGTGTGGCGAGCACGGACAGTGATGGCTGTGAGGGGAGCACTGACAGTGCTGGCTGTGTGGTGGGAGCACTTACAGTGCTGGCTGTGTGGGGGAGCACTGACAGTGCTGGCTGTGTGGGGAGCACTGACAGTGCTGGCTGTGTGGTGGGAGCACTGACAGTGCTGGCCATGAGGGGAGCACTGGCAGTGCTGGCTGTGTGGTGGGTGCACTGACAGTGCTGGCTGTGTGGGGGAGCACTGCCAGTGCTGGCTGTGTGGGGGAGCACTGCCAGTGCTGGCTGTGTGGGGGGAGCACTGACAGTGCTGGCTGTGTGTGGGGTGCACTGACAGAGCTGACTGTGTGGGGGAGCACTGACAGTGCTGACTGTGTGGGGGAGCACTGGCAGTGCTGGCTGTGTGGGGGAGCACTGACAGTGCTGCCTGGGTGGTGGGAGCACTGACAGTGCTGGCTGTGTGGGGGGAGCACTGACAGTGCTGGCTGTGTGGGGGGAGCACTGACAGTGCTGGCTGTGTGGGGGGAGCACTGACAGTGCTGGCTGTGTGGGGGGAGCACTGACAGTGATGGCTGTGTGGTGGGAGCACTGGCAGTGCTGGCTTTGGGGGGGGGCGTGCAGTGGCAGTGCTGGCTCTGTGGGGTGAAGTGCACTGGCAGTGCTGGCTGTGGGGGGGGGGGTGCACTGGCAGTGCTGGCTGTGGGGGGAGCACTGACAGTGCTGGCTGTGGGAAGGGGGGGGAAGTGCACTGGCTGTGCTGGCTCTGTGGGGGGTGGGAGGTGCACTGGCAGTGCTGGCTGTGGGGGGGGGGAAGTGCAATGGCAGTGCTGGCTGTGCGGGGGGAGCACTGACAGTGCTTGCTGTGTGGGGAAGCACTGACAGTGCTGGCTGTGTGGGGGAGCACTGACAGTGCTGGCTGTGTGGGAGAGCACTGACAGTGCTGGCTGTGTGGTGTGAGCACTGACGGTGTTGGCTGTGTGGGGGGGCACTGACAGCGCTGGCTGTGTGTGGGGGAACACTGACAGTGCTGGCTGTGTGGGGAGCACTGACGGTGCTGGCTGTGTGGGGGGGCACTGACAGCGCTGGCTGTGTGTGGGGGAACACTGACAGTGCTGGCTGTGTGGGGGGGGGGGCACTGACAGTGCTGCCTGTGTGGGGAGCACTGACAGTGCTGGCTGTGTGGTGGGAGCACTGACAGTGCTGGCTGTGTGGGGAGCACTGACAGTGCTGCCTGTGTGGGGGAGCACTGACAGTGATGGCTGTGTGGTGGGAGCACTGACAGTGCTGGCTGTGTGGGGGAGCACTGACAGTGCTGGCTGTGTGAGGAGCACTGGCAGTGCTGGCTGTGTGGGGGAGCCCTGACAGTGCTGGCTGTGTGCGGAGCACTGACAGGGCTGGCTGTGTGGGGGGAGCACTGACAGTGCTGGCTGTGTGGGGGAGCACTGACAGTGCTGGAAGTGTGGGGGAGCACTGACAGTGCTGGCTGTGTGGTGGGAGCTCTGACAGTGCTGGCTGTGTGGGGAGCACTGACAGTGCTGGCTGTGTGGGGAGCACTGACAGGGCTGGCTGTGTGGGGGGAGCACTGACAGTGCAGGCTGTGAGGGGGAGCACTGACAGTGCTGGAAGTGTGGGGAGCACTGACAGTGCTGGCTGTGTGGTGGGAGCTCTGACAGTGCTGGAAGTGTGGGGGAGCACTGACAGTGCTGGCTTTGTGGGGGAGCACTGACAGTGTTGGCTGTGTGGGGGAGCACTGACAATGCTGGCTGTGTGGTGGGAGCACAGACAGTGCTGGCTGTGTGGTGGGAGCACTGACGGTGCTGGCTGTGTGGGGGGGGGGGGCACTGACAGCGCTGGCTGTGTGTGGGGGAACACTGACAGTGCTGGCTGTGTGAGGGGGGGCACTGACAGTGCTGCCTGTGTGCGGGAGCACTGACAGTGCTGGCTGTGTGGTGGAAGCACTGACAGTGCTGCCTGTGTGGGGGAGCACTGACAGTGCTGGCTGTGTGGTGGGAGCACTGACAGTGCTGGCTGTGTGGGGGAGAACTGACAGTGCTGGCTGTGTGAGGAGCACTGGCAGTGCTGGCTGTGTGGGGGAGCACTGACAGTGCTGGCTGTGTGGGGAGCACTGACAGGGCTGGCTGTGTGGGGGAGCACTGACAGTGCTGGCTGTGTGGGGGAGCACTGACAGTGCTGGAAGTGTGGGGGAGCAATGACAGTGATGGCTGTGTGGTGGGAGCTCTGACAGTGCTGGCTGTGTGGTGGGGGCACTGACAGTGCTGGCTGTGTGGGGGAGCACTGACAGTGTTGGCTGTGTGGGGAGCACTGACAATGCTGGCTGTGTGGTGGGAGCACAGACAGTGCTGGCTGTGTGGTGGGAGCACTGACAGTGCTGGCTGTGTGGGGGAGCACTGACAGTGCTAGCTGTGTGCTGGGAGCACTGACAGTGCTGGCTGTGTGGTGGGAGAACTGACAGTTTTGGCTGTGTGGGGGTGCACTGGCAGTGCTGGCTCTGTGGGGGGGGAGTGCACTGGCAGTGCTGGCTCTGTGGGGGGGAAGTGCACTGGCAGTGCTAGCTCTGTGGGGGGGAGTGCACGGGCCATGCTGGCTCTGTGGGGGGGGAGTGCACTGGCAGTGCTGGCTCTGTGGGGGGGGGGGTGGAAGTGCACTGGCAGTGCTGGGTCTGTGGGGGGTAAGTGCACTGGCAGTGCTGGCTCTGTGGCTGGGGAGTGCACTGGCAGTGCTGGGTCTGTGAGGGGGAGTGCACTGGCACTGCTGGCTCTGTGGGGGGAGGGTGAAGTGCACTTTCAGTGCTGGATGTGTGTGGGAGCACTGACAGTGCTCGCTCTGTGGTGGGAGCACTGACAGTGCTGGCTGTGTGGGGGAGCACAGACAGTGCTGGCTGTGTGTTGCGGTAGCACTGACAGTGCTGGCTGTGTGATGGGAGCACTGACAGCGCTGGCAGTGTGGGGGGAGCACTGACAGTGCTGGCTGTGTGGTGGGAGCACTGACAGTGCTGGCTGTGTGGTGGGAACACTGACAGTGCTGGCTGTGTGGGGGAGCACTGACAGTGTTGGATGTGTGGGGAGCACTAACAGTGCTGGCTGTGTGGGGGGAGCACTGACAGTGCTGGCTGTGTTGGTGGGAGCACTGACAGTGCTGGCAGTGTGGGGGAGCACTGACAGTGCTGGCTGTGTGGTGGGAGCACTGACAGTGCTGGCTGTGTGGGGGGAGGACTGACAGTGCTGGCTGTGTGGGGTGAGCACTGGCAGTGCTGGCTGTGTGGGGGGAGCACTGGCAGTGCTGCCTGTGTGGGGAGCACTGACAGTGCTGGCTGTGTGGGGGAGCACTGACAGTGCTGGAAGTGTGGGGGAGCACTGACAGTGCTGGCTTTGTGGTGGGAGCTCTGACAGTGCTGGCTGTGTGGTGGGGGCACTGACAGTGCTGGCTGTGTGGGGGAGAACTGACAGTGCTGGCTGTGTGGGGAGCACTGACAGTGCTGGCTGTGTGGTGGGAGCACAGACAGTGCTGGCTGTGTGGTGGGTGCACTGACAGTGCTGGCTGTGTGGGGGAGCACTGACAGTGCTGGCTGTGTGCTGGGAGCACTGACAGTGCTGGCTGTGTGGTGGGAGAACTGACAGTGTTGGCTGTGTGGGGGTGCACTGGCAGTGCTGGCTCTGTGGGGGGGAAGTGCACTGGCAGTGCTAGCTCTGTGGGGGGGGGAGTGCACTGGCCATGCTGGCTCTGTGGGGGGGTGCACTGGCAGTGCTGGCTCTGTGGGGGGGGAGTGCACTGGCAGTGCTGGCTCTGTGGGGGGGGGGGTGGAAGTGCACTGGCAGTGCTGGGTCTGTGGGGGGAGGGTGAAGTGCACGTTCAGTGCTGGATGTGTGTGGGAGCACTGACAGTGCTGGCTCTGTGGTGGGAGCACTGACAGTGCTGGCTGTGTGGGGGAGCACAGACAGTGCTGGCTGTGTGTTGCGGTAGCACTGACAGTGCTGGCTGTGTGGTGGGAGCACTGACAGCGCTGGCAGTGTGGGGGGAGCACTGACAGTGCTGGCTGTGTGGTGGGAGCACTGACAGTGCTGGCTGTGTGGGGGGAGCACTGACAGTGCTGGCTGTGTGGGGAACACTAACAGTGCTGGCTGTGTGGGGGGAGCACTGACAGGGCTGGCTGTGTTGGGGGGAGCACTGACAGTGCTGGCAGTGTGGGGGGAGCACTGACAGTGCTGGCTGTGTGGTGGGAGCACTGACAGTGCTGGCTGCGTGGGGGGAGCACTGACAGTGCTGGCTGTGTGGGGTGAGCACTGGCAGTGCTGGCTGTGTGGGGGGAGCACTGGCAGTGCTGCCTGTGTGGGGAGCACTGACAGTGCTGGCTGTGTGGGGGAGCACTGACAGTGCTGGAAGTGTGGGGGAGCACTGACAGTGCTGGCTGTGTGGTGGGAGCTCTGACAGTGCTGGCTGTGTGGTGGGGGCACTGACAGTGCTGGCTGTGTGGGGGAGAACTGACAGTGTTGGCTGTGTGGGGGAGCACTGACAATGCTGGCTGTGTGGTGGGAGCACAGACAGTGCTGGCTGTGTGGTGGGTGCACTGGCAGTGCTGGCTCTGTGGGGGGGTGGACGTGCACTGGCAGTGCTGTCTCTGTGGGGGGGGGAAGTGCACTGGCAGTGCTGGCTCTGTGGCTGGGGAGTGCACTGGCAGTGCTGGCTCTGTTTGGGGGGGGAAGTGCACTGGCAGTGCTTGCTCTGTGGGGGGAGGGGGAAGTGCACTTTCAGTGCTGGATGTGTGTGGGAGCACTGACAGTGCTGGCTGTGTGGGGAGCACAGACAGTGCTGGCTGTGTGTTGTGGTAGCACTGACAGTGCCGGCTGTGTGATGGGAGCACTGACAGTGCTGGCAGTGTGGGGGGAGCACTGACAGTGCTGGCTGTGTGGTGGGAGCACTGACAGTGCTGGCTGTGTGGTGGGAACACTGACAGTGCTGGCTGTGTGGGGGGAGCACTGACAGTGCTGGCTGTGTGGGGAGCACTGACAGTGCTGGCTGTGTGGTGGGAGCACAGACAGTGCTGGCTGTGTGGTGGGAGAACTGACAGTGTTGGCTGTGTGGGGGAGCACTGACAATGCTGGCTGTGTGGTGGGAGCACAGACAGTGCTGGCTGTGTGGTGGGTGCACTGGCAGTGCTGGCTCTGTGGGGGGGTGGAAGTGCACTGGCAGTGCTGTCTCTGTGGGGGGGGGAAGTGCACTGGCAGTGCTGGCTCTGTGGCTGGGGAGTGCACTGGCAGTGCTGGCTCTGTTTGGGGGGGGAAGTGCACTGGCAGTGCTTGCTCTGTGGGGGGAGGGGGAAGTGCACTTTCAGTGCTGGATGTGTGTGGGAGCACTGACAGTGCTGGCTGTGTGGGGAGCACAGACAGTGCTGGCTGTGTGTTGTGGTAGCACTGACAGTGCCGGCTGTGTGATGGGAGCACTGACAGTGCTGGCAGTGTGGGGGGAGCACTGACAGTGCTGGCTGTGTGGTGGGAGCACTGACAGTGCTGGCTGTGTGGTGGGAACACTGACAGTGCTGGCTGTGTGGGGGGAGCACTGACAGTGCTGGCTGTGTGGGGAGCACTGACAGTGCTGGCTGTGTGGTGGGAGCACAGACAGTGCTGGCTGTGTGGTGGGAGCACTGATAGTTCTGGCTGTGTGGGGAGCACTGACAGTGCTGGCTGTGTGGTGGGAGCACTGACAGTGCTGGCTGTGTGGTGGGAGCACTGACAGTGCAGGCTGTGTGGGGGAGCACTGACAGTGCTGCCTGTGTAGGGAGCACTGACAGTGCTGGCTGTGTGGGGGGAGCACTGACAGTGCTGGCTTTGTGGGGTGAGCACTGGCAGTGCTGGCTGTGTGGGTGGAGCACTGGCAGTGCTGCCTGTGTGGGGAGCACTGACAGTGCTGGCTGTGTGGGGGAGCACTGACAGTGCTGGCTGTGGGGGGGGGAAGTGCACTGGCAGTGCTTGCTGTGTGGGGGAGCACTGACAGTGCTGGCTGTGTGGGGGAGCACTGACAGTGCTGGCTGTGTGGGGGAGCACTGACAGTGCTGACTGTGTGGTGGGAGCACAGACAGTGCTGGCTGTTTGGAGGAGCACTGACAGTGCTGGCTGTGTGGGGGAGCACTGACAGTGCTTCCTGTGTGGGGGAGCACTGACAGTGCTGGCTGTGTGGGGGAGCACTGACAATGCTGGCTGTGTGGGGGGAGCACTGACAGTGCTGGCTGTGTGGTGGGAGCACTGACAGTGCTGGCTGTGTGGGGGAGCACTGACAGCGCTGGCTGTGTGGGGTAGGAGCACTGAGAGTGCTGGCTGTGTGGTTGGAGCACTGACAGTGCTGGCTGTGTGTGGGAGCACTGACAGTGCTGGCTGTGTGGTGGGGGCACTGACAGTGCTGGCTGTGTGGGGGAGCACTGACAGTGTTGGCTGTGTGGGGGAGCACTGACAATGCTGGCTGTGTGGTGGGAGCACAGACAGTGCTGGCTGTGTGGTGGGAGCACTGACAGTGCTGGCTGTGTGGGGGAGCACTGACAGTGCTGGCTGTGTGCTGGGAGCACTGACAGTGCTGGCTGTGTGGTGGGAGAACTGACAGTGTTGGCTGTGTGGGGGAGCACTGGCAGTGCTGGCTCTGTGGGGGGGGGTGCACTGGCAGTGCTGGCTCTGTGGGGGGAAGTGCACTGGCAGTGCTAGTTCTGTGGGGGGGAGTGCACTGGCCATGCTGGCTCTGTGGGGGGGGAGTGCACTGGCAGTGCTGGCTCTGTGGGGGGGGTGGAAGTGCACTGGCAGTGCTGGCTCTGTGGGGGGGGAAGTGCACTGGCAGTGCTGGCTCTGTGGCTGGGCAGTGCACTGGCAGTGCTGGCTCTGTGGGGGGAGGGGGAAGTGCAGTTTCAGTGCTGGATGTGTGTGGGAGCACTGACAGTGCTGGATCTGTGGTGGGAGCACTGACAGTGCTGGCTGTGTGGGGGGAGCACTGACAGGGCTGGCTGTGTGGGGGAGCACTGACAGTGCTGGAAGTGTGGGGGAGCACTGACAGTGCTGGCTGTGTGGTGGGAGCTCTGACAGTGCTGGCTGTGTGGGGAGCACTGACAGTGCTGGCTGTGTGGGGAGCACTGACAGGGCTGGCTGTGTGGGGGGAGCACTGACAGTGCTGGCTGTGTGGGGGAGCACTGACAGTGCTGGAAGTGTGGGGAGCACTGACAGTGCTGGCTGTGTGGTGGGAGCTCTGACAGTGCTGGAAGTGTGGGGGAGCACTGACAGTGCTGGCTTTGTGGGGGAGCACTGACAGTGTTGGCTGTGTGGGGTAGCACTGACAATGCTGGCTGTGTGGTGGGAGCACAGACAGTGCTGGCTGTGTGGTGGGAGCACTGACGGTGCTGGCTGTGTGGGGGGGGGGCACTGACAGCGCTGGCTGTGTGTGGGGGAACACTGACAGTGCTGGCTGTGTGAGGGGGGGGCACTGACAGTGCTGCCTGTGTGGGGGAGCACTGACAGTGCTGGCTGTGTGGTGGAAGCACTGACAGTGCTGGCTGTGTGGGGGAGCACTGACAGTGCTGCCTGTGTGGGGGAGCACTGACAGTGCTCGCTCTGTGGTGGGAGCACTGACAGTGCTGGCTGTGTGGGGGAGAACTGACAGTGCTGGCTGTGTGAGGAGCACTGGCAGTGCTGGCTGTGTGGGGGAGCACTGACAGTGCTGGCTGTGTGGGGAGCACTGACAGGGCTGGCTGTGTGGGGAGCACTGACAGTGCTGGCTGTGTGGGGGAGCACTGACAGTGCTGGAAGTGTGGGGGAGCACTGGCAGTGATGGCTGTGTGGTGGGAGCTCTGACAGTGCTGGCTGTGTGGTGGGGGCACTGACAGTGCTGGCTGTGTGGGGGAGCACTGACAGTGTTGGCTGTGTGGGGGAGCACTGACAATGCTGGCTGTGTGGTGGGAGCACAGACAGTGCTGGCTGTGTGGTGGGAGCACTGACAGTGCTGGCTGTGTGGGGGAGCACTGACAGTGCTAGCTGTGTGCTGGGAGCACTGACAGTGCTGGCTGTGTGGTGGGAGAACTGACAGTGTTGGCTGTGTGGGGGTGCACTGGCAGTGCTGGCTCTGTGGGGGGGGAGTGCACTGGCAGTGCTGGCTCTGTGGGGGGGAAGTGCACTGGCAGTGCTAGCTCTGTGGGGGGGAGTGCACGGGCCATGCTGGCTCTGTGGGGGGGAGTGCACTGGCAGTGCTGGCTCTGTGGGGGGGGGGTGGAAGTGCACTGGCAGTGCTGGGTCTGTGGGGGGTAAGTGCACTGGCAGTGCTGGCTCTGTGGCTGGGGAGTGCACTGGCAGTGCTGGGTCTGTGAGGGGGAGTGCACTGGCAGTGCTGGCTCTGTGGGGGGAGGGTGAAGTGCACTTTCAGTGCTGGATGTGTGTGGGAGCACTGACAGTGCTCGCTCTGTGGTGGGAGCACTGACAGTGCTGGCTGTGTGGGGGAGCACAGACAGTGCTGGCTGTGTGTTGCGGTAGCACTGACAGTGCTGGCTGTGTGATGGGAGCACTGACAGCGCTGGCAGTGTGGGGGGAGCACTGACAGTGCTGGCTGTGTGGTGGGAGCACTGACAGTGCTGGCTGTGTGGTGGGAACACTGACAGTGCTGGCTGTGTGGGGGGAGCACTGACAGTGTTGGCTGTGTGGGGAGCACTAACATGCTGGCTGTGTGGGGGAGCACTGACAGTGCTGGCTGTGTTGGTGGGAGCACTGACAGTGCTGGCTGTGCGGGGGGAGCACAGACAGTGCTGGGTGTGTGTGGCGAGCACGGACAGTGATGGCTGTGAGGGGAGCACTGACAGTGCTGGCTGTGTGGTGGGAGCACATACAGTGCTGGCTGTGTGGGGGAGCACTGACAGTGCTGGCTGTGTGGGGAGCACTGACAGTGCTGGCTGTGTGGTGGGAGCACTGACAGTGCTGGCCATGAGGGGAGCACTGGCAGTGCTGGCTGTGTGGTGGGTGCACTGACAGTGCTGGCTGTGTGGGGGAGCACTGCCAGTGCTGGCTGTGTGGGGGAGCACTGCCAGTGCTGGCTGTGTGGGGGGAGCACTGACAGTGCTGGCTGTGTGTGGGGTGCACTGACAGAGCTGACTGTGTGGGGGAGCACTGACAGTGCTGACTGTGTGGGGGAGCACTGGCAGTGCTGGCTGTGTGGGGGAGCACTGACAGTGCTGCCTGGGTGGTGGGAGCACTGACAGTGCTGGCTGTGTGGGGGGAGCACTGACAGTGCTGGCTGTGTGGGGGGAGCACTGACAGTGCTGGCTGTGTGGGGGGAGCACTGACAGTGCTGGCTGTGTGGGGGGAGCACTGACAGTGATGGCTGTGTGGTGGGAGCACTGGCAGTGCTGGCTTTGGGGGGGGGCGTGCAGTGGCAGTGCTGGCTCTGTGGGGTGAAGTGCACTGGCAGTGCTGGCTGTGGGGGGGGGAAGTGCACTGGCAGTGCTGGCTGTGGGGGGAGCACTGACAGTGCTGGCTGTGGGAAGGGGGGGGGAAGTGCACTGGCTGTGCTGGCTCTGTGGGGGGTGGGAGGTGCACTGGCAGTGCTGGCTGTGGGGGGGGGAAGTGCAATGGCAGTGCTGGCTGTGCGGGGGGAGCACTGACAGTGCTTGCTGTGTGGGGAAGCACTGACAGTGCTGGCTGTGTGGGGGAGCACTGACAGTGCTGGCTGTGTGGGAGAGCACTGACAGTGCTGGCTGTGTGGTGTGAGCACTGACGGTGTTGGCTGTGTGGGGGGGCACTGACAGCGCTGGCTGTGTGTGGGGGAACACTGACAGTGCTGGCTGTGTGGGGAGCACTGACGGTGCTGGCTGTGTGGGGGGGCACTAACAGCGCTGGCTGTGTGTGGGGGAACACTGACAGTGCTGGCTGTGTGGGGGGGGGGGGGGCACTGACAGTGCTGCCTGTGTGGGGAGCACTGACAGTGCTGGCTGTGTGGTGGGAGCACTGACAGTGCTGGCTGTGTGGGGAGCACTGACAGTGCTGCCTGTGTGGGGGAGCACTGACAGTGATGGCTGTGTGGTGGGAGCACTGACAGTGCTGGCTGTGTGGGGGAGCACTGACAGTGCTGGCTGTGTGAGGAGCACTGGCAGTGCTGGCTGTGTGGGGGAGCCCTGACAGTGCTGGCTGTGTGCGGAGCACTGACAGGGCTGGCTGTGTGGGGGGAGCACTGACAGTGCTGGCTGTGTGGGGGAGCACTGACAGTGCTGGAAGTGTGGGGGAGCACTGACAGTGCTGGCTGTGTGGTGGGAGCTCTGACAGTGCTGGCTGTGTGGGGAGCACTGACAGTGCTGGCTGTGTGGGGAGCACTGACAGGGCTGGCTGTGTGGGGGGAGCACTGACAGTGCAGGCTGTGAGGGGGAGCACTGACAGTGCTGGAAGTGTGGGGAGCACTGACAGTGCTGGCTGTGTGGTGGGAGCTCTGACAGTGCTGGAAGTGTGGGGGAGCACTGACAGTGCTGGCTTTGTGGGGGAGCACTGACAGTGTTGGCTGTGTGGGGGAGCACTGACAATGCTGGCTGTGTGGTGGGAGCACAGACAGTGCTGGCTGTGTGGTGGGAGCACTGACGGTGCTGGCTGTGTGGGGGGGGGCACTGACAGCGCTGGCTGTGTGTGGGGGAACACTGACAGTGCTGGCTGTGTGAGGGGGGGGGCACTGACAGTGCTGCCTGTGTGCGGGAGCACTGACAGTGCTGGCTGTGTGGTGGAAGCACTGACAGTGCTGCCTGTGTGGGGGAGCACTGACAGTGCTGGCTGTGTGGTGGGAGCACTGACAGTGCTGGCTGTGTGGGGGAGAACTGACAGTGCTGGCTGTGTGAGGAGCACTGGCAGTGCTGGCTGTGTGGGGGAGCACTGACAGTGCTGGCTGTGTGGGGAGCACTGACAGGGCTGGCTGTGTGGGGGAGCACTGACAGTGCTGGCTGTGTGGGGGAGCACTGACAGTGCTGGAAGTGTGGGGGAGCAATGACAGTGATGGCTGTGTGGTGGGAGCTCTGACAGTGCTGGCTGTGTGGTGGGGGCACTGACAGTGCTGGCTGTGTGGGGGAGCACTGACAGTGTTGGCTGTGTGGGGAGCACTGACAATGCTGGCTGTGTGGTGGGAGCACAGACAGTGCTGGCTGTGTGGTGGGAGCACTGACAGTGCTGGCTGTGTGGGGGAGCACTGACAGTGCTAGCTGTGTGCTGGGAGCACTGACAGTGCTGGCTGTGTGGTGGGAGAACTGACAGTGTTGGCTGTGTGGGGGTGCACTGGCAGTGCTGGCTCTGTGGGGGGGAGTGCACTGGCAGTGCTGGCTCTGTGGGGGGGAAGTGCACTGGCAGTGCTAGCTCTGTGGGGGGGAGTGCACGGGCCATGCTGGCTCTGTGGGGGGGGGAGTGCACTGGCAGTGCTGGCTCTGTGGGGGGGGGGGGTGGAAGTGCACTGGCAGTGCTGGGTCTGTCGGGGGTAAGTGCACTGGCAGTGCTGGCTCTGTGGCTGGGGAGTGCACTGGCAGTGCTGGGTCTGTGAGGGGGAGTGCACTGGCACTGCTGGCTCTGTGGGGGGAGGGTGAAGTGCACTTTCAGTGCTGGATGTGTGTGGGAGCACTGACAGTGCTCGCTCTGTGGTGGGAGCACTGACAGTGCTGGCTGTGTGGGGGAGCACAGACAGTGCTGGCTGTGTGTTGCGGTAGCACTGACAGTGCTGGCTGTGTGATGGGAGCACTGACAGCGCTGGCAGTGTGGGGGGAGCACTGACAGTGCTGGCTGTGTGGTGGGAGCACTGACAGTGCTGGCTGTGTGGTGGGAACACTGACAGTGCTGGCTGTGTGGGGGAGCACTGACAGTGTTGGATGTGTGGGGAGCACTAACAGTGCTGGCTGTGTGGGGGGAGCACTGACAGTGCTGGCTGTGTTGGTGGGAGCACTGACAGTGCTGGCAGTGTGGGGGAGCACTGACAGTGCTGGCTGTGTGGTGGGAGCACTGACAGTGCTGGCTGTGTGGGGGGAGGACTGACAGTGCTGGCTGTGTGGGGTGAGCACTGGCAGTGCTGGCTGTGTGGGGGGAGCACTGGCAGTGCTGCCTGTGTGGGGAGCACTGACAGTGCTGGCTGTGTGGGGGAGCACTGACAGTGCTGGAAGTGTGGGGGAGCACTGACAGTGCTGGCTTTGTGGTGGGAGCTCTGACAGTGCTGGCTGTGTGGTGGGGGCACTGACAGTGCTGGCTGTGTGGGGGAGAACTGACAGTGCTGGCTGTGTGGGGAGCACTGACAGTGCTGGCTGTGTGGTGGGAGCACAGACAGTGCTGGCTGTGTGGTGGGTGCACTGACAGTGCTGGCTGTGTGGGGGAGCACTGACAGTGCTGGCTGTGTGCTGGGAGCACTGACAGTGCTGGCTGTGTGGTGGGAGAACTGACAGTGTTGGCTGTGTGGGGGTGCACTGGCAGTGCTGGCTCTGTGGGGGGGAAGTGCACTGGCAGTGCTAGCTCTGTGGGGGGGGGGAGTGCACTGGCCATGCTGGCTCTGTGGGGGGGTGCACTGGCAGTGCTGGCTCTGTGGGGGGGGAGTGCACTGGCAGTGCTGGCTCTGTGGGGGGGGGGTGGAAGTGCACTGGCAGTGCTGGGTCTGTGGGGGGAGGGTGAAGTGCACGTTCAGTGCTGGATGTGTGTGGGAGCACTGACAGTGCTGGCTCTGTGGTGGGAGCACTGACAGTGCTGGCTGTGTGGGGGAGCACAGACAGTGCTGGCTGTGTGTTGCGGTAGCACTGACAGTGCTGGCTGTGTGATGGGAGCACTGACAGCGCTGGCAGTGTGGGGGGAGCACTGACAGTGCTGGCTGTGTGGTGGGAGCACTGACAGTGCTGGCTGTGTGGGGGGAGCACTGACAGTGCTGGCTGTGTGGGGAACACTAACAGTGCTGGCTGTGTGGGGGGAGCACTGACAGGGCTGGCTGTGTTGGGGGGAGCACTGACAGTGCTGGCAGTGTGGGGGGAGCACTGACAGTGCTGGCTGTGTGGTGGGAGCACTGACAGTGCTGGCTGCGTGGGGGGAGCACTGACAGTGCTGGCTGTGTGGGGTGAGCACTGGCAGTGCTGGCTGTGTGGGGGAGCACTGGCAGTGCTGCCTGTGTGGGGAGCACTGACAGTGCTGGCTGTGTGGGGGAGCACTGACAGTGCTGGAAGTGTGGGGGAGCACTGACAGTGCTGGCTGTGTGGTGGGAGCTCTGACAGTGCTGGCTGTGTGGTGGGGGCACTGACAGTGCTGGCTGTGTGGGGGAGAACTGACAGTGTTGGCTGTGTGGGGAGCACTGACAATGCTGGCTGTGTGGTGGGAGCACAGACAGTGCTGGCTGTGTGGTGGGTGCACTGGCAGTGCTGGCTCTGTGGGGGGGTGGAAGTGCACTGGCAGTGCTGTCTCTGTGGGGGGGGGAAGTGCACTGGCAGTGCTGGCTCTGTGGCTGGGGAGTGCACTGGCAGTGCTGGCTCTGTTTGGGGGGGGAAGTGCACTGGCAGTGCTTGCTCTGTGGGGGGAGGGGGAAGTGCACTTTCAGTGCTGGATGTGTGTGGGAGCACTGACAGTGCTGGCTGTGTGGGGAGCACAGACAGTGCTGGCTGTGTGTTGTGGTAGCACTGACAGTGCCGGCTGTGTGATGGGAGCACTGACAGTGCTGGCAGTGTGGGGGGAGCACTGACAGTGCTGGCTGTGTGGTGGGAGCACTGACAGTGCTGGCTGTGTGGTGGGAACACTGACAGTGCTGGCTGTGTGGGGGGAGCACTGACAGTGCTGGCTGTGTGGGGAGCACTGACAGTGCTGGCTGTGTGGTGGGAGCACAGACAGTGCTGGCCGTGTGGTGGGAGCACTGATAGTTCTGGCTGTGTGGGGAGCACTGACAGTGCTGGCTGTGTGGTGGGAGCACTGACAGTGCTGGCTGTGTGGTGGGAGCACTGACAGTGCTGGCTGTGTGGGGGAGCACTGACAGTGCTGCCTGTGTAGGGAGCACTGACAGTGCTGGCTGTGTGGGGGGAGCACTGACAGTGCTGGCTTTGTGGGGTGAGCACTGGCAGTGCTGGCTGTGTGGGTGGAGCACTGGCAGTGCTGCCTGTGTGGGGAGCACTGACAGTGCTGGCTGTGTGGGGGAGCACTGACAGTGCTGGCTGTGGGGGGGGGAAGTGCACTGGCAGTGCTTGCTGTGTGGGGGAGCACTGACAGTGCTGGCTGTGTGGGGGAGCACTGACAGTGCTGGCTGTGTGGGGGAGCACTGACAGTGCTGACTGTGTGGTGGGAGCACAGACAGTGCTGGCTGTTTGGAGGAGCACTGACAGTGCTGGCTGTGTGGGGGAGCACTGACAGTGCTTCCTGTGTGGGGGAGCACTGACAGTGCTGGCTGTGTGGGGGAGCACTGACAATGCTGGCTGTGTGGGGGGAGCACTGACAGTGCTGGCTGTGTGGTGGGAGCACTGACAGTGCTGGCTGTGTGGGGGAGCACTGACAGCGCTGGCTGTGTGGGGTAGGAGCACTGAGAGTGCTGGCTGTGTGGTTGGAGCACTGACAGTGCTGGCTGTGTGTGGGAGCACTGACAGTGCTGGCTGCGTGGTGGGGGCACTGACAGTGCTGGCTGTGTGGGGGAGCACTGACAGTGTTGGCTGTGTGGGGGAGCACTGACAATGCTGGCTGTGTGGTGGGAGCACAGACAGTGCTGGCTGTGTGGTGGGAGCACTGACAGTGCTGGCTGTGTGGGGGAGCACTGACAGTGCTGGCTGTGTGCTGGGAGCACTGACAGTGCTGGCTGTGTGGTGGGAGAACTGACAGTGTTGGCTGTGTGGGGGAGCACTGGCAGTGCTGGCTCTGTGGGGGGGGGTGCACTGGCAGTGCTGGCTCTGTGGGGGGAAGTGCACTGGCAGTGCTAGTTCTGTGGGGGGGGAGTGCACTGGCCATGCTGGCTCTGTGGGGGGGGAGTGCACTGGCAGTGCTGGCTCTGTGGGGGGGTGGAAGTGCACTGGCAGTGCTGGCTCTGTGGGGGGGGGAAGTGCACTGGCAGTGCTGGCTCTGTGGCTGGGCAGTGCACTGGCAGTGCTGGCTCTGTGGGGGGAGGGGGAAGTGCAGTTTCAGTGCTGGATGTGTGTGGGAGCACTGACAGTGCTGGATCTGTGGTGGGAGCACTGACAGTGCTGGCTGTGTGGGGAGCACAGACAGTGCTGGCTGTGTGTTGTGGTAGCACTGACAGTGCCGGCTGTGTGATGGGAGCACTGACAGTGCTGGCAGCGTGGGGGGAGCACTGACAGTGCTGGCTGTGTGGTGGGAGCACTGACAGTGCTGGCTGTGTGGTGGGAACACTGACAGTGCTGGCTGTGTGGGGGGAGCACTGACAGTGCTGGCTGTGTGCGGAGCACTGACAGTGCTGGCTGTGTGGTGGGAGCACAGACAGTGCTGGCTGTGTGGTGGGAGCACTGATAGTTCTGGCTGTGTGGGGAGCACTGACAGTGCTGGCTGTGTGGTGGGAGCACTGACAGTGCTGGCTGTGTGGTGGGAGCACTGACAGTGCTGGCTGTGTGGGGGAGCACTGACAGTGCTGCCTGTGTAGGGAGCACTGACAGTGCTGGCTGTGTGGGGGGAGCACTGACAGTGCTGGCTGTGTGGGGTGAGCACTGGCAGTGCTGGCTGTGTGGGGGAGCACTGGCAGTGCTGCCTGTGTGGGGAGCACTGACAGTGCTGGCTGTGTGGGGGGAGCACTGACAGTGCTGGCTGTGGGGGGGGGGGAAGTGCACTGGCAGTGCTTGCTGTGTGGGGAGCACTGACAGTGCTGGCTGTGTGGGGGAGCACTGACAGTGCTGGCTGTGTGGGGGAGCACTGACAGTGCTGACTGTGTGGTGGGAGCACAGACAGTGCTGGCTGTTTGGAGGAGCACTGACAGTGCTGGCTGTGTGGGGGAGCACTGACAGTGCTTCCTGTGTGGGGGAGCACTGACAGTGCTGGCTGTGTGGGGGAGCACTGACAATGCTGGCTGTGTGGGGGGAGCACTGACAGTGCTGGCTGTGTGGGGGGAGCACTGACAGTGCTGGCTGTGTGGTGGAGCACTGACAGTGCTGTTTGTGTGGGGGGAGGACACTGACAGTGCTGGCTGTGTGGGGGGAGCACTGACAGTGCTGGCTGTGTGGGGAGCACTGACAGTGCTGGCTGTGTGGGGGGAGCACTGACAGTGCTGGCTGTGTGGTGGGAGCACTGACAGTGCTGGCTGTGTGGGGGAGCACTGACAGTGCTGGCTGTGTGGGGGGACCACTGAAAGTGCTGGCTGTGTGGGGGAGCACTGACAGTGCTGTAGTGTGGGGGGAGGACACTGACAGTGCTGGTTGTGTAGGAGCAGCGCTGGCAGTGCTGGCTGTGTGGGGGAGCCCTGACAGTGCTGGCTCTGTGGTGGGAGCACTGACAGTCCTGGCTGTGTGGTGGGAGCACTGACAGTGCTGGCTGTGTGGGGGGAGCACTGACAGTGCTGGCTGTGTGGTGGGAGCACAGACAGTGCTGGCTGTGTGGTGGGAGCACAGACAGTGCTGGCTGTGTGGTGGGAGCACTGATAGTTCTTGCTGTGTGGGGAGCACTGACATTGCTGGCTGTGGGGGGAGCACTGACAGTGCTGGCTGTGTGGTGGGAGCACTGGCGGTGCTGGCTGTGTGAGGGGAGCACTGATAGCGCTGGCTGTGTGGGGTAGGAGCACTGACAGTGCTGGCTGTGTGGTGGGAGCACTGATAGTTCGGGCTGTGTGGGGAGCACTGACAGTGCTGGCTGTGTGCGGGAGCACTGACATTGCTGGCTGTGTGGGGGAGCACTGACAGTGCTGGCTGTGTGTGGGGAGAACTGACAGTGCTGGCTGTGTGTGGGAGCACTGACAGCGCTGGCTGTGTGGGGTAGGAGCACTGACAGTGCTGGCTGTGTGGTGGTAGCACTGACAGTGCTGGCTCTGTGGTGGGAGCACTGACAGTGCTGGCTGTGTGGTGGGAGCACAGACAGTGCTGGCTGTGTGGTGGGAGCACTGACAGTGCTGGCTGTGTGTGGGGGAGCACTGACAGTGCTGGCTGTTTGGGGGGAGCACTGACAGTGCTGGCTGTGTGGTGTGAGCACTGACAGTGATGGTTGTGTGGGGTAGGAGCACTGAGAGTGCTGGCTGTGTGGTTGGAGCACTGACAGTGCTGGCTGTGTGCGGGAGCACTGACAGTGCTGGCTGTGTGGGGGTAGGAGCACTGAGAGTGCTGGCTGTGTGGTTGGAGCACTGACAGTGCTGGCTGTGTGTGGGGAGCACTGACAGTGCTGGCTGTGTGCGGGAGCACTGACAGTGCTGGCTGTGTGGGGTAGGAGCACTGACAGTGCTTGCTGTGTGTTGGAGCACTGACAGTGCTGGCTGTGTGGGGTAGGAGCACTGACAGTGCTGGCTGTGTGTGGGGAGCACTGACAGTGCTGGCTGTTTGGAGGGAGCACTGACAGTGCTGGCTGTGTGGTGTGAGCACTGACAGTGTTGACTGTGTGGGGGAGCACTGACAGTGCTGGCTGTGTGGAGGAAGCACTGACAGTGCTCGCTTTGTGGGGGGAAGCACTGACAGTGCTGGCTGTGTGAGGGGAGCACTGATAGCGCTGGCTGTGTGGGGTAGGATCACTGAGAGTTCTGGCTGTGTGGTTGGAGCACTGACAGTGCTGACTGTGTGTGGGAGCACTGACAGTTCTGGCTGTGTGGTGGGGGCACTGACAGTGCTGGCTGTGTGGGGGAGCACTGACAGTGTTGGCTGTGTGGGGGAGCACTGACAATGCTGGCTGTGTGGTGGGAGCACAGACAGTGCTGGCTGTGTGGTGGGAGCACTGACAGTGCTGGCTGTGTGGGGGAGTACTGACAGTGCTGGCTGTGTGCTGGGAGCACTGACAGTGCTGGCTGTGTGGTGGGAGAACTGACAGTGTTGGCTGTGTGGGGGAGCACTGGCAGTGCTGGCTCGGTGGGGGGGGAAGTGCACTGGAAGTGCTGGCTCTGTGGGGGGGAAGTGCACTGGCAGTGCTAGCTCTGTGGGGGGGAGTGCACTGGCCATGCTGGCTCTGTGGGGGGGGGAGTGCACTGGCAGTGCTGGCTCTGTGGGGGGGGTGGAAGTGCACTGGCAGTGCTGGCTCTGTGGGGGGGAAGTGCACTGGCAGTGCTGGCTCTGTGGCTGGGGAGTGCACTGGCAGTGCTGGCTCTGTGGGGGGGGGAAGTGCACTGGCAGTGCTTGCTCTGTGGGGGTGGGGGAAGTGCACTTTCAGTGCTGGATGTGTGTGGGAGCACTGAAAGTGCTGGCTGTGTGGGGGAGCACAGACAGTGCTGGCTGTGTAATGGGAGCACTGACAGTGCTGGCAGTGTGGGGGGAGCACTGACAGTGCTGGCTGTGTGGTGGGAGCACTGACAGTGCTGGCTGTGTGGTGGGAACACTGACAGTGCTGGCTGTGTGGGGGGAGAACTGACAGTGCTGGCTGTGTGGGGAGCACTGACAGTGCTGGCTGTGTGGTGGGAGCACAGAAAGTGCTGGCTGTGTGGTGGGAGCACTGATAGTTCTGCCTGTGTGGGGAGCACTGACAGTGCTGGCTGTGCGGGGGGAGCACTGACAGTGCTGGCTGTGTGGGGTGAGCACTGGCAGTGCTGGCTGTGTGGGGGGAGCACTGGCAGTGCTGCCTGTGTGGGGAGCACTGACAGTGCTGGCTGTGTGGGGGAGCCCTGACAGTGCTGGCTGTGGGGGGGGAGTGCACTGGCAGTGCTGGCTGTGTGGGGGAGCACTGACAGTGCTGGCTGTGTGGGGAAGCACTGACAATGCTGGCTGTGTGGGGGGAGCACTGACAGTGCTGGCTGTGTGGTGGGAGCACTGACAGTGCTGGCTGTGTGGGGGAGCACTGACAGTGCTGGCTGTGTGGGGGGAGCACTGACAGTGCTGGCTGTGTGGTGGGAGCAGTGACAGTGCTGGCTGTGTGGGGGAGCACTGACAGTGCTGTATGTGTGGGGGGAGGACACTGACAGTGCTGGCTGTGTGGGGGAGCACTGACAGTGCTGGCTGTGTGCGGGAGCACTGACAGTGCTGGCTGTGTGGGGTAGGAGCACTGACAGTGCTGGCTGTGTGTGGGGAGCACTGACTGTGCTGGCTGTTTGGAGGGAGCACTGACAGTGCTGGCTGTGTGGTGTGAGCACTGACAGTGTTGGCTGTGTGGGGAGCACTGACAGTGCTGGCTGTGTGGAGGAAGCACTGACAGTGCTCGCTTTGTGGGGGGAAGCACTGACAGTGCTGGCTGTGTGAGGGGAACACTGATAGCGCTGGCTGTGTGGGGTAGGAGCACTGAGAGTGCTGGCTGTGTGGTTGGAACACTGACAGTGCTGGCTGTGTGTGGGAGCACTGACAGTTCTGGCTGTGTGGTGGGGGCACTGACAGAGCTGGCTGTGTGGGGGAGCACTGACAGTGTTGGCTGTGTGGGGGAGCACTGACAATGCTGGTTGTGTGGTGGGAGCACAGACAGTGCTGGCTGTGTGGTGGGAGCACTGACAGTGCTGGCTGTGTGGGGGAGCACTGACAGTGCTGGCTGTGTGCTGGGAGCACTGACAGTGCTGGCTGTGTGGTGGGAGAACTGACAGTGTTAGCTGTGTGGGGAGCACTGGCAGTGCTGGCTCTGTGGGGGGGAAGTGCACTGGAAGTGCTGTCTCTGTGGGGGGGAAGTGCACTGGCAGTGCTAGCTCTGTGGGGGGGGGGGAGTGCACTGGCCATGCTGGCTGTGTGGGGGAGCACAGACAGTGCTGGCTGTGTGATGGGAGCGCTGACAGTGCTGGCAGTGTGGGGGGTGCACTGACAGTGCTGGCTGTGTGGTGGGAGCACTGACAGTGCTGGCTGTGTGGTGGGAACACTGACAGTGCTGGCTGTGTGGGGGGGAGCACTGACAGTGCTGGCTGTGTGGGGAGCACTGACAGTGCTGGCTGTGTGGTGGGAGCACAGACAGTGCTGGCTGTGTGGTGGGAGCACTGATAGTTCTGGCTGTGTGGGGAGCACTGACAGTGCTGGCTGTGTGGGGAGCACTGACAGTGCTGGCTGTGTGGTGGGAGCACTCACAGTGCTGGCTGTGTGGTGGGAGCATTGACAGTGCTGGCTGTGTGGGGGAGCACTGACAGTGCTGCCTGTGTGGGGAGCACTGACAGTGCTGGCTGTGTGGGGGGAGCACTGACAGTGCTGGCTGTGTGGGATGAGCACTGGCAGTGCTGGCTGTGTGGGGGGAGCACTGGCAGTGCTGCCTGTGTGGGGAGCACTGACAGTGCTGGCTGTGTGGGGGAGCACTGACAGTGCTGGCTGTGGGGGGGAGGGGGAAGTGCACTGGCAGTGCTGGCTGTGTGGGGGAGCACTGACAGCGCTGGCTGTATGGGGAGCACTGACAGTGCTGGCTGTGTGGGGGAGCACTGACAGTGCTTACTGTGTGGTGGGAGCACAGACAGTGATGGCTGTTTGGGGGAGCACTGACAGTGCTGGCTGTGTGGGGGAGCACTGACAGTGCTGCCTGTGTGGGGGAGCACTGACAGTGCTGGCTGTGTGGGGGAGCACTGACAATGCTGGCTGTGTGGGGGGAGCACTGACAGTGCTGGCTGTGTGGTGGGAGCACTGACAGTGCTGGCTGTGTGGGGGGAGCACTGACAGTGCTGTCTGTGTGGTGGGAGCACTGACAGTGCTGGCTGTGTGGGGGAGCACTGACAGTGCTGGCTGTGTGGGGGGAGCACATACAGTGCTGGCTGTGTGGGGGAGCACTGACAGTGCTGTATGTGTGGGGGAGCACTGACAGTGCTGGCTGTGTGGTGGGAGCACAGACAGTGCTGGCTGTGTGGTAGGAGCACTGTTGTTCTGGCTGTGTGGGGAGCACTGACAGTGCTGGCTGTGTGGGGGTGCACTGACATTGCTGGCTGTGTGGGGGAGCACTGACAGTGCTGGCTGTGTGGTGGGAGCACTGGCAGTGCTGGCTGTGTGTTGGGAGCACTGACAATGCTGGCTGTGTGGAGGGAGCACTGACAGTGCTCGCTTTGTAGGGGCAGCACTGACAGTGCTGGCTGTGTGAGGGGAGCACTGACAGTGCTGGCTGTGTGGTTGGAGCACTGACAGTGCTGCCTGTGTGCGGGAGCACTGACAGTGCTGGCTGTGTGTGGGGAGCACTGACAGTGCTGGCTGTTTGGGGGAGCACTGCCAGTGCTGGCTGTGTGCGGGAGCACTGAAAGTGCTGGCTGTGTGTGGGGAGCACTGACAGTGCTGGCTGTTTGGGGGGAGCACTGACAGTGCTGGCTGTGTGGGATAGGAGCACTGAGAGTGCTGGCTGTGTGGTTGGAGCACTGACAGTGCTGGCTGTGTGGTGGGAGCACTGACAGTGCTGTCTGTGTGGGGGAGAATTGACAGTGCTGACTGTGTGGGGGAGAACTGACAGTGCTGGCTGTGTAATGGGAGCACTGACAGTGCTGGCAGTGTGGGGGGAGCACTGACAGTGCTGGCTGTGTGGTGGGAGCACTGACAGTGCTGGCTGTGTGGTGGGAACACTGACAGTGCTGGCTGTGTGGGGGAGCACTGACAGTGCTGGCTGTGTGGGGAGCACTGACAGTGCTGGCTGTGTGGTGGGAGCACAGAAAGTGCTGGCTGTGTGGTGGGAGCACTGATAGTTCTGCCTGTGTGGGGAGCACTGACAGTGCTGGCTGTGTGGGGGGAGCACTGACAGTGCTGGCTGTGTGGGGTGAGCACTGGCAGTGCTGGCTGTGTGGGGGGAGCACTGGCAGTGCTGCCTGTGTGGGGAGCACTGACAGTGCTGGCTGTGTGGGGGAGCCCTGACAGTGCTGGCTGTGGGGGGGGAGTGCACTGGCAGTGCTGGCTGTGTGGGGGAGCACTGACAGTGCTGGCTGTGTGGGGGAGCACTGACAGTGCTGGCTGTGTGGGGGAGCACTGACAGTGCTGACTCTGTGGTGGGAGCACAGACAGTGCTGCCTGTTTGGGGGAGCACTGACAGTGCTGGCTGTGTGGGGGAGCACTGACAGTGCTGCCTGTGTGGGGGAGCACTGACAGTGCTGGCTGTGTGGGGGAGCACTGACAATGCTGGCTGTGTGGGGGGAGCACTGACAGTGCTGGCTGTGTGGTGGGAGCACTGACAGTGCTGGCTGTGTGGGGGAGCACTGACAGTGCTGGCTGTGTGGGGGGAGCACTGACAGTGCTGGCTGTGTGGTGGGAGCAGTGACAGTGCTGGCTGTGTGGGGAGCACTGACAGTGCTGTATGTGTGGGGGGAGGACACTGACAGTGCTGGCTGTGTGGGGGAGCACTGACAGTGCTGGCTGTGTGCTGGATCACTGACAGTGCTGGCTGTGTGGGGTAGGAGCACTGACAGTGCTGGCTGTGTGTGGGGAGCACTGACTGTGCTGGCTGTTTGGAGGGAGCACTGACAGTGCTGGCTGTGTGGTGTGAGCACTGACAGTGTTGGCTGTGTGGGGGGAGCACTGACAGTGCTGGCTGTGTGGAGGAAGCACTGACAGTGCTCGCTTTGTGGGGGGAAGCACTGACAGTGCTGGCTGTGTGAGGGGAGCACTGATAGCGCTGGCTGTGTGGGGTAGGAGCACTGAGAGTGCTGGCTGTGTGGTTGGAGCACTGACAGTGCTGGCTGTGTGTGGGAGCACTGACAGTTCTGGCTGTGTGGTGGGGGCACTGACAGAGCTGACTGTGTGGGGGAGCACTGACAGTGTTGGCTGTGTGGGGGAGCACTGACAATGCTGGTTGTGTGGTGGGAGCACAGACAGTGCTGGCTGTGTGGTGGGAGCACTGACAGTGCTGGCTGTGTGGGGGAGCACTGACAGTGCTGGCTGTGTGCTGGGAGCACTGACAGTGCTGGCTGTGTGGTGGGAGAACTGACAGTGTTAGCTGTGTGGGGAGCACTGGCAGTGCTGGCTCTGTGGGGGGGAAGTGCACTGGAAGTGCTGTCTCTGTGGGGGGGAAGTGCACTGGCAGTGCTAGCTCTGTGGGGGGGGGTGCACTGGCCATGCTGGCTGTGTGGGGGAGCACAGACAGTGCTGGCTGTGTGATGGGAGCACTGACAGTGCTGGCTGTGTGGGGGTGCACTGACATTGCTGGCTGTGTGGGGGAGCACTGACAGTGCTGGCTGTGTGGTGGGAGCACTGGCAGTGCTGGCTGTGTGTTGGGAGCACTGACAATGCTGGCTGTGTGGAGGGAGCACTGACAGTGCTCGCTTTGTAGGGGCAGCACTGACAGTGCTGGCTGTGTGAGGGGAGCACTGACAGTGCTGGCTGTGTGGTTGGAGCACTGACAGTGCTGCCTGTGTGCGGGAGCACTGACAGTGCTGGCTGTGTGTGGGGAGCACTGACAGTGCTGGCTGTTTGGGGGAGCACTGCCAGTGCTGGCTGTGTGCGGGAGCACTGAAAGTGCTGGCTGTGTGTGGGGAGCACTGACAGTGCTGGCTGTTTGGGGGGAGCACTGACAGTGCTGGCTGTGTGGGATAGGAGCACTGAGAGTGCTGGCTGTGTGGTTGGAGCACTGACAGTGCTGGCTGTGTGGTGGGAGCACTGACAGTGCTGTCTGTGTGGGGGAGAATTGACAGTGCTGACTGTGTGGGGAGAACTGACAGTGCTGGCTGTGTAATGGGAGCACTGACAGTGCTGGCAGTGTGGGGGGAGCACTGACAGTGCTGGCTGTGTGGTGGGAGCACTGACAGTGCTGGCTGTGTGGTGGGAACACTGACAGTGCTGGCTGTGTGGGGGAGCACTGACAGTGCTGCTGTGTGGGGAGCACTGACAGTGCTGGCTGTGTGGTGGAGCACAGAAAGTGCTGGCTGTGTGGTGGGAGCACTGATAGTTCTGCCTGTGTGGGGAGCACTGACAGTGCTGGCTGTGTGGGGGGAGCACTGACAGTGCTGGCTGTGTGGGGTGAGCACTGGCAGTGCTGGCTGTGTGGGGGGAGCACTGGCAGTGCTGCCTGTGTGGGGAGCACTGACAGTGCTGGCTGTGTGGGGGGAGCCCTGACAGTGCTGGCTGTGGGGGGGGGAGTGCACTGGCAGTGCTGGCTGTGTGGGGGAGCACTGACAGTGCTGGCTGTGTGGGGGAGCACTGACAGTGCTGGCTGTGTGGGGGAGCACTGACAGTGCTGACTCTGTGGTGGGAGCACAGACAGTGCTGCCTGTTTGGGGGAGCACTGACAGTGCTGGCTGTGTGGGGGAGCACTGACAGTGCTGCCTGTGTGGGGGAGCACTGACAGTGCTGGCTGTGTGGGGGAGCACTGACAATGCTGGCTGTGTGGGGGGAGCACTGACAGTGCTGGCTGTGTGGTGGGAGCACTGACAGTGCTGGCTGTGTGGGGGAGCACTGACAGTGCTGGCTGTGTGGGGGGAGCACTGACAGTGCTGGCTGTGTGGTGGGAGCAGTGACAGTGCTGGCTGTGTGGGGGAGCACTGACAGTGCTGTATGTGTGGGGGGAGGACACTGACAGTGCTGGCTGTGTGGGGGAGCACTGACAGTGCTGGCTGTGTGCTGGATCACTGACAGTGCTGGCTGTGTGGGGTAGGAGCACTGACAGTGCTGGCTGTGTGTGGGGAGCACTGACTGTGCTGGCTGTTTGGAGGGAGCACTGACAGTGCTGGCTGTGTGGTGTGAGCACTGACAGTGTTGGCTGTGTGGGGGGAGCACTGACAGTGCTGGCTGTGTGGAGGAAGCACTGACAGTGCTCGCTTTGTGGGGGGAAGCACTGACAGTGCTGGCTGTGTGAGGGGAGCACTGATAGCGCTGGCTGTGTGGGGTAGGAGCACTGAGAGTGCTGGCTGTGTGGTTGGAGCACTGACAGTGCTGGCTGTGTGTGGGAGCACTGACAGTTCTGGCTGTGTGGTGGGGGCACTGACAGAGCTGGCTGTGTGGGGGAGCACTGACAGTGTTGGCTGTGTGGGGGAGCAGTGACAATGCTGGTTGTGTGGTGGGAGCACAGACAGTGCTGGCTGTATGGTGGGAGCACTGACAGTGCTGGCTGTGTGGGGGAGCACTGACAGTGCTGGCTGTGTGCTGGGAGCACTGACAGTGCTGGCTGTGTGGTGGGAGAACTGACAGTGTTAGCTGTGTGGGGAGCACTGGCAGTGCTGGCTCTGTGGGGGGGAAGTGCACTGGAAGTGCTGTCTCTGTGGGGGGGAAGTGCACTGGCAGTGCTAGCTCTGTGGGGGGGGGTGCACTGGCCATGCTGGCTGTGTGGGGGAGCACAGACAGTGCTGGCTGTGTGATGGGAGCACTGACAGTGCTGGCAGTGTGGGGGGTGCACTGACAGTGCTGGCTGTGTGGTGGGAGCACTGACAGTGCTGGCTGTGTGGTGGGAACACTGACAGTGCTGGCTGTGTGGGGGGGAGCACTGACAGTGCTGGCTGTGTGGGGAGCACTGACAGTGCTGGCTGTGTGGTGGGAGCACAGACAGTGCTGGCTGTGTGGTGGGAGCACTGATAGTTCTGGCTGTGTGGGGAGCACTGACAGTGCTGGCTGTGTGGTGGGAGCACTCACAGTGCTGGCTGTGTGGTGGGAGCATTGACAGTGCTGGCTGTGTGGGGAGCACTGACAGTGCTGCCTGTGTGGGGAGCACTGACAGTGCTGGCTGTGTGGGGGAGCACTGACAGTGCTGGCTGTGTGGGATGAGCACTGGCAGTGCTGGCTGTGTGGGGGAGCACTGGCAGTGCTGCCTGTGTGGGGAGCACTGACAGTGCTGGCTGTGTGGGGGAGCACTGACAGTGCTGGCTGTGGGGGGGAGGGGGAAGTGCACTGGCAGTGCTGGCTGTGTGGGGGAGCACTGACAGCGCTGGCTGTATGGGGGAGCACTGACAGTGCTGGCTGTGTGGGGGAGCACTGACAGTGCTTACTGTGTGATGGGAGCACAGACAGTGATGGCTGTTTGGGGGAGCACTGACAGTGCTGGCTGTGTGGGGGAGCACTGACAGTGCTGCCTGTGTGGGGGAGCACTGACAGTGCTGGCTGTGTGGGGGAGCACTGACAATGCTGGCTGTGTGGGGGGAGCACTGACAGTGCTGGCTGTGTGGTGGGAGCACTGACAGTGCTGGCTGTGTGGGGGGAGCACTGACAGTGCTGTCTGTGTGGTGGGAGCACTGACAGTGCTGGCTGTGTGGGGGAGCACTGACAGTGCTGGCTGTGTGGGGGGAGCACTGACAGTGCTGGCTGTGTGGGGGAGCACTGACAGTGCTGTATGTGTGGGGGAGCACTGACAGTGCTGGCCGTGTGGGGAGCACTGACAGTGCTGGCTGTGTGGGGGAGCACTGACAGTGCTGGCTGTGTGGTGGGAGCACTGACAGTGCTGGCTGTGTGGGGGAGCACTGACAGTGCTGGCTGTGTGGGGGGAGCACTGACAGCGCTGGCTGTGTGGGGGAGCACTGACAGTGCTGTAGTGTGGGGGGAGGACACTGACAGTGCTGGTTGTGTAGGAGCAGCGCTGGCAGTGCTGGCTGTGTGGGGGAGCCCTGACAGTGCTGGCTCTGTGGTGGGAGCACTGACAGTCCTGGCTGTGTGGTGGGAGCACTGACAGTGTTGGCTGTGTGGGGGTAGCACTGACAGTGCTGGCTGTGTGGTGGGAGAAAAGACAGTGCTGGCTGTGTGGTGGGAGCACAGACAGTGCTGGCTGTGTGGTGGGAGCACTGATAGTTCTTGCTGTGTGGGGAGCACTGACAGTGCTGGCTGTGTGGGGGAGCACTGACATTGCTGGCTGTGTGGGGGAGCACTGACAGTGCTGGCTGTGTGGTGGGAGCACTGGCGGTGCTGGCTGTGTGAGGGGAGCACTGATAGCGCTGGCTGTGTGGTGGGAGCACAGACAGTGCTGGCTGTGTGGTAGGAGCACTGATAATTCTGGCTGTGTGGGGAGCACTGACAGTGCTGGCTGTGTGGGGGTGCACTGACATTGCTGGCTGTGTGGGGAGCACTGACAGTGCTGGCTGTGTGGTGGGAGCACTGGCAGTGCTGGCTGTGTGGAGGGAGCACTGACAGTGCTCGCTTTGTGGGGGGAAGCACTAACAGTGCTGGCTGTGTGGGGTAGGAGCACTGAGAGTGCTGGCTGTGTGGTTGGAGCACTGACAGTGCTGGCTGTGTGCGGGAGCACTGACAGTGCTGGCTGTGTGGGGTAGGAGCACTGACAGTGCTGGCTGTGTGTGGGGAGCACTGACAGTGCTGGCTGTTTGGGGGGAGCACTGACAGTGCTGGCTGTGTGGTGTGAGCACTGACAGTGCTGGCTGTATGGGGGAGCACTGACAGTGCTGGCTGTGTGGGGTAGGAGCACTGAGAGTGCTGGCTGTGTGGTTGGAGCACTGACAGTGCTGGCTGTGTGTGGGGAGCACTGACAGTGCTGGCTGTTTGGGGGAGCACTGACAGTGCTGGCTGTGTGGGGGAGCACTGACAGTGCTGGCTGTGTGGTGGGAGCACTGACAGTGCTGTATGTGTGGGGGGAGGTCACTGACAGTGCTGGATGTGTGGGGGGAGCACTGACAGTGCTGGCTGTGTGGGGAGCACTGACAGTGCTGGCTGTGTGGGGGGAGCACTGACAGTGCTGGCTGTGTGGTGGGAGCACTGACAGTGCTGGCTGTGTGGGGGAGCACTGACAGTGCTGGCTGTGTGGGGGGAGCACAGACAGTGCTGGCTGAGTGGGGGAGCACTGACAGTGCTGTAGTGTGAGAGGAGGACACTGACAGTGCTGGTTGTGTAGGAGCAGCGCTGGCAGTGCTGGCTGTGTGGGGGAGCCCTGACAGTGCTGGCTCTGTGGTGGGAGCACTGACAGTCCTGGCTGTGTGGTGGGAGCACTGACAGTGCTGGCTGTGTGGGGGGAGCACTGACAGTGCTGGCTGTGTGGTGGGAGCACAGACAGTGCTGGCTGTGTGGTGGGAGCACAGACAGTGCTGGCTGTGTGGTGGGAGCACTGATAGTTCTTGCTGTGTGGGGAGCACTGACAGTGCTGGCTGTGTGGGGGAGCACTGACATTGCTGGCAGTGTGGGGGAGCACTGACAGTGCTGGCTGTGTGGTGGGAGCACTGGCGGTGCTGGCTGTGTGAGGGGAGCACTGATAGCGCTGACTGTGTGGGGTAGGAGCACTGACAGTGCTGGCTGTGTGGTGGGAGCACAGACAGTGCTGGCTGTGTGGTAGGAGCACTGTTGTTCTGGCTGTGTGGGGAGCACTGACAGTGCTGGCTGTGTGGGGGTGCACTGACATTGCTGGCTGTGTGGGGGAGCACTGACAGTGCTGGCTGTGTGGTGGGAGCACTGGCAGTGCTGGCTGTGTGTTGGGAGCACTGACAATGCTGGCTGTGTGGAGGGAGCACTGACAGTGCTCGCTTTGTAGGGGCAGCACTGACAGTGCTGGCTGTGTGAGGGGAGCACTGACAGTGCTGGCTGTGTGGTTGGAGCACTGACAGTGCTGCCTGTGTGCGGGAGCACTGACAGTGCTGGCTGTGTGTGGGGAGCACTGACAGTGCTGGCTGTTTGGGGGAGCACTGCCAGTGCTGGCTGTGTGCGGGAGCACTGAAAGTGCTGGCTGTGTGTGGGGAGCACTGACAGTGCTGGCTGTTTGGGGGGAGCACTGACAGTGCTGGCTGTGTGGGATAGGAGCACTGAGAGTGCTGGCTGTGTGGTTGGAGCACTGACAGTGCTGGCTGTGTGGTGGGAGCACTGACAGTGCTGTCTGTGTGGGGGAGAATTGACAGTGCTGACTGTGTGGGGGAGAACTGACATTGCTGGCTGTGTGGGGTGGGAGCAGTGGCAGTGCTGGCTGTGTGGGGGGAGCACTGACAGTGCTGGCTCTGTGGTGGGAGCACTGACAGTGCTGGCTGTGTGGTGGGAACACAGACAGTGCTGGCTGTGTGGTGGGAGCACAGACAGTGCTGGCTGTGTGTGGGAGCACTGACAGTGCTGTCTGTGTGGTGGGAGCACTGACAGTGCTGGCTGTGTGTGGGAGCACTGACAGTGCTGGCTGCTTGGTGGGAGCACTGACAGCTCTGGCTGTGTGGGGGAGCACTGACAGTGCTGGCTGTGTTGTGGGAGCACTGACAGTGCTGGCTGTGTGGGGTGGGAGCAGTGACAGTGCTGGCTGTGTGGGGGAGCACTGACAGTGCTGGCTGTGTGGTGGGAGCACAGACAGTGCTGGCTGTGTGGTGGGAGCACAGACAGTGCTGGCTGTGTGGTGGGAGCACTGATAGTTCTTGCTGTGTGGGGAGCACTGACAGTGCTGGCTGTGTGGGGGAGCACTGACATTGCTGGCTGTGTGGGGGAGCACTGACAGTGCTGGCTGTGTGGTGGGAGCACTGGCGGTGCTGGCTGTGTGAGGGGAGCACTGATAGCGCTGGCTGTGTGGGGTAGGAGCACTGACAGTGCTGGCTGTGTGGTGGGAGCACAGACAGTGCTGGCTGTGTGGTAGGAGCACTGTTAGTTCAGGCTGTGTGGGGAGCACTGACAGTGCTGGCTGTGTGGGGGTGCACTGACATTGCTGGCTGTGTGGGGAGCACTGACAGTGCTGGCTGTGTGGTGGGAGCACTGACAGTGCTGGCTGTGTGGGGGGAGCACTGACAGTGCTGGCTGTGTGTTGGGAGCACTGACAGTGCTGGCTGTGTGGAGGGAGCACTGACAGTGCTCGCTTTGTGGGGGGAAGCACTAGCAGTGCTGGCTGTGTGGGGTAGGAGCACTGAGAGTGCTGGCTGTGTGGTTGGAGCACTGACAGTGCTGGCTGTGTGCGGGAGCACTGACAGTGCTGGCTGTGTGGGGTAGGAGCACTGACAGTGCTGGCTGTGTGTGGGGAGCACTGACAGTGCTGGCTGTTTGGGGGGAGCACTGACAGTGCTGGCTGTGTGGTGTGAGCACTGACAGTGCTGGCTGTATGGGGAGCACTGACAGTGCTGGCTGTGTGGGGTGGGAGCACAGAGAGTGCTGGCTGTGTGGTTGGAGCACTGACAGTGCTGGCTGTGTGGGGGAGCACTGACAGTGCTGGCTGTGTGGTGGGAGCACTGACAGTGCTGGCTGTGTGGGGAGCACTGACAGTGCTGGCTGTGTGGGGAGCACTGACAGTGCTGGCTGTGTGGTGGGAGCACTGACAGTGCTGGCTGTGTGGGGGAGCACTGACAGTGCTGGCTGTGTGTGGGGAGCACTGACAGTGCTGGCTGTGTGGGGGAGCACTGACAGTGCCGGCTGTTTGGGGGAGCACAGACAGTGCTGGCTGTGTGGGGGAGCACTGACAGTGCTGGCTGTGTGGAGGGAACACTGACAGTGCTGGCTGTGTGTGGTGGGAGCACTGACAGTGCTGGCTGTGTGCGGGAGCACTGACAGTGCTGGCTGTGTGGGGTAGGAGCACTGACAGTGCTGGCTGTGTGTGGGGAGCACTGACAGTGCTGGCTGTTTGGGGGGAGCACTGACAGTGCTGGCTGTGTGGTGTGAGCACTGACAGTGCTGGCTGTATGGGGGAGCACTGACAGTGCTGGCTGTGTGGGGTAGGAGCACTGAGAGTGCTGGCTGTGTGGTTGGAGCACTGACAGTGCTGGCTGTGTGTGGGGAGCACTGACAGTGCTGGCTGTTTGGGGGAGCACTGACAGTGCTGGCTGTGTGGGGGAGCACTGACAGTGCTGGCTGTGTGGTGGGAGCACTGACAGTGCTGTATGTGTGGGGGGAGGACACGGACAGTGCTGGCTGTGTGGGGGGAGCACTTACAGTGCTGTAGTGTGGGGGGAGGACACTGACAGTGCTGGTTGTGTAGGAGCAGCGCTGGCAGTGCTGGCTGTGTGGGGGAGCCCTGACAGTGCTGGCTGTGTGGGGGAGAATTGACAGTGCTGACTGTGTGGGGGAGAACTGACAGTGCTGGCTGTGTGGGGTGGGAGCAGTGGCAGTGCTGGCTGTGTGGGGGGAGCACTGACAGTGCGGGCTCTGTGGTGGGTGCACTGACAGTGCTGGCTGTGTGGTGGGAGCACAGACAGTGCTGGCTGTGTGGTGGGAGCACAGACAGTGCTGGCTGTGTGTGGGAGCACTGACAGTGCTGTATGTGTGGTGGGAGCACTGACAGTGCTGGCTGTGTGTGGGAGCACTGACAGTGCTGGCTGCTTGGTGGGAGCACTGACAGCTCTGGCTGTGTGGGGGAGCACTGACAGTGCTGGCTGTGTTGTGGGAGCACTGACAGTGCTGGCTGTGTGGGGTGGGAGCAGTGACAGTGCTGGCTGTGTGGGGGGAGCACTGACAGTGCTGGCTGTGTGGTGGGAGCACAGACAGTGCTGGCTGTGTGGTGGGAGCACAGACAGTGCTGGCTGTGTGGTGGGAGCACTGATAGTTCTTGCTGTGTGGGGAGCACTGACAGTGCTGGCTGTGTGGGGGAGCACTGATAGCGCTGGCTGTGTGGGGTAGGAGCACTGACAGTGCTGGCTGTGTGGTGGGAGCACAGACAGTGCTGGCTGTGTGGTAGGAGCACTGTTAGTTCTGGCTGTGTGGGGAGCACTGACAGTGCTGGCTGTGTGGGGGTGCACTGACATTGCTGGCTGTGTGGGGAGCACTGAAAGTGCTGGCTGTGTGGTGGGAGGACTGACAGTGCTGGCTGTGTGGTGGGATCACTGACAGTGCTGGCTGTGTGGGGGGAGCACTGACAGTGCTGGCTGTGTGTTGGGAGCACTGACAGTGCTGGCTGTGTGGAGGGAGCACTGACAGTGCTCGCTTTGTGGGGGGAAGCACTAGCAGTGCTGACTGTGTGGGGTAGGAGCACTGAGAGTGCTGGCTGTGTGGTTGGAGCACTGACAGTGCTGGCTGTGTGCGGGAGCACTGACAGTGCTGGCTGTGTGGGGTAGGAGCACTGACAGTGCTGGCTGTTTGGGGGGAGCACTGACAGTGCTGGCTGTGTGGTGTGAGCACTGACGGTGCTGGCTGTATGGGGGAGCACTGACAGTGCTGGCTGTGTGGGGTAGGAGCACTGAGAGTGCTGGCTGTGTGGTTGGAGCACTGACAATGCTGGCTGTGTGGGGGAGCACTGACAGTGCTGGCTGTGTGGTGGGAGCACTGACAGTGCTGGCTGTGTGGGGAGCACTGACAGTGCTGGCTGTGTGGGGAGCACTGACAGTGCTGGCTGTGTGGTGGGAGCACTGACAGTGCTGGCTGTGTGGGGGAGCACTGACAGTGCTGGCTGTGTGGGGGAGCACTGACAGTGCCGGCTGTTTGGGGGAGCACTGACAGTGCTGGCTGTGTGGGGGAGCACTGACATTGCTGGCTGTGTGGAGGGAACACTGACAGTGCTGGCTGTGTGTGGTGGGAGCACTGACAGTGCTGGCTGTGTGCGGGAGCACTGACAGTGCTGGCTGTGTGGGGTAGGAGCACTGACAGTGCTGGCTGTGTGTGGGGAGCACTGACAGTGCTGGCTGTGTGGGGAGCACTGACAGTGCTGGCTGTGTGGTGGGAGCACTGACAGTGCTGGCTGTGTGGGGGAGCACTGACAGTGCTGGCTGTGTGGGGGAGCACTGACACTGCCGGCTGTTTGGGGAGCACTGACAGTGCTGGCTGTGTGGGGGAGCACTGACATTGCTGGCTGTGTGGAGGGAACACTGACAGTGCTGGCTGTGTGTGGTGGGAGCACTGACAGTGCTGGCTGTGTGCGGGAGCACTGACAGTGCTGGCTGTGTGGGGTAGGAGCACTGACAGTGCTGGCTGTGTGTGGGGAGCACTGACAGTGCTGGCTGTTTGGGGGGAGCACTGACAGTGCTGGCTGTGTGGTGTGAGCACTGACAGTGCTGGCTGTATGGGGGAGCACTGACAGTGCTGGCTGTGTGGGGTAGGAGCACTGAGAGTGCTGGCTGTGTGGTTGGAGCACTGACAGTGCTGGCTGTGTGTGGGGAGCACTGACAGTGCTGGCTGTTTGGGGGAGCGCTGACAGTGCTGGCTGTGTGGGGGAGCACTGACAGTGCTGGCTGTGTGGGGGAGCACTGACAATGCTGGCTGTGTGGGGGGAGCACTGACAGTGCTGGCTGTGTGGTGGGAGCACTGACAGTGCTGGCTGTGTGGGGGAGCACTGACAGCGCTGGCTGTGTGGGGTAGGAGCACTGAGAGTGCTGGCTGTGTGGTTGGAGCACTGACAGTGCTGGCTGTGTGTGGGAGCACTGACAGTGCTGGCTGTGTGGTGGGGGCACTGACAGTGCTGGCTGTGTGGGGGAGCACTGACAGTGTTGGCTGTGTGGGGGAGCACTGACAATGCTGGCTGTGTGGTGGGAGCACAGACAGTGCTGGCTGTGTGGTGGGAGCACTGACAGTGCTGGCTGTGTGGGGGAGCACTGACAGTGCTGGCTGTGTGCTGGGAGCACTGACAGTGCTGGCTGTGTGGTGGGAGAACTGACAGTGTTGGCTGTGTGGGGGAGCACTGGCAGTGCTGGCTCTGTGGGGGGGGTGCACTGGCAGTGCTGGCTCTGTGGGGGGAAGTGCACTGGCAGTGCTAGTTCTGTGGGGGGGAGTGCACTGGCCATGCTGGCTCTGTGGGGGGGAGTGCACTGGCAGTGCTGGCTCTGTGGGGGGGTGGAAGTGCACTGGCAGTGCTGGCTCTGTGGGGGGGGAAGTGCACTGGCAGTGCTGGCTCTGTGGCTGGGCAGTGCACTGGCAGTGCTGCCTCTGTGGGGGGAGGGGGAAGTGCAGTTTCAGTGCTGGATGTGTGTGGGAGCACTGACAGTGCTGGATCTGTGGTGGGAGCACTGACAGTGCTGGCTGTGTGGGGGGAGCACTGACAGGGCTGGCTGTGTGGGGGAGCACTGACAGTGCTGGAAGTGTGGGGGAGCACTGACAGTGCTGGCTGTGTGGTGGGAGCTCTGACAGTGCTGGCTGTGTGGGGAGCACTGACAGTGCTGGCTGTGTGGGGAGCACTGACAGGGCTGGCTGTGTGGGGGGAGCACTGACAGTGCTGGCTGTGTGGGGGAGCACTGACAGTGCTGGAAGTGTGGGGAGCACTGACAGTGCTGGCTGTGTGGTGGGAGCTCTGACAGTGCTGGAAGTGTGGGGGAGCACTGACAGTGCTGGCTTTGTGGGGGAGCACTGACATTGTTGGCTGTGTGGGGTAGCACTGACAATGCTGGCTGTGTGGTGGGAGCACAGACAGTGCTGGCTGTGTGGTGGGAGCACTGACGGTGCTGGCTGTGTGGGGGGGGGCACTGACAGCGCTGGCTGTGTGTGGGGGAACACTGACAGTGCTGGCTGTGTGAGGGGGGGGCACTGACAGTGCTGCCTGTGTGGGGGAGCACTGACAGTGCTGGCTGTGTGGTGGAAGCACTGACAGTGCTGGCTGTGTGGGGGAGCACTGACAGTGCTGCCTGTGTGGGGGAGCACTGACAGTGCTCGCTCTGTGGTGGGAGCACTGACAGTGCTGGCTGTGTGGGGGAGAACTGACAGTGCTGGCTGTGTGAGGAGCACTGGCAGTGCTGGCTGTGTGGGGGAGCACTGACAGGGCTGGCTGTGTGGGGAGCACTGACAGTGCTGGCTGTGTGGGGGAGCACTGACAGTGCTGGAAGTGTGGGGGAGCACTGACAGTGATGGCTGTGTGGTGGGAGCTCTGACAGTGCTGGCTGTGTGGTGGGGGCACTGACAGTGCTGGCTGTGTGGGGGAGCACTGACAGTGTTGGCTGTGTGGGGGAGCACTGACAATGCTGGCTGTGTGGTGGGAGCACAGACAGTGCTGGCTGTGTGGTGGGAGCACTGACAGTGCTGGCTGTGTGGGGGAGCACTGACAGTGCTAGCTGTGTGCTGGGAGCACTGACAGTGCTGGCTGTGTGGTGGGAGAACTGACAGTGTTGGCTGTGTGGGGGTGCACTGGCAGTGCTGGCTCTGTGGGGGGGGAGTGCACTGGCAGTGCTGGCTCTGTGGGGGGGAAGTGCACTGGCAGTGCTAGCTCTGTGGGGGGGAGTGCACGGGCCATGCTGGCTCTGTGGGGGGGGGGAGTGCACTGGCAGTGCTGGCTCTGTGGGGGGGGGGGTGGAAGTGCACTGGCAGTGCTGGGTCTGTGGGGGGTAAGTGCACTGGCAGTGCTGGCTCTGTGGCTGGGGAGTGCACTGGCAGTGCTGGGTCTGTGAGGGGGAGTGCACTGGCAGTGCTGGCTCTGTGGGGGGAGGGTGAAGTGCACTTTCAGTGCTGGATGTGTGTGGGAGCACTGACAGTGCTCGCTCTGTGGTGGGAGCACTGACAGTGCTGGCTGTGTGGGGGAGCACAGACAGTGCTGGCTGTGTGTTGCGGTAGCACTGACAGTGCTGGCTGTGTGATGGGAGCACTGACAGCGCTGGCAGTGTGGGGGGAGCACTGACAGTGCTGGCTGTGTGGTGGGAGCACTGACAGTGCTGGCTGTGTGGTGGGAACACTGACAGTGCTGGCTGTGTGGGGGGAGCACTGACAGTGTTGGCTGTGTGGGGAGCACTAACAGTGCTGGCTGTGTGGGGGAGCACTGACAGTGCTGGCTGTGTTGGTGGGAGCACTGACAGTGCTGGCTGTGCGGGGGGAGCACAGACAGTGCTGGGTGTGTGTGGCGAGCACGGACAGTGATGGCTGTGAGGGGAGCACTGACAGTGCTGGCTGTGTGGTGGGAGCACTTACAGTGCTGGCTGTGTAGGGGAGCACTGACAGTGCTGGCTGTGTGGGGAGCACTGACAGTGCTGGCTGTGTGGTGGGAGCACTGACAGTGCTGGCCATGAGGGGAGCACTGGCAGTGCTGGCTGTGTGGTGGGTGCACTGACAGTGCTGGCTGTGTGGGGGAGCACTGCCAGTGCTGGCTGTGTGGGGGAGCACTGCCAGTGCTGGCTGTGTGGGGGGAGCACTGACAGTGCTGGCTGTGTGTGGGGTGCACTGACAGAGCTGACTGTGTGGGGGAGCACTGACAGTGCTGACTGTGTGGGGGAGCACTGGCAGTGCTGGCTGTGTGGGGGAGCACTGACAGTGCTGCCTGGGTGGTGGGAGCACTGACAGTGCTGGCTGTGTGGGGGGAGCACTGACAGTGCTGGCTGTGTGGGGGGAGCACTGACAGTGCTGGCTGTGTGGGGGGAGCACTGACAGTGCTGGCTGTGTGGGGGGAGCACTGACAGTGATGGCTGTGTGGTGGGAGCACTGGCAGTGCTGGCTTTGGGGGGGGGCGTGCAGTGGCAGTGCTGGCTCTGTGGGGTGAAGTGCACTGGCAGTGCTGGCTGTGTGGGGGGGAAGTGCACTGGCAGTGCTGGCTGTGGGGGGAGCACTGACAGTGCTGGCTGTGGGAAGGGGGGGGGAAGTGCACTGGCTGTGCTGGCTCTGTGGGGGGTGGGAGGTGCACTGGCAGGGCTGGCTGTGGGGGGGGGGAAGTGCAATGGCAGTGCTGGCTGTGCGGGGGGAGCACTGACAGTGCTTGCTGTGTGGGGAAGCACTGACAGTGCTGGCTGTGTGGGGGAGCACTGACAGTGCTGGCTGTGTGGGAGAGCACTGACAGTGCTGGCTGTGTGGTGTGAGCACTGACGGTGTTGGCTGTGTGGGGGGGCACTGACAGCGCTGGCTGTGTGTGGGGGAACACTGACAGTGCTGGCTGTGTGGGGAGCACTGACGGTGCTGGCTGTGTGGGGGGGCACTGACAGCGCTGGCTGTGTGTGGGGGAACACTGACAGTGCTGGCTGTGTGGGGGGGGGGGCACTGACAGTGCTGCCTGTGTGGGGAGCACTGACAGTGCTGGCTGTGTGGTGGGAGCACTGACAGTGCTGGCTGTGTGGGGAGCACTGACAGTGCTGCCTGTGTGGGGGAGCACTGACAGTGATGGCTGTGTGGTGGGAGCACTGACAGTGCTGGCTGTGTGGGGGAGCACTGACAGTGCTGGCTGTGTGAGGAGCACTGGCAGTGCTGGCTGTGTGGGGGAGCCCTGACAGTGCTGGCTGTGTGCGGAGCACTGACAGGGCTGGCTGTGTGGGGGGAGCACTGACAGTGCTGGCTGTGTGGGGGAGCACTGACAGTGCTGGAAGTGTGGGGGAGCACTGACAGTGCTGGCTGTGTGGTGGGAGCTCTGACAGTGCTGGCTGTGTGGGGAGCACTGACAGTGCTGGCTGTGTGGGGAGCACTGACAGGGCTGGCTGTGTGGGGGGAGCACTGACAGTGCAGGCTGTGAGGGGGAGCACTGACAGTGCTGGAAGTGTGGGGAGCACTGACAGTGCTGGCTGTGTGGTGGGAGCTCTGACAGTGCTGGAAGTGTGGGGGAGCACTGACAGTGCTGGCTTTGTGGGGGAGCACTGACAGTGTTGGCTGTGTGGGGGAGCACTGACAATGCTGGCTGTGTGGTGGGAGCACAGACAGTGCTGGCTGTGTGGTGGGAGCACTGACGGTGCTGGCTGTGTGGGGGGGGGGGCACTGACAGCGCTGGCTGTGTGTGGGGGAACACTGACAGTGCTGGCTGTGTGAGGGGGGGGGGGCACTGACAGTGCTGCCTGTGTGCGGGAGCACTGACAGTGCTGGCTGTGTGGTGGAAGCACTGACAGTGCTGCCTGTGTGGGGGAGCACTGACAGTGCTGGCTGTGTGGTGGGAGCACTGACAGTGCTGGCTGTGTGGGGGAGAACTGACAGTGCTGGCTGTGTGAGGAGCACTGGCAGTGCTGGCTGTGTGGGGGAGCACTGACAGTGCTGGCTGTGTGGGGAGCACTGACAGGGCTGGCTGTGTGGGGGAGCACTGACAGTGCTGGCTGTGTGGGGGAGCACTGACAGTGCTGGAAGTGTGGGGGAGCAATGACAGTGATGGCTGTGTGGTGGGAGCTCTGACAGTGCTGGCTGTGTGGTGGGGGCACTGACAGTGCTGGCTGTGTGGGGGAGCACTGACAGTGTTGGCTGTGTGGGGAGCACTGACAATGCTGGCTGTGTGGTGGGAGCACAGACAGTGCTGGCTGTGTGGTGGGAGCACTGACAGTGCTGGCTGTGTGGGGGAGCACTGACAGTGCTAGCTGTGTGCTGGGAGCACTGACAGTGCTGGCTGTGTGGTGGGAGAACTGACAGTGTTGGCTGTGTGGGGGTGCACTGGCAGTGCTGGCTCTGTGGGGGGGGAGTGCACTGGCAGTGCTGGCTCTGTGGGGGGGAAGTGCACTGGCAGTGCTAGCTCTGTGGGGGGGAGTGCACGGGCCATGCTGGCTCTGTGGGGGGGGGAGTGCACTGGCAGTGCTGGCTCTGTGGGGGGGGTGGTGGAAGTGCACTGGCAGTGCTGGGTCTGTGGGGGGTAAGTGCACTGGCAGTGCTGGCTCTGTGGCTGGGGAGTGCACTGGCAGTGCTGGGTCTGTGAGGGGGAGTGCACTGGCACTGCTGGCTCTGTGGGGGGAGGGTGAAGTGCACTTTCAGTGCTGGATGTGTGTGGGAGCACTGACAGTGCTCGCTCTGTGGTGGGAGCACTGACAGTGCTGGCTGTGTGGGGGAGCACAGACAGTGCTGGCTGTGTGTTGCGGTAGCACTGACAGTGCTGGCTGTGTGATGGGAGCACTGACAGCGCTGGCAGTGTGGGGGGAGCACTGACAGTGCTGGCTGTGTGGTGGGAGCACTGACAGTACTGGCTGTGTGGTGGGAACACTGACAGTGCTGGCTGTGTGGGGGAGCACTGACAGTGTTGGATGTGTGGGGAGCACTAACAGTGCTGGCTGTGTGGGGGGAGCACTGACAGTGCTGGCTGTGTTGGTGGGAGCACTGACAGTGCTGGCAGTGTGGGGGAGCACTGACAGTGCTGGCTGTGTCATGGGAGCACTGACAGTGCTGGCTGTGTGGGGGGAGGACTGACAGTGCTGGCTGTGTGGGGTGAGCACTGGCAGTGCTGGCTGTGTGGGGGGAGCACTGGCAGTGCTGCCTGTGTGGGGAGCACTGGCAGTGCTGGCTGTGGGGGGAGCACTGACAGTGCTGGCTGTGGGAAGGGGGGGGGAAGTGCACTGGCTGTGCTGGCTCTGTGGGGGGTGGGAGGTGCACTGGCAGTGCTGGCTGTGGGGGGGGGAAGTGCAATGGCAGTGCTGGCTGTGCGGGGGGAGCACTGACAGTGCTTGCTGTGTGGGGAAGCACTGACAGTGCTGGCTGTGTGGGGGAGCACTGACAGTGCTGGCTGTGTGGGAGAGCACTGACAGTGCTGGCTGTGTGGTGTGAGCACTGACGGTGTTGGCTGTGTGGGGGGGCACTGACAGCGCTGGCTGTGTGTGGGGGAACACTGACAGTGCTGGCTGTGTGGGGAGCACTGACGGTGCTGGCTGTGTGGGGGGGCACTGACAGCGCTGGCTGTGTGTGGGGGAACACTGACAGTGCTGGCTGTGTGGGGGGGGGGGGGGCACTGACAGTGCTGCCTGTGTGGGGAGCACTGACAGTGCTGGCTGTGTGGTGGGAGCACTGACAGTGCTGGCTGTGTGGGGAGCACTGACAGTGCTGCCTGTGTGGGGGAGCACTGACAGTGATGGCTGTGTGGTGGGAGCACTGACAGTGCTGGCTGTGTGGGGGAGCACTGACAGTGCTGGCTGTGTGAGGAGCACTGGCAGTGCTGGCTGTGTGGGGGAGCCCAGACAGTGCTGGCTGTGTGCGGAGCACTGACAGGGCTGGCTGTGTGGGGGGAGCACTGACAGTGCTGGCTGTGTGGGGGAGCACTGACAGTGCTGGAAGTGTGGGGGAGCACTGACAGTGCTGGCTGTGTGGTGGGAGCTCTGACAGTGCTGGCTGTGTGGGGAGCACTGACAGTGCTGGCTGTGTGGGGAGCACTGACAGGGCTGGCTGTGTGGGGGGAGCACTGACAGTGCAGGCTGTGAGGGGGAGCACTGACAGTGCTGGAAGTGTGGGGAGCACTGACAGTGCTGGCTGTGTGGTGGGAACTCTGACAGTGCTGGAAGTGTGGGGGAGCACTGACAGTGCTGGCTTTGTGGGGGAGCACTGACAGTGTTGGCTGTGTGGGGGAGCACTGACAATGCTGGCTGTGTGGTGGGAGCACAGACAGTGCTGGCTGTGTGGTGGGAGCACTGACGATGCTGGCTGTGTGGGGGGGGGGCACTGACAGCGCTGGCTGTGTGTGAGGGAACACTGACAGTGCTGGCTGTGTGAGGGGGGGGGCACTGACAGTGCTGCCTGTGTGCGGGAGCACTGACAGTGCTGGCTGTGTGGTGGAAGCACTGACAGTGCTGCCTGTGTGGGGGAGCACTGACAGTGCTGGCTGTGTGGTGGGAGCACTGACAGTGCTGGCTGTGTGGGGGAGAACTGACAGTGCTGGCTGTGTGAGGAGCACTGGCAGTGCTGGCTGTGTGGGGGAGCACTGACAGTGCTGGCTGTGTGGGGAGCACTGACAGGGCTGGCTGTGTGGGGGAGCACTGACAGTGCTGGCTGTGTGGGGGAGCACTGACAGTGCTGGAAGTGTGGGGGAGCAATGACAGTGATGGCTGTGTGGTGGGAGCTCTGACAGTGCTGGCTGTGTGGTGGGGGCACTGACAGTGCTGGCTGTGTGGGGGAGCACTGACAGTGTTGGCTGTGTGGGGAGCACTGACAATGCTGGCTGTGTGGTGGGAGCACAGACAGTGCTGGCTGTGTGGTGGGAGCACTGACAGTGCTGGCTGTGTGGGGGAGCACTGACAGTGCTAGCTGTGTGCTGGGAGCACTGACAGTGCTGGCTGTGTGGTGGGAGAACTGACAGTGTTGGCTGTGTGGGGGTGCACTGGCAGTGCTGGCTCTGTGGGGGGGGAGTGCACTGGCAGTGCTGGCTCTGTGGGGGGGAAGTGCACTGGCAGTGCTAGCTCTGTGGGGGGGAGTGCACGGGCCATGCTGGCTCTGTGGGGGGGGGGAGTGCACTGGCAGTGCTGGCTCTGTGGGGGGGGGGGGTGGAAGTGCACTGGCAGTGCTGGGTCTGTGGGGGGTAAGTGCACTGGCAGTGCTGGCTCTGTGGCTGGGGAGTGCACTGGCAGTGCTGGGTCTGTGAGGGGGAGTGCACTGGCACTGCTGGCTCTGTGGGGGGAGGGTGAAGTGCACTTTCAGTGCTGGATGTGTGTGGGAGCACTGACAGTGCTCGCTCTGTGGTGGGAGCACTGACAGTGCTGGCTGTGTGGGGGAGCACAGACAGTGCTGGCTGTGTGTTGCGGTAGCACTGACAGTGCTGGCTGTGTGATGGGAGCACTGACAGCGCTGGCAGTGTGGGGGGAGCACTGACAGTGCTGGCTGTGTGGTGGGAGCACTGACAGTGCTGGCTGTGTGGTGGGAACACTGACAGTGCTGGCTGTGTGGGGGAGCACTGACAGTGTTGGATGTGTGGGGAGCACTAACAGTGCTGGCTGTGTGGGGGGAGCACTGACAGTGCTGGCTGTGTTGGTGGGAGCACTGACAGTGCTGGCAGTGTGGGGGAGCACTGACAGTGCTGGCTGTGTGGTGGGAGCACTGACAGTGCTGGCTGTGTGGGGGGAGGACTGACAGTGCTGGCTGTGTGGGGTGAGCACTGGCAGTGCTGGCTGTGTGGGGGGAGCACTGGCAGTGCTGCCTGTGTGGGGAGCACTGACAGTGCTGGCTGTGTGGGGGAGCACTGACAGTGCTGGAAGTGTGGGGGAGCACTGACAGTGCTGGCTTTGTGGTGGGAGCTCTGACAGTGCTGGCTGTGTGGTGGGGGCACTGACAGTGCTGGCTGTGTGGGGGAGAACTGACAGTGCTGGCTGTGTGGGGAGCACTGACAGTGCTGGCTGTGTGGTGGGAGCACAGACAGTGCTGGCTGTGTGGTGGGTGCACTGACAGTGCTGCCTGTGTGGGGGAGCACTGACAGTGCTGGCTGTGTGCTGGGAGCACTGACAGTGCTGGCTGTGTGGTGGGAGAACTGACAGTGTTGGCTGTGTGGGGGTGCACTGGCAGTGCTGGCTCTGTGGGGGGGAAGTGCACTGGCAGTGCTAGCTCTGTGGGGGGGGGAGTGCACTGGCCATGCTGGCTCTGTGGGGGGGTGCACTGGCAGTGCTGGCTCTGTGGGGGGGGAGTGCACTGGCAGTGCTGGCTCTGTGGGGGGGGTGGAAGTGCACTGGCAGTGCTGGGTCTGTGGGGGGAGGGTGAAGTGCACGTTCAGTGCTGGATGTGTGTGGGAGCACTGACAGTGCTGGCTCTGTGGTGGGAGCACTGACAGTGCTGGCTGTGTGGGGGAGCACAGACAGTGCTGGCTGTGTGTTGCGGTAGCACTGACAGTGCTGGCTGTGTGATGGGAGCACTGACAGCGCTGGCAGTGTGGGGGGAGCACTGACAGTGCTGGCTGTGTGGTGGGAGCACTGACAGTGCTGGCTGTGTGGGGGAGCACTGACAGTGCTGGCTGTGTGGGGAACACTAACAGTGCTGGCTGTGTGGGGGGAGCACTGACAGGGCTGGCTGTGTTGGGGGGAGCACTGACAGTGCTGGCAGTGTGGGGGGAGCACTGACAGTGCTGGCTGTGTGGTGGGAGCACTGACAGTGCTGGCTGCGTGGGGGGAGCACTGACAGTGCTGGCTGTGTGGGGTGAGCACTGGCAGTGCTGGCTGTGTGGGGGAGCACTGGCAGTGCTGCCTGTGTGGGGAGCACTGACAGTGCTGGCTGTGTGGGGGAGCACTGACAGTGCTGGAAGTGTGGGGGAGCACTGACAGTGCTGGCTGTGTGGTGGGAGCTCTGACAGTGCTGGCTGTGTGGTGGGGGCACTGACAGTGCTGGCTGTGTGGGGGAGAACTGACAGTGTTGGCTGTGTGGGGGAGCACTGACAATGCTGGCTGTGTGGTGGGAGCACAGACAGTGCTGGCTGTGTGGTGGGTGCACTGGCAGTGCTGGCTCTGTGGGGGGGTGGAAGTGCACTGGCAGTGCTGTCTCTGTGGGGGGGGGAAGTGCACTGGCAGTGCTGGCTCTGTGGCTGGGGAGTGCACTGGCAGTGCTGGCTCTGTTTGGGGGGGGAAGTGCACTGGCAGTGCTTGCTCTGTGGGGGGAGGGGGAAGTGCACTTTCAGTGCTGGATGTGTGTGGGAGCACTGACAGTGCTGGCTGTGTGGGGAGCACAGACAGTGCTGGCTGTGTGTTGTGGTAGCACTGACAGTGCCGGCTGTGTGATGGGAGCACTGACAGTGCTGGCAGTGTGGGGGGAGCACTGACAGTGCTGGCTGTGTGGTGGGAGCACTGACAGTGCTGGCTGTGTGGTGGGAACACTGACAGTGCTGGCTGTGTGGGGGGAGCACTGACAGTGCTGGCTGTGTGGGGAGCACTGACAGTGCTGGCTGTGTGGTGGGAGCACAGACAGTGCTGGCCGTGTGGTGGGAGCACTGATAGTTCTGGCTGTGTGGGGAGCACTGACAGTGCTGGCTGTGTGGTGGGAGCACTGACAGTGCTGGCTGTGTGGTGGGAGCACTGACAGTGCTGGCTGTGTGGGGGAGCACTGACAGTGCTGCCTGCGTAGGGAGCACTGACAGTGCTGGCTGTGTGGGGGGAGCACTGACAGTGCTGGCTTTGTGGGGTGAGCACTGGCAGTGCTGGCTGTGTGGGTGGAGCACTGGCAGTGCTGCCTGTGTGGGGAGCACTGACAGTGCTGGCTGTGTGGGGGAGCACTGACAGTGCTGGCTGTGGGGGGGGGGGAAGTGCACTGGCAGTGCTTGCTGTGTGGGGGAGCACTGACAGTGCTGGCTGTGTGGGGGAGCACTGACAGTGCTGGCTGTGTGGGGGAGCACTGACAGTGCTGACTGTGTGGTGGGAGCACAGACAGTGCTGGCTGTTTGGAGGAGCACTGACAGTGCTGGCTGTGTGGGGGAGCACTGACAGTGCTTCCTGTGTGGGGGAGCACTGACAGTGCTGGCTGTGTGGGGGAGCACTGACAATGCTGGCTGTGTGGGGGGAGCACTGACAGTGCTGGCTGTGTGGGGGAGCACTGACAGCGCTGGCTGTGTGGGGTAGGAGCACTGAGAGTGCTGGCTGTGTGGTTGGAGCACTGACAGTGCTGGCTGTGTGTGGGAGCACTGACAGTGCTGGCTGCGTGGTGGGGGCACTGACAGTGCTGGCTGTGTGGGGGAGCACTGACAGTGTTGGCTGTGTGGGGGAGCACTGACAATGCTGGCTGTGTGGTGGGAGCACAGACAGTGCTGGCTGTGTGGTGGGAGCACTGACAGTGCTGGCTGTGTGGTGGGAGAACTGACAGTGTTGGCTGTGTGGGGGAGCACTGGCAGTGCTGGCTCTGTGGGGGGGGAGTGCACTGGCAGTGCTGGCTCTGTGGGGGGAAGTGCACTGGCAGTGCTAGTTCTGTGGGGGGGGAGTGCACTGGCCATGCTGGCTCTGTGGGGGGGGAGTGCACTGGCAGTGCTGGCTCTGTGGGGGGGTGGAAGTGCACTGGCAGTGCTGGCTCTGTGGGGGGGGAAGTGCACTGGCAGTGCTGGCTCTGTGGCTGGGCAGTGCACTGGCAGTGCTGGCTCTGTGGGGGGAGGGGGAAGTGCAGTTTCAGTGCTGGATGTGTGTGGGAGCACTGACAGTGCTGGATCTGTGGTGGGAGCACTGACAGTGCTGGCTGTGTGGGGAGCACAGACAGTGCTGGCTGTGTGTTGTGGTAGCACTGACAGTGCCGGCTGTGTGATGGGAGCACTGACAGTGCTGGCAGCGTGGGGGGAGCACTGACAGTGCTGGCTGTGTGGTGGGAGCACTGACAGTGCTGGCTGTGTGGTGGGAACACTGACAGTGCTGGCTGTGTGGGGGGAGCACTGACAGTGCTGGCTGTGTGCGGAGCACTGACAGTGCTGGCTGTGTGGTGGGAGCACAGACAGTGCTGGCTGTGTGGTGGGAGCACTGAGAGTTCTGGCTGTGTGGGGAGCACTGACAGTGCTGGCTGTGTGGTGGGAGCACTGACAGTGCTGGCTGTGTGGTGGGAGCACTGACAGTGCTGGCTGTGTGGGGGAGCACTGACAGTGCTGCCTGTGTAGGGAGCACTGACAGTGCTGGCTGTGTGGGGGGAGCACTGACAGTGCTGGCTGTGTGGGGTGAGCACTGGCAGTGCTGGCTGTGTGGGGGAGCACTGGCAGTGCTGCCTGTGTGGGGAGCACTGACAGTGCTGGCTGTGTGGGGGGAGCACTGACAGTGCTGGCTGTGGGGGGGGGGGGAAGTGCACTGGCAGTGCTTGCTGTGTGGGGAGCACTGACAGTGCTGGCTGTGTGGGGGAGCACTGACAGTGCTGGCTGTGTGGGGGAGCACTGACAGTGCTGACTGTGTGGTGGGAGCACAGACAGTGCTGGCTGTTTGGAGGAGCACTGACAGTGCTGGCTGTGTGGGGGAGCACTGACAGTGCTTCCTGTGTGGGGGAGCACTGACAGTGCTGGCTGTGTGGGGGAGCACTGACAATGCTGGCTGTGTGGGGGGAGCACTGACAGTGCTGGCTGTGTGGGGGGAGCACTGACAGTGCTGGCTGTGTGGTGGAGCACTGACAGTGCTGTTTGTGTGGGGGGAGGACACTGACAGTGCTGGCTGTGTGGGGGGAGCACTGACAGTGCTGGCTGTGTGGGGAGCACTGACAGTGCTGGCTGTGTGGGGGGAGCACTGACAGTGCTGGCTGTGTGGTGGGAGCACTGACAGTGCTGGCTGTGTGGGGGAGCACTGACAGTGCTGGCTGTGTGGGGGGAGCACTGAAAGTGCTGGCTGTGTGGGGGAGCACTGACAGTGCTGTAGTGTGGGGGGAGGACACTGACAGTGCTGGTTGTGTAGGAGCAGCGCTGGCAGTGCTGGCTGTGTGGGGGAGCCCTGACAGTGCTGGCTCTGTGGTGGGAGCACTGACAGTCCTGGCTGTGTGGTGGGAGCACTGACAGTGCTGGCTGTGTGGGGGGAGCACTGACAGTGCTGGCTGTGTGGTGGGAGCACAGACAGTGCTGGCTGTGTGGTGGGAGCACAGACAGTCCTGGCTGTGTGGTGGGAGCACTGATAGTTCTTGCTGTGTGGGGAGCACTGACATTGCTGGCTGTGGGGGGAGCACTGACAGTGCTGGCTGTGTGGTGGGAGCACTGGCGGTGCTGGCTGTGTGAGGGGAGCACTGATAGCGCTGGCTGTGTGGGGTAGGAGCACTGATAGTTCGGGCTGTGTGGGGAGCACTGACAGTGCTGGCTGTGTGCGGGAGCACTGACATTGCTGGCTGTGTGGGGGAGCACTGACAGTGCTGGCTGTGTGGTGGGAGCACTGGCAGTACTGGCTGTGTGGAGGGAGCACTGACAGTGCTCGCTTTGTGGGGGGAAGCACTAGCAGTGCTGGCTGTGTGCGGGAGCACTGACAGTGCTGGCTGTGTGGGGTAGGAGCACTGACAGTGCTGGCTGTGTGCGGGAGCACTGACAGTGCTGGCTGTGTGCGGGGAGCACTGACAGTGCTGGTGTGTGGGATAGGAGCACTGACAGTGCTGGCTGTGTGTGGGGAGAACTGACAGTGCTGGCTGTTTGGGGGGAGCACTGACAGTGCTGGCTGTGTGTGGGGAGAACTGACAGTGCTGGCTGTGTGTGGGAGCACTGACAGCGCTGGCTGTGTGGGGTAGGAGCACTGACAGTGCTGGCTGTGTGGTGGTAGCACTGACAGTGCTGGCTCTGTGGTGGGAGCACTGACAGTGCTGGCTGTGTGGTGGGAGCACAGACAGTGCTGGCTGTGTGGTGGGAGCACTGACAGTGCTGGCTGTGTGTGGGGGAGCACTGACAGTGCTGGCTGTTTGGGGGGAGCACTGACAGTGCTGGCTGTGTGGTGTGAGCACTGACAGTGATGGTTGTGTGGGGTAGGAGCACTGAGAGTGCTGGCTGTGTGGTTGGAGCACTGACACTGCTGGCTGTGTGCGGGAGCACTGACAGTGCTGGCTGTGTGGGGGTAGGAGCACTGAGAGTGCTGGCTGTGTGGTTGGAGCACTGACAGTGCTGGCTGTGTGTGGGGAGCACTGACAGTGCTGGCTGTGTGCGGGAGCACTGACAGTGCTGGCTGTGTGGGGTAGGAGCACTGACAGTGCTTGCTGTGTGTTGGAGCACTGACAGTGCTGGCTGTGTGGGGTAGGAGCACTGACAGTGCTGGCTGTGTGTGGGGAGCACTGACAGTGCTGGCTGTTTGGAGGGAGCACTGACAGTGCTGGCTGTGTGGTGTGAGCACTGACAGTGTTGACTGTGTGGGGGAGCACTGACAGTGCTGGCTGTGTGGAGGAAGCACTGACAGTGCTCGCTTTGTGGGGGGAGCACTGACAGTGCTGGCTGTGTGAGGGGAGCACTGATAGCGCTGGCTGTGTGGGGTAGGATCACTGAGAGTTCTGGCTGTGTGGTTGGAGCACTGACAGTGCTGACTGTGTGTGGGAGCACTGACAGTTCTGGCTGTGTGGTGGGGGCACTGACAGTGCTGGCTGTGTGGGGGAGCACTGACAGTGTTGGCTGTGTGGGGGAGCACTGACAATGCTGGCTGTGTGGTGGGAGCACAGACAGTGCTGGCTGTGTGGTGGGAGCACTGACAGTGCTGGCTGTGTGGGGGAGTACTGACAGTGCTGGCTGTGTGCTGGGAGCACTGACAGTGCTGGCTGTGTGGTGGGAGAACTGACAGTGTTGGCTGTGTGGGGGAGCACTGGCAGTGCTGGCTCGGTGGGGGGGGAAGTGCACTGGAAGTGCTGGCTCTGTGGGGGGGAAGTGCACTGGCAGTGCTAGCTCTGTGGGGGGGAGTGCACTGGCCATGCTGGCTCTGTGGGGGGGGGAGTGCACTGGCAGTGCTGGCTCTGTGGGGGGGGTGGAAGTGCACTGGCAGTGCTGGCTCTGTGGGGGGGGAAGTGCACTGGCAGTGCTGGCTCTGTGGCTGGGGAGTGCACTGGCAGTGCTGGCTCTGTGGGGGGGGGAAGTGCACTGGCAGTGCTTGCTCTGTGGGGGTGGGGGAAGTGCACTTTCAGTGCTGGATGTGTGTGGGAGCACTGACAGTGCTGGCTGTGTGGGGGAGCACAGACAGTGCTGGCTGTGTAATGGGAGCACTGACAGTGCTGGCAGTGTGGGGGGAGCACTGACAGTGCTGGCTGTGTGGTGGGAGCACTGACAGTGCTGGCTGTGTGGTGGGAACACTGACAGTGCTGGCTGTGTGGGGGGAGAACTGACAGTGCTGGCTGTGTGGGGAGCACTGACAGTGCTGGCTGTGTGGTGGGAGCACAGAAAGTGCTGGCTGTGTGGTGGGAGCACTGATAGTTCTGCCTGTGTGGGGAGCACTGACAGTGCTGGCTGTGTGGGGGGAGCACTGACAGTGCTGGCTGTGTGGGGTGAGCACTGGCAGTGCTGGCTGTGTGGGGGGAGCACTGGCAGTGCTGCCTGTGTGGGGAGCACTGACAGTGCTGGCTGTGTGGGGGAGCCCTGACAGTGCTGGCTGTGGGGGGGGAGTGCACTGGCAGTGCTGGCTGTGTGGGGGAGCACTGACAGTGCTGGCTGTGTGGGGAAGCACTGACAATGCTGGCTGTGTGGGGGAGCACTGACAGTGCTGGCTGTGTGGTGGGAGCACTGACAGTGCTGGCTGTGTGGGGGAGCACTGACAGTGCTGGCTGTGTGGGGGGAGCACTGACAGTGCTGGCTGTGTGGTGGGAGCAGTGACAGTGCTGGCTGTGTGGGGGAGCACTGACAGTGCTGTATGTGTGGGGGGAGGACACTGACAGTGCTGGCTGTGTGGGGGAGCACTGACAGTGCTGGCTGTGTGCGGGAGCACTGACAGTGCTGGCTGTGTGGGGTAGGAGCACTGACAGTGCTGGCTGTGTGTGGGGAGCACTGACTGTGCTGGCTGTTTGGAGGGAGCACTGACAGTGCTGGCTGTGTGGTGTGAGCACTGACAGTGTTGGCTGTGTGGGGAGCACTGACAGTGCTGGCTGTGTGGAGGAAGCACTGACAGTGCTCGCTTTGTGGGGGGAAGCACTGACAGTGCTGGCTGTGTGAGGGGAACACTGATAGCGCTGGCTGTGTGGGGTAGGAGCACTGAGAGTGCTGGCTGTGTGGTTGGAACACTGACAGTGCTGGCTGTGTGTGGGAGCACTGACAGTTCTGGCTGTGTGGTGGGGGCACTGACAGAGCTGGCTGTGTGGGGGAGCACTGACAGTGTTGGCTGTGTGGGGGAGCACTGACAATGCTGGTTGTGTGGTGGGAGCACAGACAGTGCTGGCTGTGTGGTGGGAGCACTGACAGTGCTGGCTGTGTGGGGGAGCACTGACAGTGCTGGCTGTGTGCTGGGAGCACTGACAGTGCTGGCTGTGTGGTGGGAGAACTGACAGTGTTAGCTGTGTGGGGAGCACTGGCAGTGCTGGCTCTGTGGGGGGGAAGTGCACTGGAAGTGCTGTCTCTGTGGGGGGGAAGTGCACTGGCAGTGCTAGCTCTGTGGGGGGGGGGGAGTGCACTGGCCATGCTGGCTGTGTGGGGGAGCACAGACAGTGCTGGCTGTGTGATGGGAGCACTGACAGTGCTGGCAGTGTGGGGGGTGCACTGACAGTGCTGGCTGTGTGGTGGGAGCACTGACAGTGCTGGCTGTGTGGTGGGAACACTGACAGTGCTGGCTGTGTGGGGGGGAGCACTGACAGTGCTGGCTGTGTGGGGAGCACTGACAGTGCTGGCTGTGTGGTGGGAGCACAGACAGTGCTGGCTGTGTGGTGGGAGCACTGATAGTTCTGGCTGTGTGGGGAGCACTGACAGTGCTGGCTGTGTGGGGAGCACTGACAGTGCTGGCTGTGTGGTGGGAGCACTCACAGTGCTGGCTGTGTGGTGGGAGCATTGACAGTGCTGGCTGTGTGGGGGAGCACTGACAGTGCTGCCTGTGTGGGGAGCACTGACAGTGCTGGCTGTGTGGGGGGAGCACTGACAGTGCTGGCTGTGTGGGATGAGCACTGGCAGTGCTGGCTGTGTGGGGGGAGCACTGGCAGTGCTGCATGTGTGGGGAGCACTGACAGTGCTGGCTGTGTGGGGGAGCACTGACAGTGCTGGCTGTGGGGGGGAGGGGGAAGTGCACTGGCAGTGCTGGCTGTGTGGGGGAGCACTGACAGCGCTGGCTGTATGGGGAGCACTGACAGTGCTGGCTGTGTGGGGGAGCACTGACAGTGCTTACTGTGTGGTGGGAGCACAGACAGTGATGGCTGTTTGGGGGAGCACTGACAGTGCTGGCTGTGTGGGGGAGCACTGACAGTGCTGCCTGTGTGGGGGAGCACTGACAGTGCTGGCTGTGTGGGGGAGCACTGACAATGCTGGCTGTGTGGGGGGAGCACTGACAGTGCTGGCTGTGTGGTGGGAGCACTGACAGTGCTGGCTGTGTGGGGGGAGCACTGACAGTGCTGTCTGTGTGGTGGGAGCACTGACAGTGCTGGCTGTGTGGGGGAGCACTGACAGTGCTGGCTGTGTGGGGGGAGCACTGACAGTGCTGGCTGTGTGGGGGAGCACTGACAGTGCTGTATGTGTGGGGGAGCACTGACAGTGCTGGCTGTGTGGTGGGAGCACAGACAGTGCTGGCTGTGTGGTAGGAGCACTGTTGTTCTGGCTGTGTGGGGAGCACTGACAGTGCTGGCTGTGTGGGGGTGCACTGACATTGCTGGCTGTGTGGGGGAGCACTGACAGTGCTGGCTGTGTGGTGGGAGCACTGGCAGTGCTGGCTGTGTGTTGGGAGCACTGACAATGCTGGCTGTGTGGAGGGAGCACTGACAGTGCTCGCTTTGTAGGGGCAGCACTGACAGTGCTGGCTGTGTGAGGGGAGCACTGACAGTGCTGGCTGTGTGGTTGGAGCACTGACAGTGCTGCCTGTGTGCGGGAGCACTGACAGTGCTGGCTGTGTGTGGGGAGCACTGACAGTGCTGGCTGTTTGGGGGAGCACTGCCAGTGCTGGCTGTGTGCGGGAGCACTGAAAGTGCTGGCTGTGTGTGGGGAGCACTGACAGTGCTGGCTGTTTGGGGGGAGCACTGACAGTGCTGGCTGTGTGGGATAGGAGCACTGAGAGTGCTGGCTGTGTGGTTGGAGCACTGACAGTGCTGGCTGTGTGGTGGGAGCACTGACAGTGCTGTCTGTGTGGGGGAGAATTGACAGTGCTGACTGTGTGGGGGAGAACTGACAGTGCTGGCTGTGTAATGGGAGCACTGACAGTGCTGGCAGTGTGGGGGGAGCACTGACAGTGCTGGCTGTGTGGTGGGAGCACTGACAGTGCTGGCTGTGTGGTGGGAACACTGACAGTGCTGGCTGTGTGGGGGAGCACTGACAGTGCTGGCTGTGTGGGGAGCACTGACAGTGCTGGCTGTGTGGTGGGAGCACAGAAAGTGCTGGCTGTGTGGTGGGAGCACTGATAGTTCTGCCTGTGTGGGGAGCACTGACAGTGCTGGCTGTGTGGGGGGAGCACTGACAGTGCTGGCTGTGTGGGGTGAGCACTGGCAGTGCTGGCTGTGTGGGGGGAGCACTGGCAGTGCTGCCTGTGTGGGGAGCACTGACAGTGCTGGCTGTGTGGGGGAGCCCTGACAGTGCTGGCTGTGGGGGGGGAGTGCACTGGCAGTGCTGGCTGTGTGGGGGAGCACTGACAGTGCTGGCTGTGTGGGGGAGCACTGACAGTGCTGGCTGTGTGGGGGAGCACTGACAGTGCTGACTCTGTGGTGGGAGCACAGACAGTGCTGCCTGTTTGGGGGAGCACTGACAGTGCTGGCTGTGTGGGGGAGCACTGACAGTGCTGCCTGTGTGGGGGAGCACTGACAGTGCTGGCTGTGTGGGGGAGCACTGACAATGCTGGCTGTGTGGGGGGAGCACTGACAGTGCTGGCTGTGTGGTGGGAGCACTGACAGTGCTGGCTGTGTGGGGGAGCACTGACAGTGCTGGCTGTGTGGGGGGAGCACTGACAGTGCTGGCTGTGTGGTGGGAGCAGTGACAGTGCTGGCTGTGTGGGGAGCACTGACAGTGCTGTATGTGTGGGGGGAGGACACTGACAGTGCTGGCTGTGTGGGGGAGCACTGACAGTGCTGGCTGTGTGCTGGATCACTGACAGTGCTGGCTGTGTGGGGTAGGAGCACTGACAGTGCTGGCTGTGTGTGGGGAGCACTGACTGTGCTGGCTGTTTGGAGGGAGCACTGACAGTGCTGGCTGTGTGGTGTGAGCACTGACAGTGTTGGCTGTGTGGGGGGAGCACTGACAGTGCTGGCTGTGTGGAGGAAGCACTGACAGTGCTCGCTTTGTGGGGGGAAGCACTGACAGTGCTGGCTGTGTGAGGGGAGCACTGATAGCGCTGGCTGTGTGGGGTAGGAGCACTGAGAGTGCTGGCTGTGTGGTTGGAGCACTGACAGTGCTGGCTGTGTGTGGGAGCACTGACAGTTCTGGCTGTGTGGTGGGGGCACTGACAGAGCTGGCTGTGTGGGGGAGCACTGACAGTGTTGGCTGTGTGGGGGAGCACTGACAATGCTGGTTGTGTGGTGGGAGCACAGACAGTGCTGGCTGTGTGGTGGGAGCACTGACAGTGCTGGCTGTGTGGGGGAGCACTGACAGTGCTGGCTGTGTGCTGGGAGCACTGACAGTGCTGGCTGTGTGGTGGGAGAACTGACAGTGTTAGCTGTGTGGGGAGCACTGGCAGTGCTGGCTCTGTGGGGGGGAAGTGCACTGGAAGTGCTGTCTCTGTGGGGGGGAAGTGCACTGGCAGTGCTAGCTCTGTGGGGGGGGGTGCACTGGCCATGCTGGCTGTGTGGGGGAGCACAGACAGTGCTGGCTGTGTGATGGGAGCACTGACAGTGCTGGCAGTGTGGGGGGTGCACTGACAGTGCTGGCTGTGTGGTGGGAGCACTGACAGTGCTGGCTGTGTGGTGGGAACACTGACAGTGCTGGCTGTGTGGGGGGGAGCACTGACAGTGCTGGCTGTGTGGGGAGCACTGACAGTGCTGGCTGTGTGGTGGGAGCACAGACAGTGCTGGCTGTGTGGTGGGAGCACTGATAGTTCTGGCTGTGTGGGAGCACTGACAGTGCTGGCTGTGTGGTGGGAGCACTCACAGTGCTGGCTGTGTGGTGGGAGCATTGACAGTGCTGGCTGTGTGGGGGAGCACTGACAGTGCTGCCTGTGTGGGGAGCACTGACAGTGCTGGCTGTGTGGGGGAGCACTGACAGTGCTGGCTGTGTGGGATGAGCACTGGCAGTGCTGGCTGTGTGGGGGAGCACTGGCAGTGCTGCCTGTGTGGGGAGCACTGACAGTGCTGGCTGTGTGGGGGAGCACTGACAGTGCTGGCTGTGGGGGGGAGGGGGAAGTGCACTGGCAGTGCTGGCTGTGTGGGGGAGCACTGACAGCGCTGGCTGTATGGGGGAGCACTGACAGTGCTGGCTGTGTGGGGGAGCACTGACAGTGCTTACTGTGTGATGGGAGCACAGACAGTGATGGCTGTTTGGGGGAGCACTGACAGTGCTGGCTGTGTGGGGGAGCACTGACAGTGCTGCCTGTGTGGGGGAGCACTGACAGTGCTGGCTGTGTGGGGGAGCACTGACAATGCTGGCTGTGTGGGGGGAGCACTGACAGTGCTGGCTGTGTGGTGGGAGCACTGACAGTGCTGGCTGTGTGGGGGGAGCACTGACAGTGCTGTCTGTGTGGTGGGAGCACTGACAGTGCTGGCTGTGTGGGGGAGCACTGACAGTGCTGGCTGTGTGGGGGGAGCACTGACAGTGCTGGCTGTGTGGGGGAGCACTGACAGTGCTGTATGTGTGGGGGAGCACTGACAGTGCTGGCCGTGTGGGGAGCACTGACAGTGCTGGCTGTGTGGGGGAGCACTGACAGTGCTGGCTGTGTGGTGGGAGCACTGACAGTGCTGGCTGTGTGGGGGAGCACTGACAGTGCTGGCTGTGTGGGGGGAGCACTGACAGCGCTGGCTGTGTGGGGGAGCACTGACAGTGCTGTAGTGTGGGGGGAGGACACTGACAGTGCTGGTTGTGTAGGAGCAGCGCTGGCAGTGCTGGCTGTGTGGGGGAGCCCTGACAGTGCTGGCTCTGTGGTGGGAGCACTGACAGTCCTGGCTGTGTGGTGGGAGCACTGACAGTGTTGGCTGTGTGGGGGTAGCACTGACAGTGCTGGCTGTGTGGTGGGAGAAAAGACAGTGCTGGCTGTGTGGTGGGAGCACAGACAGTGCTGGCTGTGTGGTGGGAGCACTGATAGTTCTTGCTGTGTGGGGAGCACTGACAGTGCTGGCTGTGTGGGGGAGCACTGACATTGCTGGCTGTGTGGGGGAGCACTGACAGTGCTGGCTGTGTGGTGGGAGCACTGGCGGTGCTGGCTGTGTGAGGGGAGCACTGATAGCGCTGGCTGTGTGGTGGGAGCACAGACAGTGCTGGCTGTGTGGTAGGAGCACTGATAGTTCTGGCTGTGTGGGGAGCACTGACAGTGCTGGCTGTGTGGGGGTGCACTGACATTGCTGGCTGTGTGGGGAGCACTGACAGTGCTGGCTGTGTGGTGGGAGCACTGGCAGTGCTGGCTGTGTGGAGGGAGCACTGACAGTGCTCGCTTTGTGGGGGGAAGCACTAACAGTGCTGGCTGTGTGGGGTAGGAGCACTGAGAGTGCTGGCTGTGTGGTTGGAGCACTGACAGTGCTGGCTGTGTGCGGGAGCACTGACAGTGCTGGCTGTGTGGGGTAGGAGCACTGACAGTGCTGGCTGTGTGTGGGGAGCACTGACAGTGCTGGCTGTTTGGGGGGAGCACTGACAGTGCTGGCTGTGTGGTGTGAGCACTGACAGTGCTGGCTGTATGGGGGAGCACTGACAGTGCTGGCTGTGTGGGGTAGGAGCACTGAGAGTGCTGGCTGTGTGGTTGGAGCACTGACAGTGCTGGCTGTGTGTGGGGAGCATTGACAGTGCTGGCTGTTTGGGGGAGCACTGACAGTGCTGGCTGTGTGGGGGAGCACTGACAGTGCTGGCTGTGTGGTGGGAGCACTGACAGTGCTGTATGTGTGGGGGGAGGTCACTGACAGTGCTGGATGTGTGGGGGGAGCACTGACAGTGCTGGCTGTGTGGGGAGCACTGACAGTGCTGGCTGTGTGGGGGGAGCACTGACAGTGCTGGCTGTGTGGTGGGAGCACTGACAGTGCTGGCTGTGTGGGGGAGCACTGACAGTGCTGGCTGTGTGGGGGGAGCACAGACAGTGCTGGCTGAGTGGGGGAGCACTGACAGTGCTGTAGTGTGAGAGGAGGACACTGACAGTGCTGGTTGTGTAGGAGCAGCGCTGGCAGTGCTGGCTGTGTGGGGGAGCCCTGACAGTGCTGGCTCTGTGGTGGGAGCACTGACAGTCCTGGCTGTGTGGTGGGAGCACTGACAGTGCTGGCTGTGTGGGGGGAGCACTGACAGTGCTGGCTGTGTGGTGGGAGCACAGACAGTGCTGGCTGTGTGGTGGGAGCACAGACAGTGCTGGCTGTGTGGTGGGAGCACTGATAGTTCTTGCTGTGTGGGGAGCACTGACAGTGCTGGCTGTGTGGGGGAGCACTGACATTGCTGGCAGTGTGGGGGAGCACTGACAGTGCTGGCTGTGTGGTGGGAGCACTGGCGGTGCTGGCTGTGTGAGGGGAGCACTGATAGCGCTGACTGTGTGGGGTAGGAGCACTGACAGTGCTGGCTGTGTGGTGGGAGCACAGACAGTGCTGGCTGTGTGGTAGGAGCACTGTTGTTCTGGCTGTGTGGGGAGCACTGACAGTGCTGGCTGTGTGGGGGTGCACTGACATTGCTGGCTGTGTGGGGGAGCACTGACAGTGCTGGCTGTGTGGTGGGAGCACTGGCAGTGCTGGCTGTGTGTTGGGAGCACTGACAATGCTGGCTGTGTGGAGGGAGCACTGACAGTGCTCGCTTTGTAGGGGCAGCACTGACAGTGCTGGCTGTGTGAGGGGAGCACTGACAGTGCTGGCTGTGTGGTTGGAGCACTGACAGTGCTGCCTGTGTGCGGGAGCACTGACAGTGCTGGCTGTGTGTGGGGAGCACTGACAGTGCTGGCTGTTTGGGGGAGCACTGCCAGTGCTGGCTGTGTGCGGGAGCACTGAAAGTGCTGGCTGTGTGTGGGGAGCACTGACAGTGCTGGCTGTTTGGGGGGAGCACTGACAGTGCTGGCTGTGTGGGATAGGAGCACTGAGAGTGCTGGCTGTGTGGTTGGAGCACTGACAGTGCTGGCTGTGTGGTGGGAGCACTGACAGTGCTGTCTGTGTGGGGGAGAATTGACAGTGCTGACTGTGTGGGGGAGAACCGACATTGCTGGCTGTGTGGGGTGGGAGCAGTGGCAGTGCTGGCTGTGTGGGGGGAGCACTGACAGTGCTGGCTCTGTGGTGGGAGCACTGACAGTGCTGGCTGTGTGGTGGGAGCACAGACAGTGCTGGCTGTGTGGTGGGAGCACAGACAGTGCTGGCTGTGTGTGGGAGCACTGACAGTGCTGTCTGTGTGGTGGGAGCACTGACAGTGCTGGCTGTGTGTGGGAGCACTGACAGTGCTGGCTGCTTGGTGGGAGCACTGACAGCTCTGGCTGTGTGGGGGAGCACTGACAGTGCTGGCTGTGTTGTGGGAGCACTGACAGTGCTGGCTGTGTGGGGTGGGAGCAGTGACAGTGCTGGCTGTGTGGGGGAGCACTGACAGTGCTGGCTGTGTGGTGGGAGCACAGACAGTGCTGGCTGTGTGGTGGGAGCACAGACAGTGCTGGCTGTGTGGTGGGAGCACTGATAGTTCTTGCTGTGTGGGGAGCACTGACAGTGCTGGCTGTGTGGGGGAGCACTGACATTGCTGGCTGTGTGGGGGAGCACTGACAGTGCTGGCTGTGTGGTGGGAGCACTGGCGGTGCTGGCTGTGTGAGGGGAGCACTGATAGCGCTGGCTGTGTGGGGTAGGAGCACTGACAGTGCTGGCTGTGTGGTGGGAGCACAGACAGTGCTGGCTGTGTGGTAGGAGCACTGTTAGTTCAGGCTGTGTGGGGAGCACTGACAGTGCTGGCTGTGTGGGGGTGCACTGACATTGCTGGCTGCGTGGGGAGCACTGACAGTGCTGGCTGTGTGGTGGGAGCACTGACAGTGCTGGCTGTGTGGGGGGAGCACTGACAGTGCTGGCTGTGTGTTGGGAGCACTGACAGTGCTGGCTGTGTGGAGGGAGCACTGACAGTGCTCGCTTTGTGGGGGGAAGCACTAGCAGTGCTGGCTGTGTGGGGTAGGAGCACTGAGAGTGCTGGCTGTGTGGTTGGAGCACTGACAGTGCTGGCTGTGTGCGGGAGCACTGACAGTGCTGGCTGTGTGGGGTAGGAGCACTGACAGTGCTGGCTGTGTGTGGGGAGCACTGACAGTGCTGGCTGTTTGGGGGGAGCACTGACAGTGCTGGCTGTGTGGTGTGAGCACTGACAGTGCTGGCTGTATGGGGAGCACTGACAGTGCTGGCTGTGTGGGGTGGGAGCACAGAGAGTGCTGGCTGTGTGGTTGGAGCACTGACAGTGCTGGCTGTGTGGGGGAGCACTGACAGTGCTGGCTGTGTGGTGGGAGCACTGACAGTGCTGGCTGTGTGGGGAGCACTGACAGTGCTGGCTGTGTGGGGAGCACTGACAGTGCTGGCTGTGTGGTGGGAGCACTGACAGTGCTGGCTGTGTGGGGGAGCACTGACAGTGCTGGCTGTGTGTGGGGAGCACTGACAGTGCTGGCTGTGTGGGGGAGCACTGACAGTGCCGGCTGTTTGGGGGAGCACTGACAGTGCTGGCTGTGTGGGGGAGCACTGACAGTGCTGGCTGTGTGGAGGGAACACTGACAGTGCTGGCTGTGTGTGGTGGGAGCACTGACAGTGCTGGCTGTGTGCGGGAGCACTGACAGTGCTGGCTGTGTGGGGTAGGAGCACTGACAGTGCTGGCTGTGTGTGGGGAGCACTGACAGTGCTGGCTGTTTGGGGGGAGCACTGACAGTGCTGGCTGTGTGGTGTGAGCACTGACAGTGCTGGCTGTATGGGGGAGCACTGACAGTGCTGGCTGTGTGGAGTAGGAGCACTGAGAGTGCTGGCTGTGTGGTTGGAGCACTGACAGTGCTGGCTGTGTGTGGGGAGCACTGACAGTGCTGGCTGTTTGGGGGAGCACTGACAGTGCTGGCTGTGTGGGGGAGCACTGACAGTGCTGGCTGTGTGGTGGGAGCACTGACAGTGCTGTATGTGTGGGGGGAGGACACGGACAGTGCTGGCTGTGTGGGGGGAGCACTGACAGTGCTGGCTGTGTGGGGAGCACTGACAGTGCTGGCTGTGTAGGGGAGCACTGACAGTGCTGGCTGTGTGGTGGGAGCACTGACAGTGCTGGCTGTGTGGGGGAGCACTGACAGTGCTGGCTGTGTGGGGGGAGCACTGACAGTGCTGGCTGAGTGGGGGAGCACTTACAGTGCTGTAGTGTGGGGGGAGGACACTGACAGTGCTGGTTGTGTAGGAGCAGCGCTGGCAGTGCTGGCTGTGTGGGGGAGCCCTGACAGTGCTGGCTGTGTGGGGGAGAATTGACAGTGCTGACTGTGTGGGGGAGAACTGACAGTGCTGGCTGTGTGGGGTGGGAGCAGTGGCAGTGCTGGCTGTGTGGGGGGAGCACTGACAGTGCGGGCTCTGTGGTGGGTGCACTGACAGTGCTGGCTGTGTGGTGGGAGCACAGACAGTGCTGGCTGTGTGGTGGGAGCACAGACAGTGCTGGCTGTGTGTGGGAGCACTGACAGTGCTGTATGTGTGGTGGGAGCACTGACAGTGCTGGCTGTGTGTGGGAGCACTGACAGTGCTGGCTGCTTGGTGGGAGCACTGACAGCTCTGGCTGTGTGGGGGAGCACTGACAGTGCTGGCTGTGTTGTGGGAGCACTGACAGTGCTGGCTGTGTGGGGTGGGAGCAGTGACAGTGCTGGCTGTGTGGGGGGAGCACTGACAGTGCTGGCTGTGTGGTGGGAGCACAGACAGTGCTGGCTGTGTGGTGGGAGCACAGACAGTGCTGGCTGTGTGGTGGGAGCACTGATAGTTCTTGCTGTGTGGGGAGCACTGACAGTGCTGGCTGTGTGGGGGAGCACTGATAGCGCTGGCTGTGTGGGGTAGGAGCACTGACAGTGCTGGCTGTGTGGTGGGAGCACAGACAGTGCTGGCTGTGTGGTAGGAGCACTGTTAGTTCTGGCTGTGTGGGGAGCACTGACAGTGCTGGCTGTGTGGGGGTGCACTGACATTGCTGGCTGTGTGGGGAGCACTGAAAGTGCTGGCTGTGTGGTGGGAGGACTGACAGTGCTGGCTGTGTGGTGGGATCACTGACAGTGCTGGCTGTGTGGGGGGAGCACTGACAGTGCTGGCTGTGTGTTGGGAGCACTGACAGTGCTGGCTGTGTGGAGGGAGCACTGACAGTGCTCGCTTTGTGGGGGGAAGCACTAGCAGTGCTGACTGTGTGGGGTAGGAGCACTGAGAGTGCTGGCTGTGTGGTTGGAGCACTGACAGTGCTGGCTGTGTGCGGGAGCACTGACAGTGCTGGCTGTGTGGGGTAGGAGCACTGACAGTGCTGGCTGTTTGGGGGGAGCACTGACAGTGCTGGCTGTGTGGTGTGAGCACTGACGGTGCTGGCTGTATGGGGGAGCACTGACAGTGCTGGCTGTGTGGGGTAGGAGCACTGAGAGTGCTGGCTGTGTGGTTGGAGCACTGACAATGCTGGCTGTGTGGGGGAGCACTGACAGTGCTGGCTGTGTGGTGGGAGCACTGACAGTGCTGGCTGTGTGGGGAGCACTGACAGTGCTGGCTGTGTGGGGAGCACTGACAGTGCTGGCTGTGTGGTGGGAGCACTGACAGTGCTGGCTGTGTGGGGGAGCACTGACAGTGCTGGCTGTGTGGGGGAGCACTGACAGTGCCGGCTGTTTGGGGGAGCACTGACAGTGCTGGCTGTGTGGGGGAGCACTGACATTGCTGGCTGTGTGGAGGGAACACTGACAGTGCTGGCTGTGTGTGGTGGGAGCACTGACAGTGCTGGCTGTGTGCGGGAGCACTGACAGTGCTGGCTGTGTGGGGTAGGAGCACTGACAGTGCTGGCTGTGTGTGGGGAGCACTGACAGTGCTGGCTGTGTGGGGAGCACTGACAGTGCTGGCTGTGTGGTGGGAGCACTGACAGTGCTGGCTGTGTGGGGGAGCACTGACAGTGCTGGCTGTGTGGGGGAGCACTGACAGTGCCGGCTGTTTGGGGAGCACTGACAGTGCTGGCTGTGTGGGGGAGCACTGACATTGCTGGCTGTGTGGAGGGAACACTGACAGTGCTGGCTGTGTGTGGTGGGAGCACTGACAGTGCTGGCTGTGTGCGGGAGCACTGACAGTGCTGGCTGTGTGGGGTAGGAGCACTGACAGTGCTGGCTGTGTGTGGGGAGCACTGACAGTGCTGGCTGTTTGGGGGGAGCACTGACAGTGCTGGCTGTGTGGTGTGAGCACTGACAGTGCTGGCTGTATGTGGGAGCACTGACAGTGCTGGCTGTGTGGGGTAGGAGCACTGAGAGTGCTGGCTGTGTGGTTGGAGCACTGACAGTGCTGGCTGTGTGTGGGGAGCACTGACAGTGCTGGCTGTTTGGGGGAGCGCTGACAGTGCTGGCTGTGTGGGGGAGCACTGACAGTGCTGGCTGTGTGGTGGGAGCACTGACAGTGCTGTATGTGTGGGGGGAGGACACGGACAGTGCTGGCTGTGTGGGGGGAGCACTGACAGTGCTGGCTGTGTGGGGAGCACTGACAGTGCTGGCTGTGTAGGGGGAGCACTGACAGTGATGGCTGTGTGGTGGGAGCACTGACAGTGCTGGCTGTGTGGGGGAGCACTGTCAGTGCTGGCTGTGTGGGGGGAGCACTGACAGTGCTGGCTGAGTGGGGGAGCACTTACAGTGCTGTAGTGTGGGGGGAGGACACTGACAGTGCTGGTTGTGTAGGAGCAGCGCTGGCAGTGCTGGCTGTGTGGGGGAGCCCTGACAGTGCTGGCTCTGTGGTGGGAGCACTGATAGTCCTGGCTGTGTGCTGGGAGCACTGACAGTGCTGGCTGTGTGGGGGGGAGCACTGACAGTGTTGGCTGTGTGGTGGGAGCACAGACAGTGCTGGCTGTGTGGTGGGAGCACAGACAGTGCTGGCTGTGTGGTGGGAGCACTGATAGTTCTTGCTGTGTGGGGAGCACTGACAGTGCTGGCTGTGTGGGGGAGCACTGACATTGCTGGCTGTGTGGGGGAGCACTGACAGTGCTGGCTGTGTGGTGGGAGCACTGGCGGTGCTGGCTGTGTGAGGGGAGCACTGATAGCGCTGACTGTGTGGGGTAGGAGCACTGACAGTGCTGGCTGTGTGGTGGGAGCACAGACAGTGCTGGCTGTTTGTGGGGAGCACTGACAGTGCTGGCTGTTTGGGGGGAGCACTGACAGTGCGGGCTGTGTAGGGGTAGCTCTGACAGTGCTGGCTGTGTGGGGGGAGCACTGACAGTGCTGGCTGTTTGGGGGGAGCACTGACAGTGCTGGCTGTGTGGTGTGAGCACTGACAGTGCTGGCTGTATGGGGGAGCACTGACAGTGCTGGCTGTGTGGGATAGGAGCACTGAGAGTGCTGGCTGTGTGGTTGGAGCACTGACAGTGCTGACTGTGTGTGGGGAGCACTGACAGTGCTGGCTGTTTGGGGGAGCACTGACAGTGCTGGCTGTGTGGGGGAGCACTGACAGTGCTGGCTGTGTGGTGGGAGCACTGACAGTGCTGGCTGTGTGGGGGAGAATTGATAGTGCTGACTGTGTGGGGGAGCACTGACAGTGCTGGCTGTGTGGGGTGGGAGCAGTGGCAGTGCTGGCTGTGTGGGGGGAGCACTGACAGTGCTGGCTCTGTGGTGGGAGCACTGACAGTGCTGGATGTGTGGTGGGAGCACAGACAGTGCTGGCTGTGTGGTGGGAGCACAGACAGTGCTGGCTGTGTGTGGGAGCACTGACAGTGCTGTCTGTGTGGTGGGAGCACTGACAGTGCTGGCTGTGTGTGGGAGCACTGACAGTGCTGGCTGTTTGGTGGGAGCACTGACAGCTCTGGCTGTGTGGGGGAGCACTGACAGTGCTGGCTGTGTTGTGGGAGCACTGACAGTGCTGGCTGTGTGGGGTGGGAGCAGTGACAGTGCTGCCTGTGTGGGGGGAGCACTGACAGTGCTGGCTGTGTGTGGGAGCACTGACAGTGCTTGCTGTGTGGGGGAGCACTGACAGTGCTGGCTGTGTGGTGGGAGCACTGACAGCGCTGGCTGTGTGGGGGAGCACTGACAGAGCTGGCTGTGTTGTGGGAGCACAGACAGTGCTGGCTGTGTGGGGTGGGAGCAGTGACAGTGCTGGCTGTGTGGGTGAGCACTGACAGTGCTGGCTGTGTGGTGGGAGCACTGACAGCGCTGGCTGTGTGGGGGAGCACTGACAGTGCTGGCTGTGTTGTGGGAGCACTGACAGTGCTGGCTGTGTGGGGTGGGAGCAGTGACAGTGCGGGCTGTGTGGTGGGAGCACTGACAGTGCTGGCTGTGTGTTGGGAGCACTGACAGTGCTGGCTGTGTGTGGGAGCACTGACAGTGCTGCCTGTGTGGTGGGAGCTCTGATAGTGCTGGCTGTGTGTGGGAGCACAGACAGTGCTGGCTGTGTGGTGGGAGCACAGACAGTGCTGGCTGTGTGGTGGGAGCACTGATAGTTCTTGCTGTGTGGGGAGCACTGACAGTGCTGGCTGTGTGGGGGAGCACTGACATTGCTGGCTGGGTGGGGGAGCACTGACAGTGCTGGCTGTGTGGTGGGAGCACTGGCGGTGCTGGCTGTGTGAGGGGAGCACTGACAGTGCTGGCTGTGTGGTGGGAGCACAGACAGTGCTGGCTGTGTGGTAGGAGCACTGATAGTTCTGGCTGTGTGGGGAGCACTGACAGTGCTGGCTGTGTGGGGGTGCACTGACATTGCTGGCTGTGTGGGGGAGCACTGACAGTGCTGGCTGTGTTGTGGGAGCACTGGCAGTGCTAGCTGTGTGTTGGGAGCACTGACAGTGCTGGCTGTGTGGAGGGAGCACTGACAGTGCTCGCTTTGTCGGGGGAAGCACTGACAGTGCTGGCTGTGTGAGGGGACCACTGATAGCGCTGGCTGTGTGGGGTAGGAGCACTGAGAGCGCTGGCTGTGTGGTTGGAGCACTGACAGTGCTGGCTGTGTGCGGGAGCACTGAAAGTGCTGGCTGTGTGGGGAGCACTGACAGTGCTGGCTGTTTGGGGGAGCACTGACAGTGCTGGCTGTGTGCGGGAGCACTGAAAGTGCTGGCTGTGTGGGATAGGAGCACTGAGAGTGCTGGCTGTGTGGGATAGGAGCACTGACAGTGCTGGCTATGTGGGGGAGCACTGACAGTGCTGGCTGTGTTGTGGGAGCACTGACAGCGCTGGCTGTGTGGGGGAGCACTGACAGTGCTGGCTGTGTTGTGGGAGCACTGACAGTGCTGGCTGTGTGGGGTGGGAGCAGTGACAGTGCTGGCTGTGTGTGGGAGCACTGACAATGCTGTCTGTGTGGTGGGAGCACTGACAGTGCTGGCTGTGTGTGGGAGCACTGACAGTGCTGGCTGTTTGGTGGGAGCACTGACAGCTCTGGCTGTGTGGGGGAGCACTGACAGTGCTGGCTGTGTTGTGGGAGCACTGACAGTGCTGGCTGTGTGGGGTGGGAGCAGTGACAGTGCTGGCTGTGTGCGGGGAGCACTGACAGTGCTGGCTGTGTGTGGGAGCACTGACAGTGCTGGCTGTGTGGGGGAGCACTGACAGTGCTGGCTGTGTGGTGGGAGCACTGACAGCGCTGGCTGTGTGGGGGAGCACTGACAGTGCTGGCTGTGTTGTGGGAGCACTGACAGTGCTGGCTGTGTGGGGTGGGAGTAGTGACAGTGCTGGCTGTGTGGGGGAGCACTGACAGTGCTGGCTGTGTGGTGGGAGCACTGACAGCGCTGGCTGTGTGGGGGAGCACTGACAGTGCTGCCTGTGTGGTGGGAGCACTGACAGTGCTGGCTGTGTGTGGGAGCACTGACAGTGCTGTCTGTGTGGTGGGAGCACTGACAGTGTTGGCTGTGTGGGGGCGCACTGACAGCGCTGGCTGTGTGGTGGGAGCACTGACAGCGCTGGCAGTGTGGGGGCGCACTGACAGTGCTGGCTGTGTTGTGGGAGCACTGACAGTGCTGGCTGTGTGGGGTGGGAGCAGTGACAGTGCTGGCTGTGTGGGGGGGAGCACTGACAGTGCTGGCTGTGTAGGAGCAGCGCTGGCAGTGCTGGCTGTGTGGGGGAGCACTGACAGTGCTGGCTGCGTGGTGGGAGCACTGACAGTGCTGGCTGTGTGGTGGGAGCACTGACAGTGCTGGCTGTGTGGTGGGAGCACTGACAGTGCTGGCTGTGTGGTGGGAGCACTGACAGTGCTGGCTGCGTGGGGGAGCACTGACAGTGCTGGCTGTGTGGTGGGAGCACTGACAGTGCTGGCTGTGTGGGGGAGCACTGACAGTGCTGGCTGTGTGGTGGGAGCACTGACATTGCTGGCTCTGTGTTGGGAGCACTGACAGTGCTGGCTGTGTGGGGGGAGCACTGACAGTGCTGGCTGTGTGGTGGGAGCTCTGACAGTGCTGGCTGCGTGGGGGAGCACTGACAGTGCTGGCTGTGTGGGGGGAGCACTGACAGTGCTGGCTGTGAGGGTGAGCACTGACAGAGCTGGCTGTGTGGGGGGAGCAATGACAGTACTGGCTGTGTGGTGGGAGCACTGACAGTGCTGGCTGTGTGGGGAGCACTGACAGTGCTGGCTGTGTGGGGGAGCACTGACAGTGCTGGCTGTGTGGTGGGAGCACAGACAGTGCTGGCTGTGTGGTGAGAGCGCTGACAGTGCTGGCTGTGTGGTGGGAGCACTGACAGTGCTGGCTGTGTGAGGGAGCACTGACAGTGCTGGCTGTGTGGTGGGAGCACTGACAATGCTGGCTGAGTGGTGGGAGCACTGATAGTGCTGGCTGTGTGGTGGGAGCACTGATCGTGCTGGCTGTGTGGTGGGAGCACTGACAGTGCTGGCCTTGGGAGGGTGGAGCACAGACAGCGCTGGCTGTGTGGGGGAGCACTGACAGTGCTGGCTGTGTGGTGGGAGCACTGGTAGTGCTGGCTGTGTGGTGGGAGCACTGACAGTGCTGGCCTTGGGAGGGTGGAGCACAGACAGTGCTGGCTGTGTGGGGGGAGCACTGACAGTGCTGGCTGTGTGGTGGGAGCACTGGCAGTGCTGGCTGTGTGGGGAGCGCTGACAGTGCTGGCTGTGTGGGGGAGCACTGGCAGTGCTGGCTGTGGGATTGCTGAAAATTGCCATAAATGGTTGCCGTGTACTGACAAAAAAAGGCTGCTGTGAACTGATGTAAAATGGCCACCGTGAACTAACATATAATGGCCACAGTGCTGGCTGTGTTGTGGCAGGCTGACATAAAATGGCCACTGTGAACTGACATATAATGGCCACCGTGAACTGACATAAAATGGCTGCCGTGAACTGATATAAAATGGCCAACGTGAACTGACATAAAATGGCCACCGTGAACTGACTTAAAATGGCCACCGTGAACTGACATAAAATGGACCCCTTCAACCGACATTAAATGACCACCGTGAACTGACATAAAATGGCTGCCGTGAACTGACATAAAATGGCCACCGTAAATGAACATAAAATGGCTGCCGTGAGCTCACATAAAATAGCCACCGTGACCTGACATAAAATGGCCTCCGTGAACTGACATACAATGGCCACCGTGATCTGACATATAATGGCCACTGCGAGCTGTAATAAAATGGTTACCTTCAAACGACATAAAATGACCCCGTGAACTGACATAAAATGGCCACCGTGTACTGACATTAAATGGCCCCTTCGACTGAATAAAATGCCCCCCGTGAACTGACATAAAATGGCCACTGTGAACTGACATAAAATGGCCACCGTGAACTGACATAAAATGGCCCCCGTGAACCAACATGAACTGGCCACCGCAACTGAGATAAAATGGCCATTGCAAACTGACATAAAATGGCCATTGTGATCTGACATACAATGGCCACCGTGAACTGACATAAAATGGCCACCGTCAACTGAGATAAAATGGCCATTGCAACCTGATGTAAAATGGCCATTGTGAACTGACATACAATGGCCATGGTGAACTGACATGCAATGGCCACCATGAACTGACATAAAATGGCCATTGTGAACAGACATAAAATGGCCATTGTGAACAGACATAAAATGACTATTGTGAACTGACATACAATGGCCACCGTGAACTGACATAAAATGGCCATTGTGAACTGACATAAAATGGCCACCGTGAACTGACATAAAATGTACCCCGTGAACTGACATAAAATGGCCATTGTGAACTGACATACAAGGGACACCATGAACTGACATAAAATGGCCACTGTGAACTGACATAAAATGGCCATTGTGAACTGACATAAAATGGCCACCGTGAACTGACATTAAATGGACCCCGTGAACTGACATAAAATGGCCATTGTGAACCGACATACAATGGCCACCATGAACTGACATAAAATGGCCATTGTGAACTGATATACAATGGCTACCGTAAATTGACATAAAATGGTCACTGTGAACTGACATAAAATGGCCATTGAAAACTGACATACAATGGCCATTGTGAACTGACATACAATGGCCCCCGTGAGCTGACATAAACTGTCCATTGTGAACTGGCATACAATGGACGCCATGAACTGACATACAATGGCCACCGTGAACTGACATAAAATGGCCATTGCGAGCTGACATAAAATGGCCCCCGTCAACCGACATAAAATGATCACCGTGAACTGACATAATATGGCCATCATGTACTGACATAAAATGGCCCCCATCGACTGAATAAAATGGCCCCCGTGAACTGACATAAAATGGCCACTGTGAACTGAGATAAAATGGCCACCGTGAACTGACATAAAATGACAATTGTGTACTGACATACAATAGCCACCATGAACTGACATAAAATGGCCCCCGTGAACTGACATAAAATGGCCACCGTGAACTGACATAACATGGCCCCCGTGAACCAACATGAACTGGCCACCGCAACTGAGATAAAATGGCCATTGCAAACTGACATAAAATGGCCATTGTGAACTCACATACAATGGCCACCGTGAACTGACACAAAATGGCCACCGTCAACTGAGAAAAAATGGCCATTGCAAACTGTCATAAAATGGCCATTGTGAAATGACATAAAATGGCCATTGTGAACTGACACAAAATGGCCATTGTGAACTGACGTAAAATGGATCCCGTGAACTGACATAAAATGGCCACTGTGAACTGACATAACATGGCCCCCGTGAACCAAACATGAACTGGCAACCGCAACTGAGATAAAATGGCAATTGCAAACTGACATAAACTGTCCATTGTGAACTGACATAAAATGGCCATTGTGAACTGACACAAAATGGCCATTGTGAACTGACATAAAATGGACCCCGTGAACTGACATAAAATGGCCACTGTGAACTGACATAACATGGCCCCCGTGAACCAAACATGAACTGGCAACCGCAACTGAGATAAAATGGCCATTGCAAACTGACATAAAATGGCCATTGTGAAATGACATACAATGGACACCGTGAACTGACACAAAATGGCCACCGTCAACTGAGAAAAAATGGTCATTGCAAACTGACATAAAATGGCCATTGTGAACTGACATACAATGGCCACCATGAACTGACATCAAATGGCCATTGTGAACTGACATAAAATGACCATTGTGAACTGACTTACAATGGCCAACGTGAACTGACATAAAATGGCCATTGAGAACTGACATAAAATGGCCATTGTGAACTGACATAAAATGGACCCCGTGAACTGACATAAAATGGCCATTGTGAACTGACATACAATGGCCCCCGTGAACTGACATAAAATGGCCAATGTGAACTGACATAAAATGGCCCCCGTGAACTGACATAAACTGTCCATTGTGAACTGACATAAAATGGCCATTGTGAACTGACATAAAATGGCCATTGTGAACTGACATAAAATGGACCCCGTGAACTGACATAAAATGGCCACTGTGAACTGACATAACATGGCCCCCGTGAACCAAACATGAACTGGCCACCGCAACTGAGATAAAATGGCCATTGCAAACTGACATAAAATGGCCATTGTGAACTGACATACAATGGCCACCGTGAACTGACATAAAATGGCCATTGTGAACTGACATAAAATGGCCATTGTGAACTGACATAAAATGGCCATTGTGAACTGACTTACAATGGCCACCGCGATCTAACATAAAATGGCCATTGTGAACTGACATAAAATGGCCATTGTGAACTGACATAAAATGGACCCCGTGAACTGACATAAAATGGCCATTGTGAACTGACATACAATGGCCCCCGTGAACTGACATAAAATGGCCAATGTGAACTGACATAAAATGGCCCCCGTGAATTGACATAAAATGGCCATTGCGACCTGACATAAAAAGGCCCCCGTGAACTGACATAAAATGTCCATTGTGAACTGACATACAATGGCCATTGCGACCTGACATAAAATGTCCCCCGTGAACTGACATAAACTGTCCATTGTGAATTGGCATAAAATGGCCTTTGCGACCTGACATAAAAAGGCCCCCGTGAACTGACATAAACTGTCCATTCTGAACTGACATACAATGGTCATTGCGACCTGACATAAAATGGCCCCCGTGAACTGACATAAACTGTCCATTGTGAACTGACATAAACTGTCCATTCTGAACTGACATACAATGGTTATTGTGACCTGACATAAAATGGCCCCCGTGAACTGACATAAACTGTCCATTATGAACTGACATAAAATGGCCATTGCGACCTGACATAAAATGGCCCCCGTGAACTGACATAAAATGGCCATTGTGAACTGACATAAAATGGCCACTGTGAACTGACATAATATGGCCACCGTGAGTTGACATAAAATAGCCACCGTGAATTGAGATAAAATGGCCCCCGTGATCCGACATAAACTGTCCATTGCAAATTGACATAAAATGGCCATTCTGAACTGACATACAATGGCCACCGTGAACTGACATAAAATGGCCATTGCAAATTGACATAAAATGACTATTGTGAACTGACATAAAATGGCCATTGTGAACTGACATAAAATGGCCATTGTGAACTGACATAAAATGGCCATTGTGAACTGACATAATATGGCCATTGTGAACTGATATACAATGGCCACCGTGAACTGACATAAAATGGCCGTTGTGAACTGACATAAAATGGCCATTGTGAACTGACATACAATGGCCACCGTGAACTTATATAAAATGGCCATTGCGACCTGACCTAAAAAGGCCCCCGTGAACTGACATGAACTGTCCATTGTTAACTGACATAAAATGGCTATTGTGAACTGACAGAAAATGGCTCCCGTGAACCGACATAAAATGGCCACCGTGAACTGACATTCAATGGCCATTGTGAACTGACATACAATGGCCATTGTGAACTGACATACTAATGGCTATCGCGAACTGATGTTAAATGGCCACCGTGAACTGACTTAAAATGGCTCCGGTGAACTGACAGAAAATGGCCGACTGCTGATTGTGGATTTTGTTTTGGCAGAGTCCCAGAGAGAGATGGAGAGACGCAGAGACCGAGAGAGATGGAGAGGGGAGAACACCCTCCCCCCCCCCCCCCACCGAGAGAGATGGAGAAGGGGAACCCCCCCCACCGAGACAGATGGAGAAGGGGGACCCCCCCCACAGAGAGAGATGGAGTGGGTGGAACCCCCCTCCCCCCACCGAGAGAGATGGAGAAGGAGACCCCCCACAAAGCGTGATGGAGAAGGGGGAACCCCCCCCACCGAGAGAGAGATGGAGAGGGGGGAACTCCCCCTCCACCGAGAGAGATGGAGAGGGTGGACCCCCTCCCCCCCCCGCCGAGAGAGATGGAGAGGGGGGTCCCCCCCACCAAGAGAGATGGAGAGGGGGGAAACCTGCCCCCACTGAGAGAGATGGAGAGGGGAGAACTCCCCCTCCACCGAGAGAGATGGAGAGGGTGGACCCCCCCCCCCGCCGAGAGAGATGGAGAGGGGGGTCCCCCCCCACCGAGAGAGATGGAGAGGGGGGAACCCGGCCCCCACCGAGAGAGATGGAGAGGGGGGAACTCCCCCTCCACCGAGAGAGATGGAGAGGGTGGACCCCCCCCCCCCCCGCCGAGAGAGATGGAGGGGGGTCCCCCCCTCCACCGAGAGAGATGGAGAGGGGGGACCCCCCACTGAGAGAGATGGAGAGAGTGGACCCACCCCAACGAGAGAGATGTAGAGGGGGGACCCCCCACTGAGAGAGATGGAGAGGGGGGACTCCCCCACCGAGAGAGATGGAGAGGGGGACCCCCCCCCCCACCGAGGGAGATGGAGAGGCGGGAACCCCCCACCCACCGAGAGAGATGGAGAGGGGGGACCCTTCCCCCCACCCCCACCGAGACGGAGAGGAAAACTGCAGGGGATGGGCACAATGGAAATGTGGAGCTTGTTCAAGGAACAGCTACTGCGTGTCCTTGATAAGTATGTACCTGTCAGGCAGGGAGGAAGTGGTCGAGCAAGGGAACCGTGGTTTACTAAGGCAGTCGAAACACTTGTCTAGAGGAAGAAGGAAGGAGGCTTATGTAAAGATGAGACATGAAGGTTCAGTAAGGGCGCTCGAGAGTTACAAGTTAGCTTGGAAGGACCTAAAGAGAGAGCTAAGAAGAGTCAGGAGGGGACATGAGAAGTCTTTGGCAGGTAGGATCAAGGATAACCCTAAAGCTTTCTATAGATATGATGTGGAGATGCCGGCGTTGGACTGGGGTGAGCACAGTACGAAGTCTTACAACACCAGGTTAAAGTCCAACAGGTTTGTTTCGATGTCACTAACTTTCGGAGCGCTGCTCCTTCCTCAGGTGAATGAAGAGGTCTGTTCCAGAAACATATGTACAGACAAATTCAAAGATGCCAAACAATGCTAGGAATGCGAGCATTAGCAGGTGATTAAATCTTTACAGATCCAGAGATGGGGTAATCCCAGGTTAAAGAGATGTGAATTGCACCAAGCCAGGACAGTTGGTACGATTTCGCAGGCCAGATGGTGGGGGATGAATGTAATGCGACATGAATCCCAGGTCCCGGTTGAGGCCGCACTCATGTGTGCGGAACTTGGCTATAAGTTTCTGCTCGGCGATTCTGCGTTGTCGCGGGTCCTGAAGGCCGCCTTGGAGAACGCTTAACCGGAGATCAGAGGCTGAATGCCCTTGACTGCTGAAGTGTTCCCCGACTGGAAGGGAACATTCCTGCCTGGTGATTGTTGCGCGATGTCCGTTCATTATAGATATGTCAGGTTTCTATAGATATGTCAGGAATAAAAGAATGACTAGGGTAAGAGTAGGGCCAGTCAAGGACAGTAGTGGGAAGTTGTGCTTGGAGTCCGAGGAGATAGGCGAGGTGCTATATGAATATTTTTCATCACTATTCACACAGCAAAAAGACAATGTTGACGAGGAGAATACTGAGATTCAGGCTACTATACTAGAAGGGCTTGATGTTCATAAGGAGGAGGTGTTAACTATTCTGGAAAGGGTGAAAATTGATAAGTCCCCTGGGCCGGATACGATTTATCCTAGGATTCTCTGGGAAGCTAGGGAGGAGATTACAGAGCCTTTGGCTTTGATCTTTAAGTCATCTTTGTCAACAGGAATAGTGCCAGAAGACTGGAGGATAGCAAATGTTGTCCCCTTGTTCAAGAAGGAGAGTAGAGACAACCCCGGTAAATATAGACCAGTGAGCCTAACTTCTGTTGTGGGCAAAATCTTGGAAAGGTTTATAAGAGATAGGGTGTATAATCATCTGGAAAGGAATAATTTGATTAGACAAAGTCAACACGGTTTCGTGAAGGGTCGGTTGTGCCTCACAAACCATATAGGGTTCTTTGAGAAGGTGAGAAACAGGTGGATGAGGGTAAAGCAGTTGCTGTGGTGTATATGGATTTCAGTAAAGCATTTGACAAGGTTCCCCACGGTAGGCTACTGCAGAAAATACGGAAGCATGGGATTCAGGGAGATTTAGTAGTTTGGATCAGAAATTGGCTACCTGGAAGAAGACAAAGGGTGGTGGTTGATGGGAAGTGTTCAGACTGGAGTCCAGTTACTAGTGGTGTACCACAAGGATCTGTTTTGGGTCCACTGCTATTTGTCATTTTTATAAATGACCTGGAGGAGGGCGTAGAAGGATGGGTGAGTAAATTTGCAGATGACACTAAAGTCGGTGGAGTTGTGGACAGTGCGGAAGGATGTTACAAGTTACAGAGGGACATAGATAAGCTGCAGCGCTGGGCTGAGAGGTGGCAAATGGAGTTTAATGCAGAAAAGTGTGAGGTGATTCATTTAGGAAGGAATAACAGGAAGACAGAGTACTGGGCTAATGGTAAGATTCTTGGCAGTGTGGATGAGCAGAGAGATCTCGGTGTGCATATACATAGATCCCTGAAAGTTGCCACTCAGGTTGAGAGGGTTGTTAAGAAGGCGTACGGTGTGTTAGCTTTTATTGGTAGAGTGTCTGAGTTTCGGAGCCATGAGGTCATGTTGCAGCTGTACAAAACTCTGGTGCGGCCGCATTTGGAGAATTGCGTACAGTTCTGGTCGCCGCATTATAGGAAGGATGTGGCAGCATTCGAAAGGGTGCAGAGGAGATTTACCAGAATGTTGCCTGGTATGGAGGGAAGATCTTATGAGGAAAGGCTGAGGGACTTGAGGCTGTTTTCGTCAGAGAGAAGAAGGTTAAGAGGTGACTTAATTGAGGCATACAAGATGATCAGAGGATTGGATAGGGTGGACAGTGAGAGCCTTTTTCCTCGGATGGTGATGTCCAGCACGAGGGGACATAGCTTTAAATTGAGGGGAGATAGATATAAGACAGATGTCAGAGGTACGTTCTTTACTCAGAGAGTAGTAAGGGCGTGGAATGCCCTGCCTGCAACAGTAGTGGACTCGCCAACACTAAGGACATTCAAATGGTCATTGGATAGACATATGGGCGATAAGGGAATAGTGTAGATGGGCTTTAGAGTGGTTTCACAGGTCGGCGCAACATCGAGGGCCGAAGGGCCTGTAATGCGCCGTAATGTTCTATGAGAGATATGGAGAGGGGGTAACACCCCCCCCCCACCGAGAGTGATGGAGAGGGGGGACCCCCCACCGAGAGAGATGGAGAGGGGGACCCCCCCCCACCGAGAGGGATGGAGAGGGGGGAACCCCCACCCCACCGAGAGATATGGAGAGGGGGGAACCCCCCCCCCACCGAGAGAGGTGGAGAGGGGGAATCCCCCCACACCGAGAGATGGAGGGGGGAATCCCCCCCCCCACCGAGAGTTGTGGAGAGGGGGGAACCCCAACCCCCACTGAGAGGGATGGAGAGGGGGACCCCCCCTCCACCGAGAGAGATCAAGAAGGGGGACCCCCCCCCCCACCGAGAGGGATGGAGAGGGGGAAGCCCCCCCCCCACCGAGTGAGAAGGAGAGGGGGGAAGCCCCCCACCAGGAGGGATGGAGAGGGGGGAACCCCCACCCCCACCGAGAGAGATGGAGAGGGGGAACCACCACCCCCACCGAGAGGGATGGAGAGGGGGGAACCCCCACCGAGAGAGATGGAGAGGGGGAGCCACCTCCCCACCGAGAGGGATGGAGAGGGGGGATCCCCCCTACCGAGAGGGATGGAGAGGGGGAAACCCCCCCCCCCCCCACTGAGATGGATGGAGAGGGGGGAACCCCCCCCCACCGAGAAAGATGGAGAGGGGGAACCACCTCCCACCGAGAGGGATGGAGAGGGGGACCCCTCCCTCCACCGAGAGAGATGGAAAGGGGGGAACGCCCCCCACCGAGAGAGATGGGGAGGGGGAACCCCCCCCCCCCAATCCACTGAAAGAACACGGCTGAAACCGATGGAGGGAGAAAAGAAAGGGGGGGTAAGGGGGTAAACAAGGAGCAGGGGGTCACACACCAGGTCGGCCAGGAAGGGCATCACGGAGGGTCTGCGGGGGAGAGAGGGGAAGGGTTAGGGAAAGGGAGGTTGGGGGGGGGGGCAGGCACGCCGAACTGAACGGCAACAGTTTGTAACGATAGAAACGTAAGAGAAAGCCTTTTCACTCTCTGAGAAATGTAAACAAGCCGCAATGCACAGAATTGTGGAAACGGCAATAAAAAGATTTTTACAATAAATCCAGAGCCCAGTTCAGTTTTTCCAATTCAGGGGCAAGTTAGCGCGGCCCATCCACCTGCCCTGCGCATCTTTGGGTTGTGGGGGTGAGACCCAGGCTAACACGGGGAGAATGTGCAAACTCCACACGGACAGTGACCCAGAGCCGGGACTGAACAGTGGTTAGCACTGCTGCCTCACAGCTACAGGGCCCCAGGTTCGATTCCCGGCTTAGCTCACTGTCTGTGCGGAGTCTGGACGTTCTCCCCGTGTCTGCGTGGGCTTCCTCCGGGTGCTCCGGTTTCCTCCCACCGTCCAAAGACGTGCAGGTTAGGTGGGTTGGCCGTGATAAATCCAAATTGCCCACAGTATCTAAAGATGTTCAGGTTAGGTGGGGTGACAGCGACGGGATAGGGGAGTGGGCCCAGGTATGGCACTCTCTTCAGGGTTCACACTGCCTCTGTCATTATTGTTTACACCGACAATGCTGCCAAACTTTCTATCAAACTTTCTATCTCATTATCTTCAATCAGTACTAAACAAAGTCAAACTGAGACACACAGATACACACACACACAGGCATACACACACACAGGCACACACACAGGCACTCACACACACAGGCACACACACAGGCACACAGACACACACACACACACACACACACGCACACAGACACACACACACACAGGCACACACACACACACGCACACACACACACACACACACGCACACACAGGCACACACACACACACACACACACACAGATACACACACACACACACACAGGCACACACACACACACACACACATAGTTACACACACACAGGCACACACACAGACAGACAGACACACACACACACAGACACACAGACACACAGATACACACACACACACAGGCACACACACAGTCACTGACTGCAATGAAGTTACTGAGAAAAGTCCCTAGTCGCCAAACTCTGGCGCCTGTTCGGGTACACTGAGGGAGAATACATAATGTCCAATTCACCAAACAGCACGTCCTTCGGGACGTCAGGGGGAAAACCGGAGCACCCGGAAGAAACCCACGCGGACAAGGGGAGAACGTGCAGACTCCGCACAGACTGCGACCCAAGCCGGGATTCGAACCTGGGACCCTGGAGCTGTGAGGCCGCAGTGCTAACCACTGTGCTACTGTGTAACTTCCAGTGCCGCGTAAAGAATGCCACATATAAACGCCGCCCCCCCCAACACACACACACACGTGTACAGAAACACAGATACTCAAACTCAGACAGACTGGGTCAATACAGCTTTCAAATGGAGCGAGATCCATTCTCCACCTTTAACTTGGAGAGGTGTATCTGGCCTGTGTGTGACCCAAGACACACACTGACTCTGAACATCCTCACAGCAGCTTGGGGACAGACTTTTCGAAAGCACTTTTCATCACCTTTGGGTATCACAAACTGCTTCACAGGCAATGGAGCCCTTTTGAAATCTAGTCAGGAGTAATTTCGGAAATGGACCAGCTAATTTCAGAGAGACACACAGAAACAGGATGAGATTGTGCTGTACATTTTCAGAGCTGTCACTGAGACACACACGAGATGTACAACATCAATTATTATTCTGAAGCATTTTGATTAAATCAGCCCTGAGACTGAATTCCAGTGTTTCAGAGTAAAGCTTCATCTGCACTGCCCATCAAACACTCACAACACAAATACTGTCTGGGGTTAAATACAGAGTCAAAATCCCTCTGTCCTGTCCAAGGCATTTTTCATTGCAGACAGTTATTTTTATTTTTTGGAAAAGCAGAACTCAAATTGCACCGAATCCCAGGGTGGACTCTTGTTTATTTCAGCCCTTCACATTCAAACGTGAAGTTTAAACTCCGATTACAGGTGTCTGCTTGTCTCTGTCTGTATATTCAATGTTCCTGTAGCTTACTCACTTGTCTGAAGTATTTGAATAATAGGCCTTGGTTAATCAATCCTTTCTCACAGCACATGGAAGTTGTGAATCTTCAAGGCTCTCAGTCTAATGTAGTTAAAAAAACAACTGCTTCCTTTGATCCTCAATCCATTTCCCAACCCGAAATAGATCTCACACATTTCCATAATGCAGGAATATCTCCATCAAAACTTCTAATCAGTTCCCCATACACTTGTTAAACTTGCCTGCATGAAGTAAATTCCACTGACAGATTCCGAAAGCTGCACAGAAAAATGACTGCTTATTTTAAACTTTGAAATGGAACTATTTTAACTTGTCCATCAATCCCATTAAACTGAAATGTTGTCCCTGTGGGCTGACAGTCTCTCAGCAAGATTGAAACATTGAGGGACCCCACGTCCTGCATTTGACAACATTTGTGGCACTTCCACAATCTACGACACATTGATGTCTGTATCGTGTGATTCCAGCTGTGAAATATCTGCCCAGTTTAAACTTCCACTGTTTCTGTATTCTCATCATTGATAAAGATCACGGTTTGATCACCCCTCTGTCTGAGGTGGGAGTGGGACCATCCAGGGTTGCAGGCCCGGCCTCCTGTCCTCCCACCCCTCTGCCTGAGGTGGGACTGGGACCATCCAGGGCTGCAGGCCCGGCCCCCTGTCCTCCCACCCCTTTGCCTGAGGTGGGAGTGGGACCATCCAGGGCTCCAGGCCAACCTCCTGTCCTCCCACTCCTCTGCCTGAGGTGGGACTGGGACCATCCAGGCTGCAGGCCCAGTCTCCTGTCCTCCCACCCCTCTGCCTGAGGTCGTAGTGGGACCATCCAGGGCTGCAGGCCCAGCCTCCTGTCCTCCCACCCCTCTGCCTGAGGTGGGACTGGGACCATCCAGGGCGGCAGGCCCAGTCTCCTGTCCTCCCACCCCTCTGCCTGAGGTGGGACTGGGACCATCCATGGCGGCAGGCCCGTCCTCCTGTCCTCCCACCCCTCTGCCTGAGGTGGGATTGGGACCATCCAGGGCTGGAGGCCCGGCTTCCTATCCTCCACCCCTCTGCCTGAGGTGGGAGTGTGACCATCCAGGGCTGCAGGCCCAGCCTCCTGTCCTCCCACCCCTCTGCCTGAGGTGGGAGTGTGACCATTCAGGGCTGCAGGCCCGGCCTCCTGTCCTCCCACCCCTCTGCCTGAGGTGGGAGTGGGACCATCCAGGGCTGCAGGACCGGCCTCCTGCCCTCCCACCCCTCTGCCTGAGGGGGGAGTGGGACCATCCAGGGGTGCAGGCCCAGTCTCCTGTCCTCGCACCCCTCTGCCTGAGGTAGTAGTGGGACCATCCAGGCTGTAGGCCCAGCCTCCTGTCCACCCAACCCTCTGCCTGAGGTGGGAGTGGGGCCATCCAGGGCTGCAGGCCCGGCCTCCTGTCCTCCCACCCCTCTGCCTGAGGTGGGAGTGGGACCATCCAGGGCTGCAGTCCCAGCCTCCTGTCCTCGCACCCCTCTGCCTGAGGTAGTAGTGGGACCATCCAGGGCTGCAGGCCCAGCCTCCTGTCCTCCCACCCCACTGCCTGAGGTGGGAGTGTGACCATCCAGGGTTGCAGGCCTGGCCTCCTGTCCTCCCACCCCTCTGCCTGAGGTGGGAGTGGGACCATCGACGGCTGCAGGCCCAGCCTCCTGTCCTCCCACTCCTCTGCCTGAGGTGGGAGTGGGACCATCGACGGCTGCAGGCCCAGCCTCCTGTCCTCCCACCCCTCTGCCTGAGGTGGGAGTGGGACCATCCAGTGCTGCAGGTCCAGCGTCCTGTCCTCCCACCACCCTGCCTGAGGTGGGACTGGGACCATCCAGGGCTGCAGGCCCAGCCTCCTGTCCTCCCACCCCTCTGCCTGAGGTGGGAGTGGGACCATCCAAGGCTGCAGGCCCAGCCTCCTGTCCTCCCACCCCTCTGCCTGAGGTGGGAGTGGGACCATCCAGGGCTGCAGGCCCAGCCTCCTGACCTCCCACCCCACTGCCTGAGGTGGGAGTGGGACCATCCAGGGCTGCAGGCCCAGCCTCCTGTCCTCCCACCCCTCTGCCTGAGGTGGGACCATCCAGGGCTGCAGGCCCAGTCTCCTGTCCTCCCACCCCTCTGCCTGAGGTGGGAGTGGGACCATCCAGGGGTGCAGGCCCAGTCTCCTGTCCTCCCACCCCTCTGCCTGAGGTGGGACCATCCAGGGCTGCAGGCCCAGCCTCATGTCCTCCCACCCCTCTGCCTGAGGTGGGAGTGTGACCATCCAGGGCTGCAGGCCCGGCCTCCTGCCCTCCCACCCCTCTGCCTGAGGTGGGAGTGGGACCATCCAGGGCTGCAGGCCCAGCCTCCTGTCCTCCCACCCCACTGCCTGAGGTGGGAGTGGGACCATCCAGGGCTGCAGGCCCAGCCTCCTGTCCTCCCACCCCTCTGCCTGAGGTGGGACCATCCAGGGCTGCAGGCCCAGTCTCCTGTCCTCCCACCCCTCTGCCTGAGGTGGGAGTGGGACCATCCAGGGCGGCAGACCCGTCCTCCTGTCCTCCCACCCCTCTGCCTGAGGTGGGATTGGGACCATACAGGGCTGGAGGCCCGGCTTCCTATCCTCCATCCCTCTGCCTGAGGTGGGATCCAGGGATGCAGGCCCAGCCTCCTGTCCCCCACCCCTCTGCCTGAGGTGGGACTGGGACCATCCAGGGCTGCAGGCTCGGCCTCCTGTCCTCCCACCCCTCTGCCTGAGGTGGGAGTGTGACCATCCAGGGCTGCAGGCCCGGCCTCCTGCCCTCCCACCCCTCTGCCTGAGGTGGGAGTGGGACCATCCAGGGCTGCAGGCCCAGTCTCCTGTCCTCCCACCCCTCTGCCTGAGGTGGGAGTGGGACCATCCAGGGCTGCAGGCCCGGCCTCCTGTCCTCCCACCCCTCAGCCTGAGGTGGCAGTGTGACCATCCAGGGCTGCAGGCCCGGCCTTCTGCCCTCCCACCCCTCTGCCTGAGGTGGGAGTGTGACCATCCAGGGCTGCAGGCCCGGCCTCCTGCCCTCCCACCCCTCTGCCTGAGGTGGGAGTGGGACCATCCAGGGCTGCAGGACCAGTCTCCTGTCCTCCCACCCCTCTGCCTGAGTTGGGAGTGGGACCACCCAGGCTGCAGGCCCGGCCTCCTGTCCTCCCACCCCTCTGCCTGAGGTGGGACTGGGACCATCCAGGGCTGCAGGCCCAGCCTCCTGTCCTCCCACCCCTCTGCCTGAGGTGGGAGTGGGACCATCCAGGGCTGCAGGCCCAGCCTCCTGTCCTCCCACCCCTCTGCCTGAGGTGGGAGTTTGACCATCCAGGACTGCAGGCCCGGCTTCCTGTCCTCCCACCCCTCTGCCTGAGGTGGGAGTGGGACCTTCCAGGGCTGGAGTCCCGGCCTCCTGTCCTCCCACCCCTCTGCCTGAGGTGGGAGTGGGACCTTCCAGGGCTGGAGTCCCGGCCTCCTGCCCTCCCACCCCTCTGCCTGAGGTGTGAGTGGGACCATCGAGGGCTGCAGGCCCAGCCTCCTGTCCTCCCACCCCTCTGCCTGAGGTGGGACTGGGACCATCCAGTGCTGCAGGCCCAGCCTCCTGTCCTCCCACCCCTCTGCCTGAGGTGGGAGTGGGACCATCCAGGGCTGCAGGCCCAGCCTCCTGTCCTCCCACCCCTCTGCCTGAGGTGGGACCATCCAGGGCTGCAGGCCCGGTGTCCTGTCCTCCCACCCCTCTGCCTGAGGTGGGAGTGGGACCATCCAGGGGTGCAGGCCCAGTCTTCAGTCCTCCCACCCCTCTGCCTGAGGTGGGACCATCCAGGGCTGCAGGCCCAGTGTCCTGTCCTCCCACCCCTCTGCCTGAGGTGGGAGTGGAACCATCCAGGGCTGCAGGCCCGGCCTCCTGACCTCCCATCCCTCTGCCTGAGGTGGGAGTGTGACCATCCAGGGCTGCAGGCCCGGCCTCCTGCCCTCCCACCCCTCTGCCTGAGGAGGGACTGGGACAATCCAGGGCTGCAGGCCCAGCCTCCTGTCCTCCCACCCCTCTGTCTGAGGTGGGAGTGGGACCATCCAGGGCTGCAGGCCCAGTCTCCTGTCCTCCCACCCCTCTGCCTGAGGTGGGAGTGGGACCACCCAGGGCTGAAGGCCCAGCCTCCTTTCCTCCCACCCCTCTGCCTGAGGTGGGAGTGGGACCATCCAGGACTGCAGGCCCGGCCTCCTGTCCCCCACCCCTCTGCCTGAGGTGGGACTGGGACCATCCAGGGCTGCAGGCCCGGCCTCCTGTCCTCCCACCCCTCTGCCTGAGGTGGGAGTGGGACCATTCAGGGCTGCAGGCCCAGTCTCCTGTCCTCCCACCGCACTGCCTGAGGTGGGAGTGGGACCATCCAGGATTGCAGGCCCAGTCTCCTGTCCTCCCAGCCCTCTGCCTGAGGTGGGAGTGGGACCATCCAGGGCTGCAGGCCCGGCCTCCTGTCCTCCAACCCCTCTGCCTGAGGTGGGAGTGGGACCATCCAGGTCTGCAGGCCCAGTCTCCTGTCCTCCCACCCCTCTGCCTGAGGTTGGAGTGGGACCATCCAGGGCTGCAGGCCCGGCCTCCTGTCCTCCCACCCCTCTGCCTGAGGTGGGAGTGTGACCATCCAGGGCTGCAGGCCCGGCCTTCTGCCCTCCCACCCCTCTGCCTGAGGTGGGAGTGTGACCATCCAGGGCTGCAGGCCCGGCCTCCTGCCCTCCCACCCCTCTGCCTGAGGTGGGAGTGGGACCATCCAGGGCTGCAGGACCAGTCTCCTGTCCTCCCACCCCTCTGCCTGAGTTGGGAGTGGGACCACCCAGGCTGCAGGCCCGGCCTCCTGTCCTCCCACCCCTCTGCCTGAGGTGGGACTGGGACCATCCAGGGCTGCAGGCCCAGCCTCCTGTCCTCCCACCCCTCTGCCTGAGGTGGGAGTGGGACCATCCAGGGCTGCAGGCCCAGCCTCCTGTCCTCCCACCCCTCTGCCTGAGGTGGGAGTTTGACCATCCAGGACTGCAGGCCCGGCCTCCTGTCCTCCCACCCCTCTGCCTGAGGTGGGAGTGGGACCTTCCAGGGCTGGAGTCCCGGCCTCCTGTCCTCCCACCCCTCTGCCTGAGGTGGGAGTGGGACCTTCCAGGGCTGGAGTCCCGGCCTCCTGCCCTCCCACCCCTCTGCCTGAGGTGGGAGTGGGAACATCGAGGGCTGCAGGCCCAGCCTCCTGTCCTCCCACCCCTCTGCCTGAGGTGGGACTGGGACCATCCAGTGCTGCAGGCCCAGCCTCCTGTCCTCCCACCCCTCTGCCTGAGGTGGGAGTGGGACCATCGAGGGCTGCAGGCCCAGCCTCCTGTCCTCCCACCCCTCTGCCTGAGGTGGGACTGGGACCATCCAGTGCTGCAGGCCCAGCCTCCTGTCCTCCCACCCCTCTGCCTGAGGTGGGAGTGGGACCATCCAGGGCTGCAGGCCCAGCCTCCTGTCCTCCCACCCCTTTGCCTGAGGTGGGACCATCCAGGGCTGCAGGCCCAGTGTCCTGTCCTCCCACCCCTCTGCCTGAGGTGGGAGTGGGACCATCCAGGGGTACAGGCCCAGTCTTCAGTCCTCCCAACCCTCTGCCTGAGGTGGGACCTTCCAGGGCTGCAGGCCCAGTGTCCTGTCCTCCCACCCCTCTGCCTGAGGTGGGAGTGGAACCATCCAGGGCTGCAGGCCCTGCCTCCTGACCTCCCATCCCTCTGCCTGAGGTGGGAGTGTGACCATCCAGGGCTGCAGGCCCGGCCTCCTGCCCTCCCACCCCTCTGCCTGAGGTGGGAGTGGGACCATCCAGGGCTGCAGGCCCTGTCTCCTGTCCTCCCACCCCTCTGCCTGAGGAGGGACTGGGACAATCCAGGGCTGCAGGCCCAGCCTCCTGTCCTCCCACCCCTCTGTCTGAGGTGGGAGTGGGACCATCCAGGGCTGCAGGCCCAGTCTCCTGTCCTCCCACCCCTCTGCCTGAGGTGGGAGTGGGACCACCCAGGGCTGAAGGCCCAGCCTCCTTTCCTCCCACCCCTCTGCCTGAGGTGGGAGTGGGACCATCCAGGACTGCAGGCCCGGCCTCCTGTCCCCCACCCCTCTGCCTGAGGTGGGACTGGGACCATCCAGGGCTGCAGGCCCGGCCTCCTGTCCTCCCACCCCTCTGCCTGAGGTGGGAGTGGGACCATTCAGGGCTGCAGGCCCAGTCTCCTGTCCTCCCACCGCACTGCCTGAGGTGGGAGTGGGACCATCCAGGATTGCAGGCCCAGTCTCCTGTCCTCCCAGCCCTCTGCCTGAGGTGGGAGTGGGACCATCCAGGGCTGCAGGCCCGGCCTCCTGTCCTCCAACCCCTCTGCCTGAGGTGGGAGTGGGACCATCCAGGGCTGCAGGCCCAGTCTCCTGTCCTCCCACCCCTCTGCCTGAGGTTGGAGTGGGACCATCCAGGGCTGCAGGCCCGGCCTCCTGTCCTCCCACCCCTCTGCCTGAGGTGGGAGTGTGACCATCCAGGGCTGCAGGCCCGGCCTTCTGCCCTCCCACCCCTCTGCCTGAGGTGGGAGTGTGACCATCCAGGGCTGCAGGCCCGGCCTCCTGCCCTCCCACCCCTCTGCCTGAGGTGGGAGTGGGACCATCCAGGGCTGCAGGACCAGTCTCCTGTCCTCCCACCCCTCTGCCTGAGTTGGGAGTGGGACCACCCAGGCTGCAGGCCCGGCCTCCTGTCCTCCCACCCCTCTGCCTGAGGTGGGACTGGGACCATCCAGGGCTGCAGGCCCAGCCTCCTGTCCTCCCACCCCTCTGCCTGAGGTGGGAGTGGGACCATCCAGGGCTGCAGGCCCAGCCTCCTGTCCTCCCACCCCTCTGCCTGAGGTGGGAGTTTGACCATCCAGGACTGCAGGCCCGGCCTCCTGTCCTCCCACCCCTCTGCCTGAGGTGGGAGTGGGACCTTCCAGGGCTGGAGTCCCGGCCTCCTGTCCTCCCACCCCTCTGCCTGAGGTGGGAGTGGGACCTTCCAGGGCTGGAGTCCCGGCCTCCTGCCCTCCCACCCCTCTGCCTGAGGTGGGAGTGGGACCATCGAGGGCTGCAGGCCCAGCCTCCTGTCCTCCCACCCCTCTGCCTGAGGTGGGACTGGGACCATCCAGTGCTGCAGGCCCAGCCTCCTGTCCTCCCACCCCTCTGCCTGAGGTGGGAGTGGGACCATCCAGGGCTGCAGGCCCAGCCTCCTGTCCTCCCACCCCTCTGCCTGAGGTGGGACCATCCAGGGCTGCAGGCCCAGTGTCCTGTCCTCCCACCCCTCTGCCTGAGGTGGGAGTGGGACCATCCAGGGGTGCAGGCCCAGTCTCCAGTCCTCCCACCCATCTGCCTGAGGTGGGACCATCCAGGGCTGCAGGCCCAGTGTCCTGTCCTCCCACCCCTCTGCCTGAGGTGGGACTGGGACCATCCAGGGCTGCAGGCCCGGCCTCCTGTCCTCCCACCCCTCTGCCTGAGGTGGGAGTGGGACCATTCAGGGCTGCAGGCCCAGTCTCCTGTCCTCCAACCGCACTGCCTGAGGTGGGAGTGGGACCATCCAGGATTGCAGGCCCAGTCTCCTGTCCTCCCAGCCCTCTGCCTGAGGTGGGAGTGGGACCATCCAGGGCTGCAGGCCCGGCCTCCTGTCCTCCAACCCCTCTGCCTGAGGTGGGAGTGGGACCATCCAGGTCTGCAGGCCCAGTCTCCTGTCCTCCCACCCCTCTGCCTGAGGTTGGAGTGGGACCATCCAGGGCTGCAGGCCCGGCCTCCTGTCCTCCCACCCCTCTGCCTGAGGTGGGAGTGTGACCATCCAGGGCTGCAGGCCCGGCCTTCTGCCCTCCCACCCCTCTGCCTGAGGTGGGAGTGTGACCATCCAGGGCTGCAGGCCCGGCCTCCTGCCCTCCCACCCCTCTGCCTGAGGTGGGAGTGGGACCATCCAGGGCTGCAGGACCAGTCTCCTGTCCTCCCACCCCTCTGCCTGAGTTGGGAGTGGGACCACCCTGGCTGCAGGCCCGGCCTCCTGTCCTCCCACCCCTCTGCCTGAGGTGGGACTGGGACCATCCAGGGCTGCAGGCCCAGCCTCCTGTCCTCCCACCCCTCTGCCTGAGGTGGGAGTGGGACCATCCAGGGCTGCAGGCCCAGCCTCCTGTCCTCCCACCCCTCTGCCTGAGGTGGGAGTTTGACCATCCAGGACTGCAGGCCCGGCCTCCTGTCCTCCCACCCCTCTGCCTGAGGTGGGAGTGGGACCTTCCAGGGCTGGAGTCCCGGCCTCCTGTCCTCCCACCCCTCTGCCTGAGGTGGGAGTGGGACCTTCCAGGGCTGGAGTCCCGGCCTCCTGCCCTCCCACCCCTCTGCCTGAGGTGGGAGTGGGAACATCGAGGGCTGCAGGCCCAGCCTCCTGTCCTCCCACCCCTCTGCCTGAGGTGGGACTGGGACCATCCAGTGCTGCAGGCCCAGCCTCCTGTCCTCCCACCCCTCTGCCTGAGGTGGGAGTGGGACCATCGAGGGCTGCAGGCCCAGCCTCCTGTCCTCCCACCCCTCTGCCTGAGGTGGGACTGGGACCATCCAGTGCTGCAGGCCCAGCCTCCTGTCCTCCCACCCCTCTGCCTGAGGTGGGAGTGGGACCATCCAGGGCTGCAGGCCCAGCCTCCTGTCCTCCCACCCCTCTGCCTGAGGTGGGACCATCCAGGGCTGCAGGCCCAGTGTCCTGTCCTCCCACCCCTCTGCCTGAGGTGGGAGTGGGACCATCCAGGGGTACAGGCCCAGTCTTCAGTCCTCCCACCCCTCTGCCTGAGGTGGGACCTTCCAGGGCTGCAGGCCCAGTGTCCTGTCCTCCCACCCCTCTGCCTGAGGTGGGAGTGGAACCATCCAGGGCTGCAGGCCCGGCCTCCTGACCTCCCATCCCTCTGCCTGAGGTGGGAGTGTGACCATCCAGGGCTGCAGGCCCGTCCTCCTGCCCTCCCACCCCTCTGCCTGAGGTGGGAGTGGGACCATCCAGGGCTGCAGGCCCTGTCTCCTGTCCTCCCACCCCTCTGCCTGAGGAGGGACTGGGACAATCCAGGGCTGCAGGCCCAGCCTCCTGTCCTCCCACCCCTCTGTCTGAGGTGGGAGTGGGACCATCCAGGGCTGCAGGCCCAGTCTCCTGTCCTCCCACCCCTCTGCCTGAGGTGGGAGTGGGACCACCCAGGGCTGAAGGCCCAGCCTCCTTTCCTCCCACCCCTCTGCCTGAGGTGGGAGTGGGACCATCCAGGACTGCAGGCCCGGCCTCCTGTCCCCCACCCCTCTGCCTGAGGTGGGACTGGGACCATCCAGGGCTGCAGGCCCGGCCTCCTGTCCTCCCACCCCTCTGCCTGAGGTGGGAGTGGGACCATTCAGGGCTGCAGGCCCAGTCTCCTGTCCTCCCACCGCACTGCCTGAGGTGGGAGTGGGACCATCCAGGATTGCAGGCCCAGTCTCCTGTCCTCCCAGCCCTCTGCCTGAGGTGGGAGTGGGACCATCCAGGGCTGCAGGCCCGGCCTCCTGTCCTCCAACCCCTCTGCCTGAGGTGGGAGTGGGACCATCCAGGGCTGCAGGCCCAGTCTCCTGTCCTCCCACCCCTCTGCCTGAGGTTGGAGTGGGACCATCCAGGGCTGCAGGCCCGGCCTCCTGTCCTCCCACCCCTCTGCCTGAGGTGGGAGTGTGACCATCCAGGGCTGCAGGCCCGGCCTTCTGCCCTCCCACCCCTCTGCCTGAGGTGGGAGTGTGACCATCCAGGGCTGCAGACCCGGCCTCCTGCCCTCCCACCCCTCTGCCTGAGGTGGGAGTGGGACCATCCAGGGCTGCAGGACCAGTCTCCTGTCCTCCCACCCCTCTGCCTGAGTTGGGAGTGGGACCACCCAGGCTGCAGGCCCGGCCTCCTGTCCTCCCACCCCTCTGCCTGAGGTGGGACTGGGACCATCCAGGGCTGCAGGCCCAGCCTCCTGTCCTCCCACCCCTCTGCCTGAGGTGGGAGTGGGACCATCCAGGGCTGCAGGCCCAGCCTCCTGTCCTCCCACCCCTCTGCCTGAGGTGGGAGTTTGACCATCCAGGACTGCAGGCCCGGCCTCCTGTCCTCCCACCCCTCTGCCTGAGGTGGGAGTGGGACCTTCCAGGGCTGGAGTCCCGGCCTCCTGCCCTCCCACCCCTCTGCCTGAGATGGGAGTGGGACCATCGAGGGCTGCAGGCCCAGCCTCCTGTCCTCCCACCCCTCTGCCTGAGGTGGGAGTTTGACCATCCAGGACTGCAGGCCCGGCCTCCTGTCCTCCCACCCCTCTGCCTGAGGTGGGAGTGGGACCTTCCAGGGCTGGAGTCCCGGCCTCCTGTCCTCCCACCCCTCTGCCTGAGGTGGGAGTGGGACCTTCCAGGGCTGGAGTCCCGGCCTCCTGCCCTCCCACCCCTCTGCCTGAGGTGGGAGTGGGAACATCGAGGGCTGCAGGCCCAGCCTCCTGTCCTCCCACCCCTCTGCCTGAGGTGGGACTGGGACCATCCAGTGCTGCAGGCCCAGCCTCCTGTCCTCCCACCCCTCTGCCTGAGGTGGGAGTGGGACCATCGAGGGCTGCAGGCCCAGCCTCCTGTCCTCCCACCCCTCTGCCTGAGGTGGGACTGGGACCATCCAGTGCTGCAGGCCCAGCCTCCTGTCCTCCCACCCCTCTGCCTGAGGTGGGAGTGGGACCATCCAGGGCTGCAGGCCCAGCCTCCTGTCCTCCCACCCCTCTGCCTGAGGTGGGACCATCCAGGGCTGCAGGCCCAGTGTCCTGTCCTCCCACCCCTCTGCCTGAGGTGGGAGTGGGACCATCCAGGGGTACAGGCCCAGTCTTCAGTCCTCCCACCCCTCTGCCTGAGGTGGGACCTTCCAGGGCTGCAGGCCCAGTGTCCTGTCCTCCCACCCCTCTGCCTGAGGTGGGAGTGGAACCATCCAGGGCTGCAGGCCCGGCCTCCTGACCTCCCATCCCTCTGCCTGAGGTGGGAGTGTGACCATCCAGGGCTGCAGGCCCGGCCTCCTGCCCTCCCACCCCTCTGCCTGAGGTGGGAGTGGGACCATCCAGGGCTGCAGGCCCTGTCTCCTGTCCTCCCACCCCTCTGCCTGAGGAGGGACTGGGACAATCCAGGGCTGCAGGCCCAGCCTCCTGTCCTCCCACCCCTCTGTCTGAGGTGGGAGTGGGACCATCCAGGGCTGCAGGCCCAGTCTCCTGTCCTCCCACCCCTCTGCCTGAGGTGGGAGTGGGACCACCCAGGGCTGAAGGCCCAGCCTCCTTTCCTCCCACCCCTCTGCCTGAGGTGGGAGTGGGACCATCCAGGACTGCAGGCCCGGCCTCCTGTCCCCCACCCCTCTGCCTGAGGTGGGACTGGGACCATCCAGGGCTGCAGGCCCGGCCTCCTGTCCTCCCACCCCTCTGCCTGAGGTGGGAGTGGGACCATTCAGGGCTGCAGGCCCAGTCTCCTGTCCTCCCACCGCACTGCCTGAGGTGGGAGTGGGACCATCCAGGATTGCAGGCCCAGTCTCCTGTCCTCCCAGCCCTCTGCCTGAGGTGGGAGTGGGACCATCCAGGGCTGCAGGCCCGGCCTCCTGTCCTCCAACCCCTCTGCCTGAGGTGGGAGTGGGACCATCCAGGGCTGCAGGCCCAGTCTCCTGTCCTCCCACCCCTCTGCCTGAGGTTGGAGTGGGACCATCCAGGGCTGCAGGCCCGGCCTCCTGTCCTCCCACCCCTCTGCCTGAGGTGGGAGTGTGACCATCCAGGGCTGCAGGCCCGGCCTTCTGCCCTCCCACCCCTCTGCCTGAGGTGGGAGTGTGACCATCCAGGGCTGCAGACCCGGCCTCCTGCCCTCCCACCCCTCTGCCTGAGGTGGGAGTGGGACCATCCAGGGCTGCAGGACCAGTCTCCTGTCCTCCCACCCCTCTGCCTGAGTTGGGAGTGGGACCACCCAGGCTGCAGGCCCGGCCTCCTGTCCTCCCACCCCTCTGCCTGAGGTGGGACTGGGACCATCCAGGGCTGCAGGCCCAGCCTCCTGTCCTCCCACCCCTCTGCCTGAGGTGGGAGTGGGACCATCCAGGGCTGCAGGCCCAGCCTCCTGTCCTCCCACCCCTCTGCCTGAGGTGGGAGTTTGACCATCCAGGACTGCAGGCCCGGCCTCCTGTCCTCCCACCCCTCTGCCTGAGGTGGGAGTGGGACCTTCCAGGGCTGGAGTCCCGGCCTCCTGTCCTCCCACCCCTCTGCCTGAGGTGGGAGTGGGACCTTCCAGGGCTGGAGTCCCGGCCTCCTGCCCTCCCACCCCTCTGCCTGAGATGGGAGTGGGACCATCGAGGGCTGCAGGCCCAGCCTCCTGTCCTCCCACCCCTCTGCCTGAGGTGGGACTGGGACCATCCAGTGCTGCAGGCCCAGCCTCCTGTCCTCCCACCCCTCTGCCTGAGGTGGGAGTGGGACCATCCAGGGCTGCAGGCCCAGCCTCCTGTCCTCCCACCCCTCTGCCTGAGGTGGGACCATCCAGGGCTGCAGGCCCAGTGTCCTGTCCTCCCACCCCTCTGCCTGAGGTGGGAGTGGGACCATCCAGGGGTGCAGGCCCAGTCTCCAGTCCTCCCACCCATCTGCCTGAGGTGGGACCATCCAGGGCTGCAGGCCCAGTGTCCTGTCCTCCCACCCCTCTGCCTGAGGTGGGAGTGGAACCATCCAGGGCTGCAGGCCCGGCCTCCTGACCTCCCATCCCTCTGCCTGAGGTGGGAGTGTGACCATCCAGGGCTGCAGGCCCGGCCTCCTGCCCTCCCATCCCTCTGCCTGAGGTGGGAGTGGGACCATCCAGGGCTGCAGGACCTGTCTCCTGTCCTCCCACCCCTCTGCCTGAGGAGGGACTGGGACCATCCAGGGCTGCAGGCCCAGCCTCCTGTCCTCCCACCCCTCTGTCTGAGGTGGGAGTGGGACCATCCAGGGCTGCAGGCCCAGTCTCCTGTCCTCCCACCCCTCTGCCTGAGGTGGGAGTGGGACCACCCAGGGCTGAAGGCCCAGCCTCCTTTCCTCCCACCCCTCTGCCTGAGGTGGGAGTGGGACCATCCAGGACTGCAGGCCCGGCCTCCTGTCCTCCACCCCTCTGCCTGAGGTGGGACTGGGACCATCCAGGGCTGCAGGCCCGGCCTCCTGTCCTCCCACCCCTCTGCCTGAGGTGGGAGTGGGATCATTCAGGGCTGCAGGCCCAGTCTCCTGTCCTCCCACCGCACTGCCTGAGGTGGGAGTGGGACCATCCAGGGTTGCAGGCCCAGTCTCCTGTCCTCCCAGCCCTCTGCCTGAGGTGGGAGTGGGACCATCCAGGGCTGCAGGCCCGGCATCCTGTCCTCCAACCCCTCTGCCTGAGGTGGGAGTGGGACCATCCAGGGCTGCAGGCCCAGCATCCTGTCCTCCCACCCCTCTGCCTGAGGTGGGAGTGGGACCATCCAGGGCTGCAGGTCCAGCCTCCTGCCCTCCCACCCCTCTGCCTGAGGTGGGAGTGGGACCATCCAGGGCTGCAGGCCCAGCCTCCTGTCTCCCACCCCTCTGGCCAGCACCTCGGGGGCATCCTCCACTGCCGGGGGCAGGGCGGACAAGACATTATGTGGGGGCGGCAGCCTCCCGTCGCTCCTCTGCCCCCGCGGTGCCCTCGCCCTCCCGCCTGCTCATGCGGCAGCTGGGGGTGAAGTGCTATGCCCACCCTACCATGACCATTGAGGCGGGCACCCGTGCGATGGGCGGGGCTGTCGGCCCCTCGGCCATCGTAGCCGCCTCGCGGATGTACGGCAAGGCCGGGTTCTTCCTGCGGGCCGAGCAGGCGGCCCACCGGGCCCTGGAAAGGGGGCTCACTGTGGGCGGGACACACGTGGCGGTGGAGACGCTGGAGGCCACCGCAGAACGTGTTGTTCTATCAAACGTCCCGCCCTCCCTCCCCACCGAGCTCCTCCTGCCCCATCCCAACCTACTGGGGGAGGTCAGGTCCGGGGCGGCGCCGCTGACGCTCGGCCTGCGGGACCCCTCCCTCCGCCATGTCTACTCCTTCCGCCGCCAGGCTCCTGTCCGCCTGAGCCGGGAGGGGGAGGGGGATGCTGCCGGGGCCTCTCCCGCCATGGAGGCCGTGCAGCAGGGCGATCCCGAGCCGCCCCCTCCCCGCAAGCGCCGCCTGCCCGGGCAAGGGGGTTGGAGTTCGCTGCCCCCTCCCCGGGCGAGGAGGGGGGGTCTCCCGTGTTGGTGCCCATCCCCCTGACGCCTGGCCCGGGGCACACAATGAAGAGAAGCAAGGCCGGGGGGGGGGCTCCGAGGCCCCAGAGCCACTCGAGCTGCTGTCGCCCCCCGAGCAGGAGGACCCGGGGTCGAGCGGAGTCGAAGCCCCTGGGGGCCCGTCCCGCCCGGTGCAAGTTTCCTCCCCGGACGCCTCCTCTTCATCATCGCCGGGGGCCGGCAGCAGCAGCGACCGCTCATCGTGCCGCTGTGGGCCGTGGAAGGGGGAGGACGGGGAAGGCTCCCCGCCCTCTACACCCGACCGGCGACGCCGGAGAGCCCTGTTTTCAAGCCGGACATGTTTCCGTGGGGCGTCTCCGTGGTCCCGGAGTCGCCGGCGTGGCTGGAGGCGCCGTCCACGGGCCCTGAGCCGCGGGAGGAGCCTGCGAGGGACCTGCCTGAGTACGACCCTGGGGGGGTGGGGTCGACTCGGGCCAAGGGTTAGCCGGTGGGCCCGTGCCGCCCGCCATACTCCATGTGGCGGGGGACTCGAGCTCGGGAGGTGACCGTTCGGAGGAGGAAGGCTGCTCGGTGGCGGGTGAGGAGGAGGATTTAGACGCGCTCTGCAGCGAGGCAGAGGGCACCCTCACACCCGGCACCGAGTCTCCCCTCGTCCCCCCTGGGGAACTCCAGACATTTCTGGGAACGCACCATGGTCACCCGGACTGTGTGCGGCTGGCCCTGGACAGCTGGGGAAATCTGGGGCTGCTCCTTGGCTCCGCCCGGGCCTATGTCAGAGAGGCCCGGGAGTTCGATCAAGACCAGGAGGAGCAGCGCCAAGCTGCTCAGTTCCTTGTGGGACTCCTGAGGGAGTGGAGGGGGCGGTACCGCCACTCTGAGCACTAAAGGTGATGGATAACAATTCTGCTGACATGGAGGTAACCATGGCCAGCCTCAACATCAACGGCAGCAGCCACGCGCACCACCGGTTCCAGTTCCTGTCTATCCTCCGTGACGGAAAGTACGGGGTGTGCTTCCTGCAGGAAACCCAGGCCATCCGGGTGACGAAGCTCAGTGAACACTGGAGGGGCAAGGAGGAGTCTTCATGAGTCACCTGGCCCCACGTTCGGGCGGGGTGGCTATCTTGTTGGCTCCACATTTTCAGCCGGAGATCTTGGGGGGGGTCAAGGAGCCGGTGTCAGGCCGTCTGCTGCACCTAAAGGCCCGTTTCGGGGCAGCGGTGATTCACTTTGTAAATGTATCCGCTCCCGTGGCCGGACCGCAGCAGGCGACTTTCTTCCAAAAGGTGTCCACTCTTCCAGGCACCATCCTGGTGGGAGAGTGCATCGTCCTCGGAGGGGATTTCAACTGCACCCTCCGGGACAAGGACCGCATCGGAGTCCAGCGCGGCTCGGCGGCGGTGGTGAAGTTGAGGGACCTGGTTAGGTCCTTTGACTTGGTGGATGTCTGGCGGACTCTCCATCCTGAATTGCGGGTGAGCACCTCTGTGCGGCCCCCGTTCAGAGCGTCCAGCATCGACCGTCTTTACATTTCCAAGACGTACTTGCGCAGCGTTCCGACGGCCTCCATGGAGCAGGTGCCGAGCTCGGATCACCACCTGGTGTGGGCGGGTCTCGCCCCGTCCCGCGCTCAGACACGGTCCGCGT